>NC_037676.1:96604782-96911392 GCF_003255815.1 Theropithecus gelada
GGTGAAACCCCGTCTCTATTAAGAAATACAAAAAACTAGCCGGGCGAGGTGGCGGGCGCCTGTAGTCCCAGCTACTCGGGAGGCTGAGGCCGGAGAATGGCGTGAACCCGGGAGGCGGAGCTTGCAGTGAGCTGAGATCCGGCCACTGCACTCCAGCCTGGGCGACAGAGCGAGACTCCGTCTCAAAAAAAAAAAAAAAAAAAACTGTGTCACTTTAAGGCCAGGCGTGATGGCTTATGGCTGTAATCCCAGCACTTTGGGAGGCCAAGGCAGGCAGATCACCTGAGGTCAAGAGTTTGAGACCAGTCTGGTCAATATGCTGAAACCCTGTCTCTACTAAAAATACAAAAATTAGCCTGGCATGGTGGTGCACGCTGTAGTCCCAGCTACTTGGGAGGCTATGGCAGGAGAATCGCTTGAACCCAGAAGGCAGAGGTTGCAGTGAGCCAAGATCACGCCACTGCACTTCAGCCTGGGTGACAGAGCAAGACTCCATCTCAAAAAAAACAACTGTGTCACTTTAGGGAATGTCTGAAGTCCCATGATTGTCACCATCATTGTGTGTCTGACTACAAACTCAGAAAGCTAGGGAGAAGAGAGTGAAATAGGGTACATATAGGGCCAGAGAAGATGTGAAGGCAGAACACCAGGAAGTTCCATTCCAGCAAAAGGGCTGCATACAGCCACTGGATAGATGCCAAGTGATTAATGCCAAGCCGTATTAATGTCAGAGAGGAGAATTTGGTGAAAGCTTTGCCTGGCTAGATCTCGGGTTGGAAATCACTAGTTTCCTTTATTTTATTTCCCCCTAATCCTTTATAACTTCCTCTAATGCCTTAGTCAAGCTTAAGACCATGAGCCTCCAGGGAGCAAAGCGAGGCCCATCTGTTCAGTCAGGCATTTGCCAGACCAAAAATGTCAATCTGGCTTTTCCTGTAACAGCATTGAGATGACCCCAAATACTTCCCAACGGTATCAGCCAAAAATAACTTTGCATTACTGTGAATCGTGATTCCAAAGCAGAGATGTCAGGGATACCCTTTAAAACGGATAATGACTGGGCTATTGCTGGTGAGAAAAAAGAAAGAAAACAACAGGCATATGTCTCTTTGGAATGTGCTTGCTCTAAAGGCTGTATAAAAATAATCCTAATCATCCTGCTTGGGGAGGAAAACCAATCAAGAATGCCTTTTTTCAAATATTTTCTTTTATTATAAGACATATAGGTAAAAACTTGCATATTTTGAAAAAGATAGAAAATGGTAATAAAATGGATATTTTTCTTATTAAGAAATATGTTCATAAATATGCTTTATCAAATGTTAAAATGGTTATTTTGCAAAATAATAATAAATAGAGCAGAGCTGTGACATACAAGGATCAACCAAAGTACTAGAAGTTTTTATGCTATATGTTTTATAAAAATTCAGACTTCTGATTATACATCAAAAATTGACATTTTGCACTACAGGGTATCAATAATTTTGATTTTAAAAATATTTTTATGATGAATCCATGAATTCAAAACTAATAAAACATAAAAGGTGGTTTGACTAAATAGAATCTGATTCAAGTAATTTTCCCCTAAATAAGAAATTGTAAGATATAATTTTTGAGCCTATAAGGGATACATGTATCAGTTCCCAATTCTACACATCTTGGTGGGCACTGAACAAAAATTGTTTGCCAAGCCTTTGTTTCCAGCAAGGTCCACATTATTTCTTTTCACAGTTTGATGGAACAATAATAGTCACGATTCTGATGAGCCTAGTCCTACAATTCTAGCTCCATCGATCTTAGATTCATAGAAAGTTTTCCCTCCTTTGAAGAAACTCATTAACAGCTTTCTTATATTTGTTTATGACCCATTGGCCTCAAAGTCACATATCAGAACACTGGGCAAAATTTTTAATGCGAAAATTTCTTGTTCTAGGCATTCTTTGTAAGCTTTACTTCTCTACTATCCAGAAGAGAAGAAACACATGTGAACACCAAACACATCCTCTAACGAGTCTTGGGTGTTCAAATAGCAAGGTCAGGCTTTTCCTGGAAATAAATACTGACTTTTTACAAAAATCTTTCATTTCCCATGCATCATGTTGCCCACAAGGCTAATACGTCAGCTCCCTGCTACAATGGGGGAAACCACATCTAACAATACTGAAGTATCCAATCTAATATAGATTATTGGTCCCAATGGCCTTCAACAATGTCCATCGAAGGGACATCTGGGTGACTCTGGGTTCCTAGAGTACAGAGAGGTCATGGCAGGATTTGGACTTGAGCTTGAAGGCCATATTCTTGTTGTTTTTGGCCACGATCTTGCCCCAGAAGCGCCTGGCCTTCCTGGGCATGCTCTCCTTCCTTTTCTGATAGGCCAGTCGCCGCTCATTCTTCTCCTTGCTGTCCCGCCGGAGGCGCACCTGCCGCACAATGCCCTCAAACAGCTCCTTCACGTTGTGCTGGACAGCTGCGGAGGTCTCGATGAACTTGCAGTCAAACACCACTGCACAGGCTCTCCCTTCTGGGAAGGAAAGAAAGAGGTGAGAGGGGCTGCAGAGCACAGTCTCGCACAGCACACAGTCAAGCTGGATGGTTCTTCGAGGTAACACTAAGTCAGCTGTATATGCAGTGGATAGAGGATGCTGCTGCAGCACGGGCCCTCCCAGGGCATGAATAGAAAATGTCTCACTGGAGGATCCTTGGAATTAAGGGAGACAGGCTTTAGACCTGGCCCACCATATATTCACTGTCCGAAGGTCCATTTCATCAAATACAGTGATATTTGTTATAACAGTAAAAGCCATATCCTTAGTTTACTGCAGACTTACAATGTGCCAAGACCAAGGCTAAGTTGTTTATAAACGCTGTTTTCAATGTCCACAACAATCTTGGAAAATACATTATTATCCCTGTCGAATACATGAAGAAACTGAGGGGAGTCTCCTCTGCAGGTGAAGTTCACACAGCCTGTAAGTGGCAGTGAATCCAGGTCTGCTCAGTTCTCAAGCCCACACTCAACTCTTTCTCCTGACCCAGTTTCCAGAATTGGGAATAAGAATTCTACTACTTAGCTTTCCTCTCTTTAAAAGAAAATAAAAATAAAAATGAAAATAAAGCAATAATGAGATATCTTGGGAAAAAACTGAGAATTGTACAAATGTGTAATACAGTTAAATTATACAAGCTTTTCTGTGACAGTCTCAATTGCAAGTATCTCATTGTGTTCAATGACCATGCATCAAGTTTTGGTTTGGAAAAAAAATGATTACTGTAGACAGTTGTGTCCTAGTAGGAAGACATTCCCAAACTAGCATGTACATTGTCTTTATCAGGTGTCTTTCCTCCTCAGCAGGGCCTGGCAATGCAGTATTTTAGTTTTATAATTATATAAGGGATCAAATCTGAATTAGGCCAGTAAAATCTCAAGGGTTGTAAGAGCACTTGGGTGCCCACTCAGAAGACAGATTTTCCCTGAACTAAGTACGAAGAAGAATATGTGACCCCATCAGACTGATGCCTTAAATGAAATTTCAGAAGCCAGGGATGGGGAGTAGGAGAGTAGGACAGTGTTTCTAGGGCTTACAGGAACCAGAGTCAGCCAGAGTAGAATTCTTTTTCCTCAATGAAACTCTTTCTCATGGTTCCCCTAAATCAGAGTTCCCTATCCTTCTTGCATGAAGATGCTACTTTCTTTTCCCTGTACTCTTGGGAATTCCAGGAAACTCCTTAAAAGCGGGAAGATTAGCATCCTGCAGGTAGACCAGATGGACAAAGGAGAGTAACTAGTGTGGAGGAGACTGACTGGGACTGTAGGAGTCTGAGAAACACACCTAAAATTTCACATAGCATCTTTATGAGTTCCTAGATCCAGCCTCGTGGAAGGAGGGAAGAACCTGTGTCTGAAGGAAAATGCATGTGATCCAGTGACTGTTTCTGCAGTATTGGCTCTGCTCCTCTTACCTGATACAGACACTTCCCGGCACCGCACTAAGTCACTTTTGTTGCCAACCAAAATTATGGGAATGTCCTCTGTCTGCCGAGCCCTGCGAAGCTGAATTCGTAGCTCAGATGCCTTCTCAAAGCTCGCTCGGTCTGTGATTGAGTAGACAATCAGGTATGCGTCCCCGACCTGCATGCAGTGGTCGTGGAGCCATTCATTTTCCCCCTAATGAAACAATAAGATCTTCTGTGAGTTCAGTTACACCAGGGAATGAAGCGTCAGTTTGCAAAAAACCACTATGTGTGTCCTAAAGTACCCTTGCTGACAGGAGGAAGGAAGAAAATCGCTTCCGACTCCCCAAAAGTATTGATCTTCCATGGCTATAAGATGTCTGGTGGCTGTAAAAATTGCTAGCCTGTCCACTATTTATGCCAAAAAGTTTTTACTTTTCAATATCTTCTACAGCTTGATTTGATAAATTATACAACTACTCTGCCAAACAGCATTTCCAGCTTCTATTTAATCTACCATAATGAGCATTTTCTGACTTCCCAAAAACTCCCTTTTGCCTTTTCCAAGAGATGAGATTAAGAACAGTTTTGTGGGACTAGGAGGGTTTTCAATAAACAGAAGTCTAGCACATAGGTTCTGAAGTTTTGTTTGTTTGTTTGTTTGTTTTTTTGAGACGGAGTCTCGCTCTGTCACCCAGGCTGGAGTGCAGTGGCCGGATCTCAGCTCACTGCAAGCTCCGCCTCCCGGGTTTACCCCATTCTCCTGCCTCAGCCTCCCGAGTAGCTGGGACTACAGGCGCCCACCACCTCGCCCAGCTAGTTTTTCTTGTATTTTTTCGTAGATACGGGGTTTTGCCGTGTTCACCAGGATGGTCTCGATCTCCTGACCTCGTGATCCGCCCGTCTCGGCCTCCCAAAGTGCTGGGATTACAGGCTTGAGCCACTGCGCCCGGCCAGGTTCTGAAGTTTTTTAAATCTTTAAAAAGCCAATGTTGAAGACTAGTATTGAGAATCTCAATATCTTCATATAAAATGGATTTATGTTATTTAAAGTAACTGTCCATGCCTGTTTGTATTTTCCCTAAAACAAACAAACTTTTTGGGTGTGTTTTTTAATAGAACTAAAGGCAAGTCACTACAACTTGCTTGTTATTCAGAACTCATTTGTTAATGACCTGTTCCTTAGAACAGTCTCATCCTTCAGAAGTATGCTTTTAATCAAGAAAATGAGCCCACCTCATCTGGAACACCCACTATATAGGACAAGGTCACCCTAGCACCAGTTTGTTGAAAGGAAAGCCCTGAAGGAATTTGGAGAGCTACAGGCTCTGCATACCTTATTTTCCCACATATCCAGGAGTATAATCGTTGCACTTTCCCCATCAACCATCAGGGTTCGTTCATATGTATCTTCTAGAAAAGAAAGAACAAAGATATTGGAGTCAGGCGAATATGCAACACTTCTCCATAAGAGGGTCAGGTAGAAAATTATGCTAGAACATAAACTTACTAAATATGCAATTAATTATGTAAGTATACAAATATTTTCAAAGGCAAATTACTATATTTTGTCACCTTCAACAACATTCTACATATAATTCCTCCAGTCCTTATCCAGCAGAACGTCTCTCTCGAACACGTATCACTAAACCACATGGAGTAAAAGACATTTGTTTGCATCATTCCTGGACCTTTTGTATGGGAAAATCATTTATGAGGATAAACTTACTTAAGAGCTTTTGACTGAGATTCAATGGTTAATGCCATGGGGAAACATTAACCACCCAGTGAAACTGTAAGCTGCATTTTCCTGAGTCCATTGTACCTTTCGGTGGGTAGTTACTGAACACTCACTAGCAATTTCAGGAGCTCTGAGCTCAGAGACATTGCTCCTCTTTGGACAAGTGCAAGAAAGAATCTTGAGACTCTCCCTGTTTTGGCTGTAGTTTTCTTCCTTTTCTTAAAAAAATGCTGTTCCCTAGGGCTTGTTTTCCCATCTTGAGTATAACAGAAATACAGCCTCCAGCTCTACGTGGTAATGGAAACTTTCCTCCCTGTACTTGAGCCCAGATCGTGTGTAGGTGAAGGGCAAACACAGTACAGTGCAATGGGCCAAAACAGTTCCAGCCTGGAAAATCCATGGGGAGCAGGCATAGAAAGGGGCGCAGTGGGATTTCTGCAAGTGGGATTTCACTCATCCCAATACCATTGAGCCCATCCCCACTCTATTTTCACAATGAGGTTTCCTGTTTTGAATTTCATCTTTTGAAAATTATGACTTTCATAATGATTTATCATTTTTCCTCTGGTTCTTTTTGTCTAGGATTTTTTCCCTCAAATATCCACAAGGCCTGTTCCCTTACCTCCCTCTGGGAGAGGTGCTTCCTGGCCATCCATTTAAAATTGCAACACTTCTCTCCCACAGTATTCCTTCCCTGTTTTATATTTCTCCATCTCACCTATTGCCACCTAACATACAACACATTTAACTTACTTATTCTATTATTTTCTGTCCCTCCTGCCCCTCCTCGTACTGTTAGGGCAGACATTTGCATTTGTGCCGTTTACTGTGTCCCCCAGCACATTGGTACATTGCTGGTGCACAATAAAGTCTGTGCAGTGAATGAATGATAAATATAGCACTGTGGCTGCAAAAACAAGCAAACCGGAATTGGAATCCAGGTGCCATCACTTATGAACTCTGGGGGTCTGTGCCACTTAGGCTCTCTGAGCCTCAGTTTTCCTCATCTGTGCAATGGGATTGATAATAGTACTCACACCTTAGGGCTATGTGACAATTACCTATATTAAGTCTGGGCACAAAGTAGAAACTCAATCAGTGTTAGCCATTATCACTTCTTCAGGTGAACGAAGCTGGTTCTTACCATACTCAGCACTTCCTCACTACAGATAAATCCTAGCTTAAGAGAGCTACATTGGAACCAGGGCACTTCTTGTTTTACAATAGCGAGGGGTTTATGAAAAACACTGCTCCTGGTTTAATGCTTCATCATCTAAGAACTGGAATCAGGAGAGGTTTCCCTTCCTTACGGAAGGAAAACTTGGACAAATAAGAAGAGAGTTAACCAGGGATGTCCCTGTCTTTCTGTGAGTTTCCCCACCTCCCACAGCATCATTCTTCTAATCAGTAAGTGTTTGCCCCTGGGGAATTAAAACTCTGTCTGTCATGCCTATCGTGTGCCTTCTCACAATACGCAGAAGGAACGAGATCACAGTGGGACTATTTGGATTACGGGGGGTAGAGCCTCACAACCTCAACATGCAAATTAGACAATGCAATGGAGACCATCAGAGCCTGGGCAGCAGGGGCCTGACCGCTGCTTCCCTTCCCACCACAGGGTTCTTAGCTTTTCTCTAAAACCCCTCCCTGCACTCAGACAACTCCTTCAATGATGGAGGAACTTTCCCAGCTCACCACTCAGGTACAGGGAACTTGCTTGAGTGCCCAGTCATTCAAATAGAAACATACTGTGTTCCAATTGCTGATGGGAAAAGAAAACCCAACTTTCTCCTGGCATAAGAGATATCAGAACAAGTCTAGAGAAAAAGTGGACTAAGGATCACAGCCATGAATGTAGAAACACGATGCTTTGCCGTTCTAGAAGCTTCCTGAGAGCCTCTAGTTTCCTGGCAGGCTCTGATCTTACCTTTGCCTGAAAATTACTGTGTTGGAGGCCTGGGAGGCTAAAACAATCCATCTCCTCCCTGCTCAGCACGTGTGCTCTCCTTTTGATCCCCCACCCCAGTACATGAGTTTAGATACGGCCTCTGGCTATGTGCGCCAGGACCCTTCCAGCACACATGGCATCCCAACTGAAGGCTCTCCCCTAACCAGGTGCAAGCCTGGGAGTAACCAGAGCTCCAGGTTTCTCTTCATCTAAGTTGCTCAGCTCATCTTTTATCCTTTTCAAGTGCTAATCAGGTGAGAAGGGAAGGAAAGGAATACCAGACTCTTGGAGAGCTCTTTGAAATTTGCTTCCGGTAAAGGTGTGGAGAAAGGTTTGGATACTGATTAGCCTCTGTGAAGCTTTTCAGTAATCTGGGTCTGGGGACACTCCCACTTCTCCAGTGCACCGGAAGAAAGCTGGGGTGTCTGTCCACTCTCTATGTAGCAAGAGAACTCATGCTGATGGGGACGGACAGAGGTTCTACAAAGGGTGATGGTGGTCAGTAGCCACTTTCTCTAAACCAGTGTGTCTTTCCTCATTTGATCCCCCTGACAGACTCTCTCCTTAACCAAACTTTAGTCAGACTCCTCTGAATCCTCTTCTCTACCGGGCCTCCACCCTGGGCTTCCATTTCCATCCTGGCAGAATCCAGCTTTAGCAAGAATCCTGCTAAGTCAGTTTAGTGAGAATCCCCCACCTTCAATATCTGATCAAATTCCTCACCCACCACCTCTGATGTCTAAGTCCTTGGCCTGACTTCAGCAAGAATCCCCCCTAACCTTGACGTCTCCTCTTAGTAATTTTCCATCCTCTGACCCCCTCCCACCTGCTCCTTGGCCAACTACCCAGTTGTTCTTCTTGTATTTGGAGTTGAGCCCCATCCCTCCCCGCTATTGGGATGCCTATTGCAATGGTCCTGAATAAGGTCTTCCTTACCATGTTAATAATTTTTTTGTTAGCGCCTCTTGTGCTTGGAGGTGAGGCCCCTTCTGCCCGAGACTGGCTCTAGTGCTGTGTGTGGAACCCGCCCAAGTGTTCTCTCACTGCCAGAACCGACTCCTGCAGCACCTCTAAAGTTCCGAGACTCCAGCATCCCTCTCCCTGAAAACTTTCAACTGCTTCCAGCTTTCATAGCTCAGGGGATCCCAAGGCACCTCGGAAGAAATGCCTGCTCTACAAATACTGTCTTCTCCTTTACTGGCCCAGTCCCCTCTGCACAGCTCCAAGGGCCCCAGCCAACAGTGACCAAAGTGGACAGGGGCCACAAGCAAGGAAACCGCCACTTTTGAAAGATAAGCACATCAAAAGGAAATGGTAGATTCAGAATCAGCTCTAACTAATGCTCATTTTGTACTTATTATGTGTCAGGCACCATGTTTCACGCTCAACATGTTATCTCCTTTAATCCTCGTAACACCCTATGAAGGAGGTATTACCCCAATTACACTAATGAGGCAGCTTGAGGAGGCTAAGTGGCTTCTCCAAGAGCACCCAGCTAAGTCAGTGTCAGAGCTGTGTCTAAACCCATTCATCAAACCCCAAGCCCAATAAGACTTCCATACTTTGCTGTATATATGTGGTGTGCCTTCCCACCTAGCTCAGGGCTTCCAAATCCTACTTGTTCCTAGGGTTCAGCTCAGAGACCATCTCTTCCATGAACCTTATTTTATTTTATTTTATTTATTTTATTGAGATAGAGTTTCACTTTTGTTGCCCAGGCTGGAGTGCAGTGGCAAGATCTCAGCTTACTGCAACCTCCACCTCCTGGGTTTAAGCGACTCGCCTGTCTCAGCCTCCTGAGTAGCTGGGATTACAGGCACCTGCGGATTACAGGCACCTGCCACCATGCCCAGCTAATTTTTTGTATTTTAGTAGAGATGGGGTTTTACCATGTTGGCCAGGCTGGTCTTGAACTCCTGACCTCAGGTGATCCACCTGCCTCAGCCTCCCAAAGTGTTGGGATTACAGGTGTGAGCCACCGTGCCCGGCCAACCACGAAGCTCTTAAATCCACAGTTAGAGGTAATGTTTTCACCTCTGAATTCCCACAGCACTCTCCTTACACCACTTTCAAGACACCACATCCTATCTCAATTTCTACTTGGTGTATACATTATGCTCCATTGCATACTGTGAGCATCTCCGCAGAAGAAGCCCCATGACTATGACTCTTCGCATGTCCCCGGAGTGCCTCGCCAAGCTCTCTGCTATACATTCAGTAACTTCTTAGGAATGAATGAATGAATGGCATTCAGTGTGTACAGAGAGTCATAAGATTACTGCAGTATAATTATAACAATATCCATCTTTATTAGGAGAAATAATTATGAGAATATTATGTCGATTTTTTTCTTATAGTAGATGCTGATTTAAAAAAAAAATGTAGGGGTGTGCCTTAGAAAACCTTCCTCTTGGGAAGCAAAGCCAACTAGTGATTCCAGTAGGCCCTACAGATTCTCTGTGTAAGAAGCTAGGAAAGGATTCCCTTTCTCTCTTGTGATTGAACCCAAATCCTGTGTCTTTTCATGGTCCCCTGAAGCCCCAGGATCAGCCATGTGCCTGATGCCCAATCTGCTGTCATATTGGGCATCTATCTCTGTCTCTCTCAACAAAGAAGTTTCCAAAATATCTGGGAAGCCTACCTTTCCAAATTCCAGGTATGAGTCAGTCTTCTTAACATTTTATGCCTATGGGAATAGTACCCTCTGGATACATACCACTCCATTCTAATGGACAAACATTTTTTAAAGTCTACTATCCACTAACTTTTTTCAATTCTTCCCCTTAAAAACAAACCAAAAAAAACCTCCCAGTCGATCTCTTCCTTATGTCAATGCCCAAAGCACTGTATTGTTACTGTTTAAAGTATTAGTTAATGTGATCCTGCTCTGCAACATAGCCACTGACACTTAGCTCATTAAGGAGCATGGTATACCTCATCCATCACCATGTACCCCAGAGCTTAGGACAGAGCCAGCTGCGTGGCTGATGCCCAGTGCGCTGTCATACTTAGTATTTGGAAGCTAAATCCTGGGGCTGCAGGGGGCCATGAAAAGACACAGGATTTGGGTTCAGTCACAACTAGATTTGAATCCTGGTCATGCCATGTACTAGTTTTTTCACCCTGGGAAAGTCACTTGACTTTGTAAGCCTCCATTTCTTCACCCATAAAATAGGTATATTAATGCCAGATTGATTCAAGTATTATCAAAAACATGTGTGGGAAGTACTTAACACAGTGCCTGGCACATAGCAAGTTCCCCAGAAATGGTAAAATGAACTGAACTAAGATTATAAAATCCCAAATTCTAAATCTACCTTCCTTATTGGGTGATTCTGGATAAAGCTCTTGGTCTCCCTGAGACTTAGTTTGCTCATGAGTACAAGAACTTTGTGAAGACCAAAATAAACATGAGCAGATATAAGGCACCTAACAAAGTGCCTCTCCCATTGCAAACATTCACTCTAAATGTCAGTCCCTTCCTCCCATTTCTCTTTCCTAGCAAGTCACCTGGCAGCCTTTACAAAGAAGGAGGGAATCAATTGTACAACACTGGCCCTATTTCTCCCTTTACTCTTGTGAGATTCCAGGAGCCAGGAGAGAAATCGATGTTACATCAATGAGTCATCATTTATAGCCCAGTTCCTGAGCTGCCTCATGAAGCAGTGAACTCCTTGACACTGAGACAGTCAAGAAGAATAAAACCTCCAGATGAGATGGGCTGTGGGTAGTGAGGAATAGTATTAATATGCATCAATGCAGGGGAGAACTGAGTCATCGCTGAGACACCTCCCTACTCTGTGATTCAGTTGTGAGTCGCGACAGAACACAGAACATGTGACTTGGGGAAACACTGAGCAGTGCTTCCTTTATTTCTGTAGCGGTGAATAGGGACACGTAACTACCCTGGTCGCATACGCTCAGACTGAAGCCGTGGCTGAAAGACACTTTATGGACGGCATTGGCTATCAGGATCTTCATATTACTTAGCAGAACATAGGGCTGTACTTTACCCCTAGCTGAAGAATACATGCATTTTGAGATAATGTCACCTCAAAACAGTTTTGGAAATAGGCCAGGTTCCAATCAATAAATAGATGAAATGAAATTGTACAGGGAAAATTGTCTTGAAAAGCTGTCAGACTCTATACAAAGTATCATTGTTATACTTCACATTTTAAAAAATTATTATACTATTTCAAATACAGATTTTGAACTATTTTACACCCACAAAAGTTTCTAATATTGGTAGAAGCAAACTGATCAAGCCATCCTAACAGCTTTTCCAACTGGCTTGTTTTAGGTATAACCATGGAAAATGGCTGTGCCTATACTGAGTTCCGGGAAGAATGTTCAAGTCAGAGTCAGCAGAAGTCAGAGGTGGGGCGCTGACCCTCTGGCTATGCCCTCTCTAATCAGCCTTCCCCCACCCATTTAGAATTGAAATCTGAAAAATTCCCTTTCTGGCCCAGGTTCAATAGATTTTGGTCCTGTCTACAAGCTTTTTCATTTTATTGCCCTGAGAGCCTGTGCTTGGGCTTTTCTGGAGACTCAGCTCCCCCATCAATTGTCCAAAATGCATAAACCTTAGCTCCCAACTCTGCAGGTAAATAAGCCACCCACCTTCGCTCTTTCTTCCTGGGCCACGCCTGATGGAAAGAAGCCCACTGGGGCTGGGACACCTACCTCCCAGCACCTCGCAGTCGCTGTCCATGCTGTCATGCACACCTGCAAAGATGTTGGCCAGAGTGGACTTGCCCACCCCCTGCTCCCCTATGAGCACCACTCGGTAGTAGGTGTTCCCTGACTCAGAGGAGATGACTGAGTCTGTGGAGTCAGAGGACCAGCTTCGGCGGCAGTGGTCCTCAGGGGCAGCAGAATGGCGGTTTCGGTGGCTGTACTGGTGGGGCTCTTTCTGGACCATCAGATGCCTGCCATCGGCTGGGATGCTCCAGCGCTGCTGCTGCGGCTGCATGCCCACAGTGCCCTGGCGCATGGTGACATTCAGAGTCATCGTTGGGTCCTGGGGAGCAAAGCAGCCAAGATGGCAGCATTAGTAAGCATGAGTGAGAGCTCTGCTCAAATACATGGTCAGTCATCAGTAATATTATATTAGATGAGATGAGAAGCAAGTATCCCTAACATAAAAAACACCAATTAAACAGTCTCCAAAGCCCAACAAGACAGGCTTTCAACTGGACACACACACATACACACACACTGCCCACACTGTCAGTAACCAGCTCCTCAGGCAGACTGTCATTTACATGGAAAAAATAATACTGTTAACATCAACCACTGCCCATGGGCTTACCCCTTCCTCAAAGCAGACTTGGATCAAAGAAGAGCTGCACTCGGAGCTGGCACAAAGGCAGCTGGGAAGAACCAGCAGCCTCCAGAGATGACTTGAAAAGCAACAAGTTAATGTTGCTGGGGACCAACTGGTCAGGTTAGCTGCTCTTGTCTAAACTTGGCTCTTAATTGCACCAGTGTCCAGCAGGTTTTGTGCCTCAGTGGGAAACACGTGGCAATGACATCACCCCCACCCCTCCCCACCGCAACCCTGGCTGGACTGGACAGGCACTTATTGGAACTTCCATGTTTAGTAAAGTTGCTTTGATGCTCTCCAGCTGCCTGGAGAGCATCCACCTGCCATTATTGGGGGTAGAGGGGAAATTTTCTGTTTAAAGTTTACGCCTCAGCTGTGCCCTCTTATCCACAGATGCCACTTTTAAAGCATCTCAGCTCCAAACCTAGACACCCTGGCAGAGAAATGATCTGCTCATGTTCAGACCTAGCAAATTTGCACAGAAAGTGCCTCATTCTTAACAAACCACGTCCATTCTCAAGAGTTCTTTAATTCAACTCAGATTCCTTTCTTGAGACAGAGTCTTGCTCTGTCACCCAGGCTGGAGTGTAGTGGCAGGATCACAGCTCACTGTAGCCTCCAACTCCACTTCAGCCTCCCAAGGAGCTGGGACTACAGACCTGCACCACCACGCCCACTAGTTTTTTTATTTTTATTTTTATTTTTTGGTAGAGACGGTGGTCTCACAATGTTGCCCAGGCTGGTCTCCAACTCCTGGGGTCAAGTGATCCTCCTGCCTCGGCTTCCCAAAGTGCTGAGACCACAGGCCTGAGCCACCATTCTCAGCCCCCCTTCTTGAAGCAAATCAGAAGGCTGAAGACTACCCTAAATGATATTCAACAACTTCGCTACAACTTTCCCTTTGCAGACTGCCTCCCCTAGGCGGAAGGTCTGTTTTTCTGGCTACTGGCGACGAAGTGTAAGTACGCACATTGCAATCAGCAAGATGCACAAACAGTGCTCTCCCACCCTCACCCCCACACTCCATACCCCAATACCTCGCCACTAACCAGGACCACCAGCTGGTTTTTTAGTCTCAAAAGCAGCACCTCAGTTGGCAGACTTACATTCAAACAACAAATACATAAAGCATCATTAAGGGCTGCCCTCTCTGACCACTCGATCTGTAGGAGGAGGTGACTGTCCTACCGAATTGAACTAAGGAACCTGCTGATGAGAAGCGACATCCTTTGCACTTGAAGCTCTGACCCCCACCAGAAAATCCCAGCGCAGAACGCACGTTTCAGGGGTTCTTTTCTCAACTTCCAAAGTTCTGCGGGCTGGGAAACTCCCACTCTCTCCCTTCTCCGTCCCGGGCCGCCCCCCTTACTTGGCTCGGCCGGATCGGCGTCGGGGCGTCAGCGTATCGCGTGGGTCTGCGCTGGGATACCCGAGCCAAGAAGCGGGTAGTGCTGCGCTGTGCCCGCCGTCCGTGCCCGCCGCCTGCAGCCGCCGCGGCCGGGCGGTTTATAACTAGCCCAGCCGACCCGCCGCGGGGCTTTTCCGTGACGTCAGCGCCCCCGCCGGGAGGGGGCGGCTCTGCAGCAAACTCGGAGTTGCAGCCACTTGCTAAATCGGTTACTCGCAGTCACATGACCCCTTCTCTCTCCATTTAAAAAATAATGACAGTTCAATCCTGGGCCTCCTTTATTTTGTTTTATTTTCTTTTTTACCAGGTGAACACAGGAAAATGGAAAAATACTCTAAGTGCCACTTAATCGTCCTTCCCAGCAAAACACTTGCAAGCTGGCGGGATAAAGGATGGAGGGAGAAGCAGGTTTGAGTTGAGAGCTCAGCTTTGCCAAGAAAACAGGGATCAACCTGGAATGCACAGAGACTTTAGCCTCCAGGATGAGACTGCAGCCACCTTGAATGGCCAAGACTTGTTTTAACCGCATCTTCTGCAAGGAAGACAGCCTCTGTCACCTTCTCTCTGGATAGGGGGAAGCAGATGGAGCCCCACAAAGCTTTTTTTCCCTTCTCTGGCAAGGACCCAGAGAGAAGGGGCCAGAAAGAGGTGAGGAAAGAGGACAAGACTTTGAAAAGGGCAATTTGGGAAAACAATTTAATTGAGGATCCAAGCAGATTGTGCTAAATGTTGTTGGCCCAGCTGCTCTGGGCCAGAATGCTGAGGCTCCTCAATCAGGGAATTTAATCAGCATCTCAATCACCAGCATCTCTGTACCAGGCTCCCTGGCAAGGCTACACCTTGGGCATGAGCCAATACAGCCTGGCCATGGGGAGGAGCACTGAGCCCACTGCCCCTATGAGAGACTCCTGTGAACAAAGGGCACAGGATAATAACTACTACTACCATTTACTATGTACCTCTGAGGACCTCTGCTTAGTAGGTACTGTTAGGCCTCCTGGGACCTTAATCCTTACTACACTCCTGCAAGGTGACTCAATTGCTACCCTCATTGTATGGAGGAGGAAGATGACATAGGGCCAGACAACTTGCCCAAGGTCATACTGCTGGTATAAGTGGCAGGGTCAGGACTCAAAGCCTGGTTTGCCTGAGTCTCTGCACTGCACCACTAAGTGAAGGATTTCTATGACCTCTTTCCGGAGACATGGGTATTTCCCAGATGCTGTGTTTAGAGATGATGCTGGCCTCTCCAACATACTCGTCCGCTTTTTCAGCCAGCTTCATCTCTGGGTTGGCTGGTGGCTCCGGGAAGCAGCCAAAGGCACCAGCATCTATTGAAGCAGTGGACTCTGCTGTGATTAGAGTCGATTCACAGTTATCCTGCAGGCATTCATCTGCTTTGGAAATTAGCTACATGACCAGCTGCTGAGACCTGCTAGGTCCCAAGCTAGCAAAGGTGGAATCCACAGAGTAATGAAAACTTAGAATTCCTTTAGTCTCAGGTATTGTGGCCCCAATCTCCTACTTATCTTATACATAAGAAACCTGAGACCTAGAGAGATGATGACCGCTTAGGACATGGCAAAGCTGGAACTACAACCTGGGGATCATAATTCTCTGGATGCCCTTTGCTTCTGTCAAGTTTTTCTTCTGGGTTTAGCTGACAGGGAGTGGCTACAGATGTGGGGAAAGGGAAAAAGGAGGAGATGGGGGTGAGGAGAGATCATCTCCAAGGGTATATCACTGACTCCATTCTAAAACACATGTAGTTGATGAATAATCTGCGTTTCAAAATGTTCCATGCTTTTTCCATACTGACACTCCTACTCTGTCAACTGGTCTCAACAGAAACATTATAGGAGTAAAAACTAAGAAGAAATCAGTTTATAAGCATATGATATAGTTTCTTAGTTCTACTTGTGCCCATTGATAAGAACCTGATACTTCACACTCATAAGAACCTAATTCTGCCCAGGCGCAGTGGCACATGCCTGTTATCCCAGCACTTCGGGAGGCTGAGGAGGGTGGATCACGAGGTCAGGAGTTCGAGACCAGCCTGGCCAACATAGTGAAACCCTGTCTCTACTAAAAACACAAAAAAATAGCCGGGCATGATGGCGGAAGCCTGTAATCCCAGCTACCCAGGAGGTTGAGGCAGGAGAATCACTTGAACTTGGGAGGTGGAGGTTGCAGTGAGCCAAAATCATGCCATTGCACTCCAGCTTGGGCAACCGAGCAAGACTCCGTTTCAAACAAAAAGCTAATTCTATGCCTAGGCAATATCTACTATGAAATATTTGTCATTGGTATATGTGAAACATACAAAAGAAAATGAACTCCAAGGACTGGGGAAGGGGAAGGGGGCACATAGCAATGTTGTGTTTGGATAATAGAACAATTTTTAAATTTCTTAAATTGTTTGTCTCACAAGAAGCTACATGAACACAAACAAGAAAACTAAGAGTCTTGACTGAATAACAGTTAAGTTGGAGTAACTATTTAGAGAAAAATCTTAGTTATACTCCACAAAAAGCACATCTGAGAGCCAAATCTCATCTAGCCAAGTCCCAGATCCCTCAACCAGGATTCCAGCTCACTGGGATCATCTTGAGGGTGTGGAACTGGAGAGAAAAAGTAGAATCAGGGCATTTGGGTAAGTGGCAAGTTTTGAAGAGGAAAAATTGGCAGAATGTTGTTTCTTGTTCTATGAATTATTCTCTCCATATTCTTTCTGCCAGCATTTGAAGGCTTCCTCAGTTTCTAGCTACAATGAGTAGCTCAAGAGTATAGCAAAGAGGCAGAATTCAAAGCAACAAAAATAACTCACATTTACTGGCCAAAATACATGCCTATCTCAGCTAACCTGCATCACCCCTGCAGTTACCCATATTCTACAGAGAAACATGCTGAGGAATGAGGTTAAATAACCAGCCCAGGGTCACAGAGCGGTTAGGTGGCAGATCTGCACTCTCTGGGGCCAAAGCCTTAACTGCTGTTCTAATTACAGTAGGGGATATATGTCACTCCTCGTTTCCATACTAGCCCCACCTTGGTCTACCACCTTCCTAAAACCCTCAAAAGAGAAGTTTTTGTCTGATTAGCCCATGACCTTCACTGGGCCACCTGTTCCTAGTGAGCAGGGTTACTCTACTTAAAGGCATGAGCCATCCTCTCCTCTCTCTTTCCTCCACATCACTGCCGTAGGGGAGAAGGTGACCTTGGGGTCCGTTCGGGGACTCTGCCCACTACTCTGCCACTGTCACTGTCACTTAGCATGTAGACTTGAGCAACCAGGTCCCATGATTTCAAATGGGATGAGAAAGGAAGGAAAGAGTTAGGGAAAGAATAGAACCTTTGACCAGGGTTGTAAATCAGGGCATCCGGGACTTGCACAGACATTAAGATAATATTACTTTGAATACCGTGTCTTGAAAACTCTAAGAGGGAGAGATGATGGGTAGGCTCAGGATCTGTACATGCCTGAGTCCATCATTCTATTCTAAAAGCTGTAATTCTATTTGGAAAACAACAGAATCATCTATACTATAGACTTACTACAACCAAGGTCATGCCTGCCCAAGCCATCAAGTAAATGCTACTCAGTGGTAAAGGAGACGCCATGCAAACATTCTCCCTTTCCCAACAACAAGGAGGTAGATTATAGACTGAACACTGAGTAGGTGACAAATTAAATGGATTTTTTCCTACTGTTTTTTAAATGTTTTTTTTTTCTTTTTTCTTTTTTCTTTTTTTGTATGTTTTTTGAGAGATGGAATCTTGCTATGTTGCCCAGGCTGGCCTCACCACTCACAGGCTCAAGTGATCCTCCAGCTTCAGCCTCCTGAGTTGCTGGGACTATAGTTGCTGGAGTCTGTTTTGCATTTTAATGCCTTTAGGCAAAGCATGCTGGCCAGTTTCCCACAATCCTTACTCATCCTCAATATATTCTACTTCAAGCAGTTTCTCTCATTTACACTATCTACCTGGCCCCTAAAGGCATTTGACTTTGTGATCTTTGCCTGGGCTGAAAGAAATGGTAGGGGATTTAACATCAGAAAAGGAGGTTCAAATCCAGGCCCTTCCTCTTATGCATGTGATGCTGGGGATGTCACCAAGCCCCAGAGGCCTTGGCTTCTGCTGTTCTGAGAACTAAAGAGTTACAGAATGTGAGAGTGCTTGTTAACCACGGAGCACTATGTCAATGAGAGTGATTACGATTATGACGCAGGAGCCAAGGATTGAAGCTCAGCCACCTGCCCTCGGTTTTGCTGCCTCTTAAGGCTCCAGCTAAATTAATCCAGCAGAATTCAAGACACATGGGGTGGAGGGAGGATGGGCGAGAAATGTGCTCATAGATGTTACTAGGAAAATATCATTAGCGAGGAGGTTGTTGTAAACAAGAAGATGGGGGCCAAATACCCAGCACACATCACAGGTCTCCACCAGCCACAAAACATTCAGAGGAGGAGCTGGGTGGGAGGCAATTTGCAAAGTGTCTGAGCACAAAAAGAACCACCCACTCACTTTGGGAAGTCTAAAGAAGGAAAGAATTACTATATGGAAAATCATTGCTTTAGAGAAGGGGGAAAAAAAGGCTTCAGTTGCAAAATCAAGAGAGCCCTGATTATAAGAAAATAACAACAGAAGAGAAGATGGCTAAGAATAACCTGTCAGCATCCAGAGGCCTGCGAGATCCAGATGGATCCTCCAGCTGCATCCTCCTCAGACCAGCCCCCAGCTTCTCATCAGACGCCTGCTGAGCAGATTGAATTTTCCATTGAAAAAATTCTTAGTTATCACCCTTTCTTCCCTGCAATGGCCCAGCCTGCTGCAGGCCTGGAGAGCACCAGTGGCAGAGGTAGCTAGAGCCCTTCCTTCTAAAAGCTTGCAGAGTAAGTGCAGAATGTATCTCAGTAGGCTGGGAGGAGCCTCCTAAAGAAAGCAAACATTTTCTTCCCAGGCTTCCTCAATCCATCCACATTCATTCATTAAACGACAGATAACTATTGAGAATCTACTTTATGTAAAGACCTGTTCCAAGGGTTAAGAATATGATCCTTACATTCACAGAACTTTTTACTCTGGTAGGAGAAATAATAAAGAAATAAAGTATCACCATGTTCAGTCATTCATGCATTCATTCTTTCTCTGAGCCTGCTACCCTTTAACCTCCATTTTGTCTTCTGCAAATACGGAATGATAATACTGAAAGGAAGTATAAAGTAGGGATTAAGGGCATACCCATTCAGAGGTCTGACAACACCCAGGTCAGTGAAAATGTAAAGAATGGGAGCTCTCATGCCCAGCAGGTGGGAGTGTAAGTTCAAAAGGCCACTTTGGAAATCAACCATCAACACCTAAGATGTGCATATCCTTTGAGATCCGGCCATTCCACTTCTAAATGTGCATCTTATATGTTACATAAAAAGCAAACACAAAGATGCTCATGAAAACACTGTTTGCAATAGCAACAATCAGAAACCAACTAATGGCCATCAATGAATAAATGCATTGTGGTATATTTACACAATGAAATAGTATACAGCACTGAAAATGGATGAAGTAGATCTACTTGTATCAACAGAAGTAAATATTGAGACCATATGGTAACTTGAAGAAGCAAATTGCAGGATATCAACAGGGTAATACTTTATATAATTTTTAAATACCACACTAGTATTTTATGGTTAAATACACAGTTAGTAAAAGGATAGCAACGAGGATAAGAAAAATAGACATCAACTTCAGAATAGAATTATCTCAAGTGATGGAGGGGAAAGATAATTAGATGCACAGAAGACTTCTCAAAAACAACCAAGAAGCCAGGAAATACTTGCATAATAAGATCAAAGTGCTCAGTGAAAATAATTGTTAATGTGGAATTTTATGCCCAACTAAATTGTAGTTGAACAATGTGAGCTAAACAGATCGAATGCAGTGGCTCACACCTATAATCCCAGAACTTTGGGAGCCAAGGCGGGTGGATCACTTGAGGTCAGGAGTTCAAAACCAGCCTGGCCAATATGGTGAAACTCTATCTACACAAAAAAATACAAAAATTAGCCAGACATGGTGGCAGGCACCTGTAATCCCAGCTACTCGGGAGGCTGGGGCAGGAGAATCACTTTGCAGAGGTTGCAGTGAGCTGAGATCACACCACTGCACTCCAGCCTGGGTGACAGAGAGACTCTGTCTCAAATAAATAAATAAGTAAATAAAAATAAAACCCCAATGTGAGCCTAACAAATATTTATTGAGTACTTGTTATTACTAAGCAATATCCTAAGCTGCAGAGACACAGATTTATATAAGTCTAGATTTCTGTCCTCAAGGAGCTTAAAGTCTGATATTCCTATCCCCAGAAAGTACCAAATCCATGAGAAGATCATCTAGGAGCTACATAAAAGCTTTAGCCCAGTGCATATTTGGTTTCCCAACCAACGCAACATTTTTCCTAGAGTTCCCTCCCTCAGCAACAGAATGATTAATGAGATTATTTTGACCCAAGGAGTCAAAAACAAGAATAATGCAGTCCTTGATTTAGCCAATTATAATAACATGGGGATTCTTCAATGATAAATTTAGAAAGGCCAAAGGAAGAAACAGCTGGGTTGAAGACATGGGCAATTAACACCTTTCATACGTGGTTATAAGTATTCCCATCTGCCTGCTTTGTTTGCTTAATCTCACTATCTTCCTGATTTCCAGGTCTTTATTGAAACAGGTGGATGGTTTCTCCAACACTTAAAAGGCAGCAAGACTCTTTAGCTTTGGTAGGGTGCAAGTAGCTCACCCCTGCAATGAACATCATCCAGAATGTTTTAAAACAATAAAAATGAATAAAGCCCTTAACTGATGAAAAGTTGTATGTCTAAGTTTCTGTGATTTTGTAAAGATTCCTTCATACTCCTTTTAAAATCTTTGAGTAACAAACTGTTACCCTGTGTTCTCTACATAAGCAAGGTATCATTTTTAACCCAGAATAGTGCATTTACTGGAGTTGGTGAAGTTAATAGATGAAATAATGATTATAGTGGCTAGCATATATGCCAGGCACTGATGTGCATTATCTAACTTAATCTTCACAACAACTCAATGAAGCAAGTACTATTATTATTATCCTCTTACAGATACAGAGACTGAGATCAGGTAACATCTGATCATCACTGGCAGACTTCATCTAACTCTTTTTTTGTTTTGTTTTGTTTTGAGACAGGTTCTCTGTCACCCACACTGGAGTGCAGTGGTGCACTCATGGCTCACTGCAGCCTCAGTCTCCCCAGGCTCAAGTGATTCTCCCATCTTAGCTTCCTAAGTAGCTGGGACTATAGACATACACCACCATACCCAGCTAATATTTTTGTATTTTGCAATACATGGTTTCACCATGTTGCTCAGGCTGGTCTCAAACTCCTGGACTCAAGAAATCTGCCCACCTTGGCCTCCCAAAATGCTGGGATTATAGGCATGAGCCACCATGCCTGGCCACCATCTAACTCTTATCTACCACTCTGGTCCGTGCAGTGAGACTCTCCTCAACTCTGAAGTGCAGACACCAGCACTGGGTAGTGGTAAGTAAGTGAAAAAAATTGGGCAATGTTATATTAGTACAGAGGTGGCTGTATGCAGCATAGGTCAGCCTCCTTCACAAGACTGGGAGCTGCTGGAAGGGAGGACTATTCCTGTCCCTCTCTATGTCCCAGCTCCTAGGAGCAAACCTGGCACACAGCGGCAACTCAGTATGTGTCCGTTGAAAAACTGAATAAAGGAACAACATGCACCATCACCTTATCTGGTCAGTTATTTAAAAGCCCCTAATTTCATCATTGCATGGTAACTCTGCAGAAGGACAGGCTTTCATCCCAGGCAGTGGAACAGAGTGATTCAACAGTCAGGTGCTAGGCTCTCACGATGTGCCAAGGTACGACAAGGCCCCACACTGGAGGGATCAGGACCCAGAAGGAAAGAAAGATGTGCACACATAGGGTGTGATCGGATGCAGAATGTGGTGAGATGCAATGCTAGATGTAACACAATGAATGAGATGAGGACGCAGACCACAGGGTCTCCTCCCTTGCGAGAGAGCCTCCCCGCCCCTCAGCATGCCTGCCTGGGCCCATGAAGCACACTCTTGTAATTGCAATCTCCTCTCCCTTGGGAAGAACAACATTGGAAACCATCTCCTCTGGTCCCCTCCTCAGGTCCTTCTCCTTCCATGGAGAAGGATTGACCTCCCTGATTGGCGGAATCAGGGAAGAAACTGAGCATGTGCAATCAGGTCTCCTTACTTGTTCACTGGAGCAAGGCTGCCTGCAGGATGGGGCATTTCTTTTCCTCTTCCTCTTCCTTCAGGTGGCACAAGGTTTGCAGTTGCTCTCTGCATGAACAATATGGCAATCCTAGTGGACGGCCCTCCAACAGCTTTCCCTCTCAGAGGATGGATCATAATTGGTCTAACTTGGTCAAGTAAGCTCATCTCCTTTATCACGGATTGGTCTAAATATGGGCATTTGATCTCATTGTGGTCAATAAGATGCAAAAGAATGAAAGCTCTTGGGAAAGAAATAAAAAGAAATCCCTCCTTTGCCAAACCACCTCTTCCTGTCTCCCAAATCTACAATCTGAAAACTTTTGAGGTTTATCGCTCCTTTAAACCTCAACTTACACGGAGGTGGGGATCATATCTGATGTATTAAGCACTGCATAGTCAGTATCTAGCATAGTGCCTGGCTCATAGGTGGCATTTAATAATTATATTGACTGGTTGAATACAGAAGGTGATTACTTCCAGCTAGAGTGATTGAGAAGACTTTATATAGTGATATTAAGATGAGCCTTTAAATGTAATAATACTTGTAACATTAATGAGAATAACAAGAAACTGAAATGTAGAAACTTTGATTAACTTGCCCAAGGTCCCACAGCCAGAAAATGGTAAAGCTAAAGATTTGAACCCCAACTTCTGATTCCAGAGAACATGGACTTAATCCAGTAGGCCACTGGGAACCATAAATTCAACAATTCAACTCAACAACCATGTAAAATACTTATTAGATGGCAGCTTCTAGGAATACAAATAAATGACAGTCCCTGTACAAGATGGTCAGGAAGAAAAACCAAGTAATTAACAATATTAATAGCTTCCCATTATTGAGCCAGGTATTTTGTCAACTGATTTACATGTATCATGTCATTTAATATTTTCAACAATCCTATGTGGTCATTATTAACACTATCCTCAATTTGCAAATTAGGGATCCGAGGCAGAGATATTAAGTAACTTATCCAGGATCACACAGCCCAGTGACAGAACTGTGACTTGTATCCAAGCAACTGTACTTCAGAGCAAAACCATCATTGCAAAGTGACATGACAGACCCTATCACAGAAGTGTGTAATGGTGGGGGCAGCAAAGGAGTTGGGGTGATAAACTGTGCTTGAGTGGACCAGAGAAAACTTTACAAAACAGTTTTCAGCCATCCACATGTTTTGAATTACGGAGAGAAATTGGCAGGGGAGTGTCTACTTGTGTGCATGTGTTGTGGGGGGAGGGCGTGTGTATTTGTGTGTGCACATGTTGGGGGAGGGCATGTGTATTTGTGTGTGCACATGTCAGGGGAGGGTGTGTGTATTTGTGTGTTCCGTGCATGTGCACACACCAACATGTGGACAAGATATGCATACGTAAAAATAGCATCTGCAAAGGCTATCTGAGATGGCTGGAGAACAATGTAGCTATGGGGAAAATGCAAGATAAGATAGAGCCAGAAAGGTAGTCATGGGTCCTCAAAAAAATTCTGAGCTGTGGAAGAAAAGGCCAATGCTCTGTTTACTCCTCCTCCAGGAACTCAAAGTTCCAGCAGGAACTCAGGTGACAAGAGGTAAGGAGAAACCTCTCAAGGTCCAGAAGCAAACAAGGAGAAGCCAGCTCCTCAGCCTTGAGGTCTGAATGGGTGCAGAAACCATGACATGTGGGTACACATCCAAGGGCCAGGAGGTACCCACAGTTTCTATAAGGGAGCAGCTCCATAAAATGGAACTAAGAGGCTCACACAAGGCCCGCTGGCTGCACCCCTCCAGGTGGAACCTGAGATCTGCCAGGACCAGCCAGAGCACCTGAGAGAGATGCGCCCGTGCACAGCGCCACCAGCTGGCTCAGGGAGGCGTTTCCTGCCCAAACACCCACTTTCTATTTACCTCTTCCACTTTCTCCTCCCATACCCCTTCTCTCCTCTCCGCTTCTTCGTCCTGGATCTATGTTATTTTTTTTGAGCATCCAATACACAGCAAATATGGTTTGTGCTCAGCCAAGGGATTGCCATCTATACTCAATGTGAAACATCACGGTTGGATGGGGAATAGATGTTTCTGCCCATTAAAATTTATATGAAAACTATAAAGGTTCCTCTGACAAATGAAATAAGTAGAAACCTTTGAGAAATTGTAAAGTCATCACCCTTCGGAAATTCAGCAGGAGTGATGCATGACCCAGTGGCAACAGGGCTTGCCATTTTTCTTTCTAAATTAAAACACAATCTGGGTGGAGAAAAGCAAGCCCCTTGCAAATGACACATAGAACCAATATCCTTGGCTATGTTTCTCACACTAGGGAATTCTCTCCTTGGGTTAAGAAATTGTATAGCAAAAACACCATCATCATAATTATTACCCTAAAGAATTTTATTAGGCATCCATCCATTTGTATGCTCAGATTATATAATTTAATATGTGGTTTAATGTCAGGTTTTTTGTTGTTTTTTGTACCTTCAAATTCCAATGAGAAAAACTATTTATTCAGTCTTTCACTGCATGAATTTTGAAGAGTCCACTAGGTATTGGGCCAGATGCTAAGCTGTCTCTGGGATGCACAAATTAAAACAACACAATCCTTCCCCTTAATAAAATCATAATCACTGAACCCACATTCAGTACTGAAATGTCTGTTCACCTCAGAGACCAAGCCCTATCATCACACGTGGATAAGATCATAGTGAGACTTCAACTGGGGAAAGAGGAACCACTGAGCCTGAGAAAAAGGGCACGCACTTCCCCCAATCCTAATGTGCCAAAAGTGCTCCTGCCCTCCAAGGACACAAAGATGTGTATAAAACAAAAGGTAACCAGAAGAGAAAGCAGCAGAAGCATACTCAAATAGCAATTGGTATTTAGTGCTTAAAAATCAAACTCCATTAGTTCCTTTATCCATTATTATGGGATGATTTCATTAGTATGTCAGATTCTCCAAGTACATTTGTTTCTTAGTCCTTTCCAGATTGCGAGAAACTGAGACATTCTCAGCTGCAGACTTACTGTAAGAGAGGCAAGAAACTATGTTGACCACTGCCCTGCTGAGTTTCATGGAAAACACAAATTTCATACAGGTGACCACACAACCTCTGCTTTCTCATTGAGAATCTTCGTTGCAAAAATTGGAAACTGTCTCAAGTCACTTTTTTGTTTTAGACAGGGTCTTACTCTGCCGCCCAGGCTGGAGTGTAATGGCGCCATCACAGCTCACTGCAACCTCAAACTCCCGAGCTCAGGCGATCCTCCCA
The DNA here is from genome assembly GCF_003255815.1 of Theropithecus gelada. Lineage (NCBI taxonomy): Eukaryota > Metazoa > Chordata > Mammalia > Primates > Cercopithecidae > Theropithecus > Theropithecus gelada. The sequence goes on from NC_037676.1 coordinate 96,630,718, forward strand.
TCTCATTTCCCTGAGTAGCTAGGACCACAGGCGCACCACCACCCCCAGCTAATTTTTGGATTTTTTTTGTAGAGATGAGGTTTCGCCATGTTCCCTGGCTGGTCTCAAACTCCTGGGCTCAAGCAATCCTCCCACTTCGGCTTCCTGAAGTGCTGGGATTACAGGCGTGAGCCACCATGCCTGGACAATTTTTTAAAATACTGGTGGATATTATTAAAATGCAGGTATCTTCAGGCCCTAAGGGACTTCTTCGAGGGGTCAGAGACAGGAAATAGAAATCTATCAGAAGCCAAGACTCACACAATGTCTCATGCCCTCTTTCAACATGGCCTGTCCATGTCTGCTTTTTGCCACATATGTTTCTTTTCTCTCCACATACTAGCTTTGCTGCTTCTCACCCCACAGCTCTAGTCCCTTTGTTCCAACCACAAGCAGGAACAGACAATCTCGCAGACCCAATTCCAAAGTCCCAGGAAAGAGCATCTGATTGGCTAAGCTTGGATGAAACAGTCAACCTTGGTCCAATCATCTGAAGCCTGGAAGGCAGAGCCTGGAACTGTAGCACAAACATGGCTGCCACACAGAAGACTTGAGTGTGAAAGGAGGAGGCTCTCTAAAGAAAGGGATTGCTGTGAACTGAGCTAAGGTCACAAAAGGTATCTGCTAATCTTTGGCTATTCTGTCATCTCCCCTCAGAGGGCTTCCCTTGCTCCCTGTCCCGGGGTTCTGCTTTATGGTGACCCAGATACTGGTAGTCTCTACTCACTAAGTTTCTCCCCTCTCTCATTCCCTGTCTCATGACTTCTTCTTACCTGTAGTTGCTGTTATTTCACGCCTTCTACTTACTGCCTGTCTCCATGTCTCTTGACTTCCGTGCCTCTTGACTGACAGCATCTCTCTGAGTCAACAGAATTAATTCTCCCAAAAAGTAGATTGGGTTGGATGGGCCTGTCAACCTCAACTGACCTGTAGCTGTCTTTGGGTCAGTCATCAATCCATCTATGGTCCCATCAGCTATGGCCATGGGGTTATGGCCAGCCATGGTAGTGGGGTTACCAGGGTATAGAATAGAGATGGAGGGTAAAAAATAAACAAACCATCTGCTTCTGCTTTTCCCAGAAAAGAGCTAAGGGTCTGGCAGTTTTCCTATGTAACACATTACAAAAGACCTGTCATGTCTCCAAATACTCTCTGGACATATTAACAAAATAAGTTCCTTAGGAATCTCTATGCTTTTTAAATTCTCAAACAATAACTAGTTTAGCATTTCATGTACATTTAATATAATTAATACATTTAATAAAATAAAATTACTACTGTACTACTCAGTGTACTATTGTACCCTCAGCTGGTATTTTGCTAAACCTTAATAAACCTTGTCCTTCTCAAATACCTACTTCCAAGAGTCTTAAAGTAAAATAGGGCAAGCAATTGATAGATTAAAGGAAAAAACTCCTACACATCACAAAATCGTTGACTGCTACATAACTTCTTGGTGACTAAGGCCTTACAATCCTGGTGGTAATATTGTGGTTCTTTTTGTAAAATCCTCTGTAAATTACTTATTTAAGCAACTAGAAGCAAGCAGTATACAAGTATCTGCTCTCTGTCCTGCTCCTCACTGAGAAATATGAGCTAATTAATATGAAATGTTACAGTGCCTCAATTCTCACTATGAATTAAGGAGAAATGTAACACACAAAGTAAGAGGAAAGAATATATCACTGAGAACAAAAGAACGTATCACTGAGAACCAATGGGAGTTTTAGAAAAAGGCAGATACATTATGCTACACATAAGATCCTAAATATTTTGATCTCCTAGATACAAGCCCAGCTTCCAATTCATTTATGACCTAAAACATCCAGTTACTAGTGAGCACATCCCTATACTGAAGATGCGGATCCTCTGCTGCAGAAAGTTGTTTCACCCAAGAATAGTCACATACCCATCCTTGCTGCCAGACCAGATGGGGTTTCTCAGCTAGGGAAAACTTCATTAGGGGTATTGTGAGTTTTATCTAATTGATGGCCACAGATGAGCAGTCTTTCTGTCATGCCACTCAATAAAGATATCCTTTTGGGGCTCATTTACAAAACTGAAATGTAAAATATTATTTTAAATGGTAGGGGAGCACAAAGGCCTTGTCTAGCTTTGTACAACTCTTTCCATAAGGAGGGACACTGGTCAGAATTACCCTCATGGTCAGGATACCCAGGATCAGAAGACATGAGGAGAAGTAACCTATCTAAGAGAGCTATATCCCTGCTTCTTGAAATGAATTCAAATCTGGGGTAGATGGCCTGCCCCTGCTACAGGTCCCTCTCTCACATCTTGTGGTATAAAACAGCTCTTCCCAAGTAGAAGTCCAACATAAAACCAATGGTGATTTCTCTTGAGAAACCAGATCTAAAATGGAATAAACCCTTATTAGCAAAGTTCAAAAGTAGCACATGATATCCAAAAAATCTGGACTACAAGGATTAAAAGCCAAAAGAGAATATGCAAATGTGAAAAACACAATGAGTTTCATTACTGCAAATGTAAATATAGAATTCCTGGGTAAATCTTTTAGAATGAAAAAGCCATGAAAACACACTGATTAGGCATGAGCCCCTCGATAGCAGTTGTATATTGTGGTGATACCAAACCATACCAAAACTTCGTAGCTTAAAAACAACAATAATTTATTAGTTCATGACACTATGCATCATCAGCGTGGGCTAGAGGCAGATGAGTGTTTCTCATCTGGGCTTATTTATGTGGCAACTATCAGCTAGCAGTCTAGCAGGGACTAGATGATGCAAAATAGCCTTGCTCATCTGACTGGCTGTTGGTTGGGCCTCTCTCTCCATGTGGTCTCTCATCTCCAACAAGATTAGCCTTGGTTCTTCCCATGGCAGCAGTAGCATTCCAAGAGAGCGAGACTGGAAGTTGCAAGGCCTGAACTCCCACAGCTAAAACTCCCATGATGTGTCACTTCCTCCATTCTATTGGACAAAGCAAGTCACAAGGTCAGCCCATATTCAAGATGTGAAATAGACTTCACCTATTGATGGGAAGAGAGGCAAAGTACATTGTTCAGAGCATCCATTACGGGGAAAGGAGGAATCTATGGCCATTTATTGCAATCTATACAAGCAAAGAAACACATCCTAATAAGCTCTATTCTCCCTAGCACCTAATATAAGGATTGGTACACATAGACAATATTTTAAGTCTGTTGTTAAATGAACACATAAGTCTTTAGAAATATAGTTAATCCATTGCTGATAAGAGAAACTTCAAAATTAAAACTGCCAGTGCTTTTTTAAAAATTAGGGTATTAATATCTTTATCAACTCTAGTCTTATGCCACTATCCTTACTCTTTCTCTTACATTTGCATGAAAATTTGTTTTCTCCAAATAACTAAGCTGAGATGAGGCTGATTTTGACATCTCCTTGAAAATGTGTGCTAGTTCTCTAATCTAGCGTCTATTATCATCAAAATAACATGAGCCATACCAGATATAATTGTATAATCTGCTTATAATTATAAGCCCAATGTTCTGTCCCACAACATCCAAAAGCATACACAGCCACAATCCATGGTGACAGGAATGCAGGCTTATTCATAGCTCATCACAAACAAACTGGGGACCCATTTCAAAGTCTACCTAGGAAGGGCACCCAGAAATGTCCACCTTTTAAGTTCTCCTTTTTTCCTTTTCCATCCACAGGCCCTTCTCTTTTCATGAATGGTAGCATGTTTGCTGCTCAGTAGTTTTGTCAACCTGTTTCCCACCTGTAGAATTTGGGGAGGTAGGGGAGGTCTGATAGCCTTCCTTCATCTCATGCTCTGTCTGTTTCAGGCTAAGTTGGCAACCTTTTTTGTATAAAATTATTAAAAACCTTGTGAGTCCTCTGTGTATGTCACAGGAATTGATTCCATTAAGCAAGAGTCTTGTCCACAGATCTTTGCTAGATAATTTATTTACATTTTTGCTTTTGCTGAGATGGCTGAGGGACAATGCCCTTGAGCTTCTTAGATGCTCTCTGGTTTGATTAAGATATCTGTGTGCCACACCCTTCAAGGAGGCTTTTGTGTGACTGAATGCTCTGATCTTTTGATCTTTCTGAAATAATAGCAAAAGGCAGTGATGGAGGATTTTTTTGGCCCCTTTGCTCCACTCGCAGCGGGGGTGTCCTGTCTACTTGGCCCACTGTGCTGAACCCCTCGTGGGAGGGGACACATGAGTGAGCAAGTGTGAGATCCAGCCAGGTGCTCCAGGCGCCAGCAGAAGCAAGCACCATGGAGGGCTCATGGTGGTACCCAGGTGGGGGTGCCTGTGACCCTGAAGCTCCGGGGCAGGGGGTGGGTGTTACAGTGCTCTCTTAGTTCTGCTGTCCACAGGCAGCAGTGTGTTAGCAGTTCAGTTGACCTCTTGTAGTGGCACTTGGGTGAGGGTGCCCATGACCCCAAGACCCCAGAGAGGGTGTTACAGTGTTCTTTTAGTTTTGCTGTCTGTGGACAGTGATGTGTTAGCAGTTCAATTGGCCCCTTTCCTTGTTGCTTAGGAGGGCACAGGGCCAGTGTGACGCCCTTTCTGCGTACCCACACTCAGTGGTCCCAAGCTCTTGTCCAGCATTCAGGAATAATGAGGTTGCTCAGACAATTGAAGGGCAGATAATTTTATTACGCATTAAAAACGACTCTCAGCAGAGAGGGAAGCTGGAGAGGAGGCCAGATGGGCAGGCTGTCTTACCCCAAAGTCTGGTTGTCTCTTCCATAGTCTGGCCATCTCTTCCCTGAAGTCCAGCTGTCTCCCACTCTACTGACTGAGTCTGGGGTCTTTATAGGCACAGGATGGGGGCAGGACAGGCTTTAGGTAGTTTTGGAAAAGACAACATTTGACTGGTAAAAAGATATTATTCAGAAAGAACCAATCAGGGAAGAGCAGGCAAACAGGAATAGAAGTTCTCACTTTGGGCCATGGGTTTCAGGCTACTTTGGCTTGAAGGTGGGGTTTTGCCAGGGACCTGCCCCTGTCTGCCTAGAATATCTCTGCCTTCTACCTCTATCAATTGTACAGCCATACCCTCAGTGTTTTGTTTTTTTTTTTTTTAAAGAGGATGCTTTCCTAACAAGAGATCTTTCCATTTTAGCATCTTTTGCAATCTGAATAAGCTAAGCATTTTCCAAAACACGAAGTCTTGGATTTTTTTTAAGAGTTACCTAGCTCCTCTTGCATTTGACTGTGAGCAGCAAGAAGATCCAGGCCATACCTTTAACACTTTGCCTGGAAACCTCCTCACCTTGATATCCAAGCTCATCATTCACAAACTTTACTTTCCACATAAGTGCAAGTCATAATTCTGCTAAGTGTCTGAGGATCCACTTTCCTCCAGTTTCCAATAACATGTTTCTCATTTCCTTCTGAATTCTCACCAGAATTGTCCTTAAAATTTAGATTTCTATTAATAGTCCATTCACGACCATTTAGGTATTCTCTAAGATGATTCTTCTGAGCCCTCCCCAGCAAAGACTTTTCTAGAGCCCATCGGCACTTTTCTTAGAGCCCACAGGCAATTGTAAGGGTTGCTTCAATAGTGCTGACCCCTCTGAACAATAGCTTTCATTTATATATAGTTTGCAAAATGCTTTTTAAAATATTATCTTTATGACATCCAGGTGAAGAAAATAAGGCAGTCTTCCTAGCCCCATTTATCAGATGATGAAACCAAGGCTCAGAGGCCTTTCAAGGGTAAGTGACAAGGAAAGGGCTAAAATCTTAGGTCTTCTGGTTTTTACTTTTAAAACACTGTTCCAAGCTCCCTCCCTTCCCTAAAGATAAAGTCTTATTCTGCTGATAGATTAGCAGAATAGAGGGAACTTAAGCCTTTGAAAATCGAACAGATCTTCATTTTAGTTTCTTTTGGGAGAAGGGAGTTTTCCATAAAACTTAGCATCCAGGCAAGCACAAAAGTCAAGGGAGATGAATGAGGCAAGGTCTGTCAGCAGGGAGTTCAGTCTGGATGGCAGAGGATATCTGAGATACTTTGGCGCCTTGTGCCTGGATCTATGAAGTGCCCACTGATAAAACCTAAGCTTAGTTTTAAATAAACAGTGAGTCTTCCTTCCATCTTGAGCAAGAAAAAGCTAGATATGCCAGGGGCTTCCCATCTAACTTTCACAAATCTGGACTATTTGCCCAGAACAAAGAAGTCCTTAAAATCAACCATCCATGGAAACATTCAGAGAAACCAAGAGATTAATCTATCTATAGAGGCCTCTGGTCCAAGATGGCAGAGTTAACAGGCCTTGACCTCCCCTCCTTCCTAAAATCACATTGACATGCCAGTAAAAAAAAAAGAATAAATCACATAAAAGAAGCCCTCAGCAAGTCAGAAATTTGGCAGATTTCTGGGAATAAAGAGAGAAGATGAGATTGCACTGGCAGATAAAACAGAGAGGAAGCAGCAACAGCTCAGAATGTACACCACAGAAAGCTGTAGCTAAGGCTGGAGCCATTTTGAGGGGTCTGAGTTCAAAGTCAGCAGGAACAGAGTGGGAGTGGGAAGAGGAGCAGAAATCAGGAGGATGAATGGAAGGCCTGCTGCTGGAACAGAGAGGCGAGTAAGGCTGCGTGTCCACCTTTGTATTTGGAGAACTGTCAGCTGGAGGATGACACCTGGGAAGAAACCAAAACTATGCTTGCTAGAGAGAGTAAAAACTCTCCTTGGGGAGGACCACATCTGTTGGTTCATGTGCTGGCCCCTGCAATGGGCACCCATCATTTGGCCTGCCTTGCATTCATTCTCCGTTTCTTTTCGAACTCCAATTTTGCTTTGGGGAACCACTTATCTTGCACTGCCTACAGTTTGCTCAATCAAGAAACTGTGAGCCAAGGTGCCTTCTGCTCTTGGCTAAGGGGAAGCTCCCTGACCCAAGAGAGGCCAATCAGATCATCTCTCAAACAGACCGACACAAACACTGAAAACAGATCGAGTTTTTTCACCTTCCAGTAGAGATGTTTTACCTTCCGTGGAGATGTTGCCTAGAGGTAAATCCCCAGAGATGTTCTGATTTCTGTGGACCCTGGCTCCTGTCCTGCCCTGAATCTGGTTCTTCTACTTTACCCCTGACTTTGTATACTACCCCATATCTTCCCCGTAAGTTTCCCTTGCATCCAAAGAACCATAACTGATACATAAACCCAGAGTAGAGCCCTTATTGTATAGCATTTCCCTCCTTGCCATCTATCCTATAGCAAAGGCTGCCAGTCCACACCCACTAGTTCTGGGCTAACTATGAGAGCTTCCATTCAAAGACTTATGCAATAGTGGAAACCAATGGCACAAAATAGAGAGACCTAGATAATCAAACTAAATATCTGTCATCAAAGGAAACAGCTAATTAAGTGATGAGACGGCAACTTAAAAATGATTCTAATTAGTATACTTAAAGAGATTTGAGACAATGATGCCTAAAAAACCTATGGTAGGTAAAAAAAGGAACAATACAAAATATAACCAAATATTTTTAAATTATTAGAAATCTAGAAAAAAAAGTCAAGGAGATCTCCTAGAATATATAGCAAAAGCCAAAGAAATGAAAAAATATAAGCAAAATGTTAAGATTCATAGAGAGGACTTATCCAGTAGTGGCCCCCATATGAATTTCAGAAAGAGGAAATACAAGGGAGAAAAACAGGAAATAAATAACAGAAGAAAATTTCCCAGAGCTAAAGAAAGATATGTGCTTTATAGATTACAAGGGCTTACCAAGTACAGAGCAGAGAAATAAAAAAGACCCATTCAAGGATACATCATTGAAACTTCTGAATACCACAGACAAAGGGAAGATCTATTTGTCCTTAGATTTTAAAAAATGAAGATTAACTATAAAGGAATAAAAATTAGATTGGTGTCACATGAATAAGCAACAATGGATGTTGAAAAATAGTCTCAACGTTCTAAGAGAAAATTTATTTTGAACCTAATATTCTGTAAATAGACAAAATCTCAATGATGTATGAGGTGAAAATGATGAAATTGTCTCACAAGAACTCAAAAAAATGACCTCCCACACAGTGGAAAATAAATTCCTTTAAAAGTATCCAGCAAGTCAAAAGAAAATGTGGAGTCCAAGAAAAAAGAAAAGCATGCACTCTAATACACAGGGGACCCAATCAAATAGCTCGATGTAAATAAAATAAAATAAATTTTTTAAAATAGCCTGGGATAACAGTTGTACAGCGCTTAGGAAGTAACCAATCTAAATTAAAACAATAAATCAGAGAACTCAGAGAATAAGTCTTCAAGAAGTGAAATCACATTAACAAATTAAGCAGCTGGATGGTCTTGGTGATAATATGAAGTTATGTGCTTCTTTTGTCCACAATAAAAAGAAAAAAAAGACAAATAGAAATTCTATTTGAAGAAGCATACAAAAATAAGGAAACCACAACCAAATTCAGAACAAAGCCAAAGTGTAGTATGACTCTGAGCAACTGAGAGTGAAAAGAAAAGGTAATTCATTTGACCTTGACGCTTGGAATATTTTATTTTGTGTAGTTCGGTTCTGTGGTATATGACTACATTTCCTTCCAACTGCATGTTCTACACAAAATAATATTTACATGATTCATGTTATTGTAAACTTTTTATTGCTGTTCCATTTTTATTGTAAAGTAAAATAAAGATATAAGAGAGGCACAAACCAAACATATAATTTAATGAATTACTATTAGGAGAGCATCCATTTAACTACTGCTCAGCTCCAGGAAGAGAACTTTGCTACCCACCCAGAATCCCCCCCATTTTCACTATCCCCGTCTCAACCCTCCTGAGTTTTACACTAATCATTTCCTCGGATATTTTATCACTCAAGTATGCATCCTTAGCTGTTAGAGTTTAATCTCAATCATTTTAAAAATTTGATGTCTCTTAAGGCTTTTTTTAATGTGTAGGTTTCCCCTCTATCCCTCTTTTTTTCTTACATTTTATATATTGAAAAACACATAGTCTGGACACTGCTGAGTGAATACTCACAGTGCAGTTCAGCATGTTCATCTTCTCTGTATTCCTAAAAATGGGCATCTAGATTCAGAGCTGAGATTGGACTCAGGTTCTATTCTTCTCACAGGATAATAGGTGGTAATATGTTCCTTTGTTTTTTCTTGTTTTTTTTTCTTTTTGTTGTTAAGTTTTGTTGTTGTTTCAGTTTTATTGACATAAAATTTATATCCTATACAATTCAACCACTTAATGTGTGCAATTCAGTGGTTTTTAGTATATTCATAGATGATAAAAACATAGTAAAATTAGCTGTAGTATTGAGTCAATTTTACAACATTTTAATCAACTCAAAAAGAAACCCCATGCCCTCTGGCCACCATCCTTTTAAATCCATATTCCTCCCCATCAGCTTTAGGCAACCACTAATCTACTTTCTGCCTCTACTGAATTGCCTATTCTGGACATTTCATATAAATGGAACCATATAATATTTGGTTTCTGTGACTGGCTTCTTTCCTCAACAATATTTTCAAGAGGGTTATATATTGTTTCATTAGGAGGCACAAAATGTCCAGTCTTCACTCTTTTTTCATATTAAAGGATGTTGAAGCTCAATGTGTAGAGCTAATCAGGGATTGTAAAATGGTGATATTCTAATTTTATCATTTATTTCACATTTGTTAGCCTAAATATTTACCTAAAGAGTATTTCCACTCTTTTACAATATTGTTTTCCAGTATATATACAATATATACATATATATAAATGTAAAAGTCATGGATTTAAACATATTTGATAGATTTTTATTAGTTCCAACTATCATTCTTTTTCAAGCTCAGTTTATACTATCTTTGGCCAGTAGGACTCCGAGGAAACCAAGGAAGGACACCAAGTCACACAGAAAGACGCAGTAACTTGCCCTAGTTCACAGAGCTAAAGATTAGATTTAAATAAGGGGATCTGTCACCAAAGCCCTATGCTTAGCTACTATGCCATTATACCACTGTTCCTATTAAAAAATATAGTAAAAGGACACATCTCATTGATCAAAGCACAAAAAAGACAAAATATTTAAGAATTATACAAGAAATGTGCAGTCCTACATGAAGAAAGCTTTGAATCTCTGTGTAGAAATATAAGACTCAAACAAATGAAATTATATACTTAGTCTTAAACAGGGCAAATGATTAATATAAAAATATCAAGTCAGTTATCTCCAAATTTTTATTTAAATTACCTCTGATTTGTTCAATTATCTCTAAATTTAATCTGATCTCAATTTTAAAAAAAAAACAGGATTATTAGGAGGACTAGGCACATTGCTTCTAAAGGAAAAATGTATGGGTGGTATCTGGGATATAAACTTGCAAGATAAGCCATGAAAAATTATTTAAAAGAATGGCCACAGTAGGGTGGGGAGCATTGCCCTGTCACATATTTTAAAATAATATAAAACTACAGTTATTGAAACACTTTGGGATGTGCACAGGAAGAGAAAGACATATCAATGCAAATACTATTCAGATACATATAGGAATTTTATATATGAGAGAGACAGCATTTTAAAACAACGGGAGAAGGTAGATGATTCAATAAGGAAAGTTGGGACCATTGGTTATCTGGAAGAAACAAAGCTCAACCCTCTTCTTTCCTTACAATAAAATAAATTCTAGGTAAATCAAAGATTTTAAAATGGGTTCAACTTTTTAAAATCTCCATTTTCACTATCCCCGTCTCAACCCTCCTGGGTTTTACACTAATCGTTTCCTTGGATATTTTATCACTCAAGTATGCATCCTTAGCTGTTAGAGTTTAATCTCAATCATTTTAAAAATTTGATCTCTCTTAAGGCTCAAGTCTTGATATTCTTTCTGTCAGAAAGCAGCTCAGTGGTTGCCTGGGGCCGGGGTGGGAGGCCGAGGAGCACGACCTCTTAGAGGTGGTGGAAAGATCTTATATCTTGATTGGGTGGCTGTTACACTTGTCAAACTCATCAGATTGGACACTTAAAATGAGTGTATTTTATTATATATAAATTGTATGTCAATAAAGTTTGTTTTAAAATGGGTTCATAAAAGTTCTAGAGGAAAATCTAAGAAATTCTGAGAGTAAAAAATAAAGGGAATATATACATATGTGTGCTTCTAATTATAAATAAATTGTATAGATGAATTTTTAATAAGTGATTACAGTATCTGCCTTTAAGCAGGATACCAGGCTAAGAAGGAGAATTTCTTTTCATTTTGCTCCCTTTCATACTATTTATATGTTTTACTCTGTGCACTTATTACTTTTTCAATGACAAAAAAGTATTAACAAAAGGAAGCTCATAAATCAAAGATTAAGTTCATTTTTTAAGTTATAATAGTACTCAACAGAAAATCTAATATAATAAGTTTTCGATAATAACTTAAGAGGTGGAGGAGCGAAGGAGATGAAGGAGAATATAAATAATTGATATCTTGTCTTTTATAATGAGGTATCAGCTGGGAGTTAAAGTGGACATATAGAGAAATAGAACAATATATGCAGAAAAACAGGAAAAATTAAAAGGAATTATTCTACTAAGGAAGCCAGAGGTAGGAAGGAGTAGGGTTGTATCATTTAAAAAATTACCTTAATGCAATTTTGGTAGCTTCCAAGAACACTACCAGGCAAGCTATACGAGAGGTCATGGAACAGAAAGACTGACAGAGCGAACTAAAACAGCTTAAAACTCACAGCCAGAAGCAAGGGGCAGGGAATGGAGTAGGTTAACACCTTGGCTCTGCAGAGAGAAAGACAGGCCTAAAACCTTCCCTGTGTGGCCGGAGATCAGGTACTGCCTCCCTCTCTGCAGTATGAGGTAGCTATGAGGACCAGAACTGAGGTTGGAGGAAGGGAACCCAACAGACAGAAGTGTCTGGAGCCGACACACACTCTTGTTCAAATGGAGCAATGCAGGCACATGGATGCCTGGCCATGGCTGGAGCTCACCACCCAGCCCGTTGACCAGCGTTTTATTGGCATTTCTACATATAGCACATCTGGAGCCAGAAAGGCAGCATACTGGGTGTTTCCAATGGGTGTCACTTCTTTTTTCTTTTTATTTATTTTTTTATTTTTTTATTTTTTATTTTATTTTTTTTTTTGAGACGGAGTCTCGCTCTGTCGCCCAGGCTGGAGTGCAGTGGCCGGATCTCGGCTCACTGCAAGCTCCGCCTCCCGGGTTTACGCCATTCTCCTGCCTCAGCCTCCCGAGTAGCTGGGACTACAGGCGCCTGCCACCTCGCCCGGCTAGTTTTTGTATTTTTTAGTAGAGATGGGGTTTCACCATGTTAGCCAGGATGGTCTTGATCTCCTGACCTCGTGAGCCGCCCGTCTCGGCCTCCCAAAGTGCTGGGATTACATGGGTGTCACTTCTGTTTGTTCCATTCTTTTTACCATAAACTATGTCTTATGGGTTATGAACTTACTATCACATGAACACATCTTACGAATTTTGCCTACATCTCACAATCTACTTGCTTATTTGGTATGTATATCTAACCCTTCTAAGTTTTATCTATTCTATTTGTTTTCTTTTTTATAGCAGAATTGAAAATTCTCAAATAATAGAGCAAATATACAAATATAAGTGGAAGACTTTCATTTTTCATCTTTTTTTCATTTTTAAAAATTTTTTGTGGGTACATAGTACGTGTATGTATTTATGGGCTACATGAGATGTTTTGTCATTTTTGATCATATTACCCTTTAAAAATGAAGTTATAATATGCTTGAAATACTCTTAAAATACTAATAAGTTAAAAATGAAAATGAAAAACCTTCTACACCTATATTCATGCATGATTGTAAAAGTGTATCCTTTATTAATAGTTTTATATGTAAGTATTAATGTATTTCTCTGTGTTCTAAACATTTCGTAGCTGAGAGTTTTCATTGTATGAATCACCAAGTAGACCATGAGCAGGGAATACAGGGCAGCAGGTAAGACGTCAGTCCTTGAGGCCAGATACATATGGGTTTGAATCTTGGCTATGTAACCTAGGCAAGTTACTAAAAGTCTGTACCCAATTTTCCCATCTGTAAGGTGGAAAAAATAAGTTCTACTTCCTAGGGTGATTGTGAGAAGGAAATTAAATAAAACATGTAAAATGCTTAGCATACCACCTGGAACACTATATAAGTTATCTCCTATTATCATCATTACATTGAGGGTGAGACCACAACTTATATTTCATGTCCCTACAAAGGGCTTAGTATTCAGTAGACTCAGTAAAATCTTAGTGAATTGAATCTGCTGTAGCTACTGTAGAGAAAAAAAGGGGACAGGGGCAGACCTAAGTAAAAACAGTCAATATGTTTAAAGGAAAACAATTAAGGAAAATAATCCCAGCTAATATGAACCAGCTACTAAGACTTGCAAAATACCTAAGAATTTCCCAACAACTGGTCCCTTATGAAAAGTTTTTTGTTCCTTAGGAAGATTGTATTTAATTACTTTGATTTTGGTCCCAGGTCTTAGCAACATTCTTCTGGCATTCCATGAGGCTCTAGGGCAGACAAGTTAAAACATAGCCCTCTAGAATTTTTGTTCTTCCCCCAAAGGAAATCCAGCAGTGGCTTCTCACTATTATTCAGAGGTTTTTAAAGAAGAGATTGTTTAAGGAATAATTCTTGGCTTTGTAAACAACCCCCAAACAGTGGAAGCAGAGTCTGGCTTGTGTCTGGAGTCAGTTAAGTAAGGAATCAGCCCCAAGACTAGGAGAATCCCTGGGGCGGACTGGTCAACCTTTGCCTTCCAGAATGACCAGCCTTTAACTCCTAGGAGAGATGGTTGTCTCTGTAAACCCAGATGTTGACCAATCCAGACAAAAACATATGGGGCTTGAATTCAGGGGATGTAAATTCTAATCCTAGTTCAAGCACCCAAAGTGTCTGAGCATTTTCAATGAATCACTGTTCATTCATTCATTCATTCATTCAATAATTGTTGTTCACCACACATGCTAAGTACTGGAAATACAAAGATGAATAAAAATAGTTATCTGTAGATCATATGAACATGAGTGTATAGATAGATGTAGATGGAGAGGAAGGCAGTATCTGATCCCGGGTCATACAGGGAAGGTTATATGCCTGTCTTTCTCTCTGCAGACCCAAGATGTTAATCTACTCCATTCCCTGCCTCTTGCTTCTGGCTGTGAGTTTTAACATATAAGATGACAGCTTTTTCTAACATGTGAGAATTAAGTGGTACAAAAGATGTTGTTATAGTCCATTCAGGCTGCTATAGCAAAATACCGTAGATCAGGTGGTGAACAACATCAGGTGGTGAATGACAAATATTTCTCACAGTTCTGGAGGCTGGGAATTCCAAGATCAAGGTACCAGCAGGTTCAGTGTCTAGTAAGGGCTCACTTCCTGATTCATAGATGGGCACCTTCTTGCTGTGTCCTCACATGGCGGAAGGTGGAAGGGGTCTCCCTGGGGCCTCTTTTATAAGGGCAGCAATTTCATTCATGAGGATTCTGCCTTCATAATTTCATCAATTCCCAAAGCTCCAGCTCCTAATACCATCACATTGGAGATTATATTTCAATGTATGAAGAGGGAGGGGGGTACAAAAACATTGAGACCACAGCAGATGTTTTAGGCTTTGCAATTCAAATGATTAAATGAAAATCAGAGAGAGAAAAAGAAGTTCTTTTTTCAGATCCCTTTCAAACCTTCTGGCCGGGCACAGTGGTTCACCCCTGTAATCCCAGCACTTTGAGAGGTCATGGCAGGCAGATCACTTGAGGTCAAGAGTTTGAGATCAGCCTGGCCAACATGGCAAACCCCATCTCTATTAAAAATACAAAAATTAGCTGGGCATGGTGGCACACGCCTGTGATCCCAGATGCTCGGGAGGCTGAGGCAAGAGAATCACTAGAATCCAGGAGGCAGAGGCTGCAGTGAGCCAAGATTGTGCCACTGCACTCCAGCCTGGGTGACAGAGCAAGATTCCACCTCAAAAAAAAAAAAAAAAAAGAAGGAAAGAAAGAAAGTGACAGTCAATTTTGCAATAATAAAGACACCATCCTGCCCATAAAATGGGTGAAGATTGACCAATGTGTGTGGGTATAGGGTAACTGGCACCTCAAGGGCTGCTTATAAAAGTGTAATTTGGGTCAATATTTCTGCAGGGCCATTTGAAAATAAATCTCCAAAGTTTCAAAATATGTTTATATCCTCTGGCCCAATATCCATGCTTATAGGTATTTATCCCAAAGAAACAGAAACATACAAAAATATTTTTTAGGCCAGGCATGGTGGCTCATGCCTGTAATCCCAGCACTTTGGGAGGCCGACGCAGGTGGATCACCTGAGGTCAGGAGTTCAAGACCAGCCTGACCAACATGAAGAAACCCTGTCTCTACTAAAAATACAAAATTAGCCGGGGTGGTGGCGCATGCCTGTAATCCCAGCTACTCGAGAGGCTGAGGCAGGAGAATCGCTTGAATCTGGGAGGTGGAGGTTGCGGTGAGCCGAGATCGCACCATTGCACTCCAGCCTGGGCAAAAAGAGTGAAACTCTTGTCTCAAAAAAAAAGAAAAAAAAAATATTTTTTAATGTATAAGAATGTTCATTAGAATGCTATTTCTAATGCTATAAAATTGGAAATAACCTAAATGCCCAACAATAGGGAATGATTAAATAAATTATAGTTATTAATACAATGAAATAGGATGCAGCCATTTCTTCACATGCTTTTCTGCGTCTTCCAACCCCATTAAGGTACTCCAATTATAGTTATATTATAGATATATTATAGATCATGTTATATATTATAGGTCATGTAATTCACTGATACGCAGTTTTTTTGGTTTTTGTTTTTTCACTCTTTCTCTGTGTTTCCTAAAGGTGTTAATGCCTTTGCACTTCTAGCCTGCCTGGAACACAGGAAGAGGGAGCCTTGGGAGCCAAAGCAATTCCTGGGGCAAGCAGATGCAGTGCTTGCAGCTGGGAGTAAGGCAGGCATGAATGGAGATGGTGAGGGCCGGGGAACACAGGGAGAGCACCACCAACCACTCTTGTCTCCACCCCGCCCTTCCCTAGCTCCAGGTCCCACCTCAGCTTCTGCATCAACTTCACAGACGGTTGAGATTCCAAGTGCATCTCCACACCAAGGTAAGGAATCATGACCAGAAAAAGTTTGGGGCAGAGCTGCACAATGGTGAGTG
The DNA here is from genome assembly GCF_003255815.1 of Theropithecus gelada. NCBI lineage: Eukaryota > Metazoa > Chordata > Mammalia > Primates > Cercopithecidae > Theropithecus > Theropithecus gelada. Next base: position 96,646,928 of record NC_037676.1, read on the forward strand.
CCTATAGTCTCAGCTAGTCAGGAGGCTGAAGCAAGAGGATCGTGTGAGCCCAGGAGTTGGAGGTCATGCCACTGCACTCCAGCCTGGGTGACAAAATGAGATCCCTGTCTCTTAAAAAATAAAGAAAGAAAAAATAAAGAGTTTGGGGCAGGAAGGAATATATCTACAAACCAGGAAGAAAAAGAAGAAGGAGACATTCCTAAGGGTAAACTACATTGTATAAACAAGCCTCACTGTCTTCCACTCCTGTTGAGTGATCAGCCACCCAAAGGCTTCTTCATCTTTGTCACTGTCCATCCTATATTGGTCAGTGAAGCTCATCAGGTTACATCCCAAACTGGACAGGCAAAGAAAACATCTAGGAAGTGTTTGGACCTGCAATCCAGAGTGGGGAAAGTTAAGAGCTGGACAAGGTGCAGGCAGCCCACCATCCTGAGCCACACTTCAGGCAAACCACTAGCCCAGAGAAACGGGCTGGTATAAAGTGGGAAAATCAGGGCGATAGCTGGTCCACAAACCATGAGGCAGCTAGGCATGGCAGGACTGAGGTGTGGGCTGCTGGTGCCCTTGTAGCCAAGTGCTCAGGGTACGTCATCAGTACCTGCTGCTGAACTACATTAAAATTCATTCCTATATGATACCCAAGAACCCCTCCAGGCACCAATCTTGTCTCTTGGAGATTTTCGTCATAATGCTCTTGTTTCAAATTTGAAGAAGTTCACGAGCTGGCTGTAATTGTAATTTACTCCTTCAGCCTTCTCTCTCGTTTCTCCTCACACAAGCTCTCCATGCTGGGCAAATCCATGTACACACTGATCTTCCACAAGGGCTTCCATTCCTGCCTTCCAATCACAACCTGCAAAGTTTCACTCCTCACCCAGTCCCTTTCCTTACTCTGACACCATCTGGCTTCCATGTGCAAAAGTACACACACATCCATGCACACACCCCACTGTCAAGAACTATGAAAGGTCTGAGCTTTTGCCCTACTTACAAACTGACAACTGAGATTTTGCCCTGCTTACAAATGAACATCCATTTCATGGATGCTGGCCAAAGACACAAGTCTCCTTAGTCAGAAACAAAGGATTGTATTATTCATGCCAGGCACAGCAAGCAGCATAAGTGTCACCATATTTGGCACTGGCTCCCCAAGCTCCAGTTCCCACCAGGCAATGTGAAGAGGGTCAGCTGACCCTTGGTCATGTGGTGGGGTTGCATTACAGGAGAGGACCTCAATGCTTAGGGAGCCTGAATCTTGTACAGTGAGCAGTGAGTGTGCCTGTCCCTTGTTCTGGAAGGAAATGCTATTGCTGTCTTCCAAGACTGTTCAGTACACAAACATCTTTGAAAAGATGGTACTTAAGAAATAACAACCAGTACCCACTCATAAGACATGCAGAAAGGCAGAGGCCCTTGGAAAGACATCTCCCAACCACCTCCAGAAGATAAAAGTAAAGACTGGAGTTGGACTCACTTCTGTTCAAATTCCAGATCCTCTCTCTCTAGCTGTATGATTTTTGGACATGTTTCTTAATTTCTCTGAACACATTTTCTCATCTGTAATATTGGTATAATAGCACCCACCATAAAGTTGGGATAGATTGAAATATTCATACAATGCCTAGCAGAGTGCTTATGCCTTGCAAATGCTCACCACATGGCTGCCATCGTTAGTAGTAGTAGTATCCAGCTGTCCAAATTCCACAATTCTTTAAATCCTGCATGGTTTACCCCCTTTGTGGAAACCATTGCTTCCCTCCCCATGCCACCTACCAACCACAGAAAGCTCAGCTTCCTTGCTAAAGTCTCCTGCCTCTCCTCTAGCAGTTCAGTGAGTTCCAACTGAGGATGACTCTTGCTCTGTTGTTTTGTCATTTCACCATAAATGTCTGTCATGTCTTCCTACCTGGAGTATTCCCTTCTGGAGGGCAGGATTCTGCCTTTACCTCTCAATATCACCATAGCATGCAGCATAAGACCTAGTACACACCCCAATAAACACTGACAGGGAGATTGCCCAGCCCAAGACAAGCGAGAAATAGTCATTCCTAGGCAACCAGGCCCCTCTCTACTACACAAAAGAAGTGCATCTATAAAGAGCAGGACAGAGGCCATTCTCAGAAGCATGGAGGGTGAAACCTGCCTGCAGCCTGAGAGCCCAGCTCCCTCGCCCCCACACCCTAACTCCCCACCCTGCAGCCTGACCCTGCAGCCTGACCCTCCACATGACTCAGCACTAGCACTTACATGAGGGACCTGCCAGAACACCAGGAAGAGTTGGTCCCTTGGCAAAGGAAGATAAATCCTGCCCATGAGGAGGAACTTATCTGAAAAGAACCCATTGATTCAAAGTCAAAAAAATGTTATCCTCTGGAAAGACAACTTCCAGCCAACTTCTGGAATGAAAAGAAAACCCCTTCTGATTAAATGCCATGCCTCAGGGTGGCAAAACACGTGCACCTCTAACCCTGCTGTAAACTGGCAAGCCAAAGGCATCTTCTGTTGGTATTTTAGTATTTGGTAACCAACTGACAGCTGATTAAATCCAGGTGTGCATTGCAGCCTTCTCTGGTCAGCAAAGAAACAAACAGGCCTTCCCAGCCATGCCCAGCACATCCCCACTTCCAGGGCTGGCCTTGGAGCCACCACACACAGGCTACCACAGGATCTGGGGCTGTGCGTCACAAGGTGCTCATTCTGTCACTTTAAAGCAATCACCCCACAGTCATGGGCATTTCTGAGAAGAGCTGGCTCAGCGCACAATCCTGACAAATCGGCACCTGACACTTGCCTGGAAAACTCCTTTTTTTTTTTTCTAAGCCATATTACTGAAAAACAGTGGTAGCAAATGTATTGATGGGGGCTACTGGAGCCTGAGGTTTTGCACACAAGGTGCTGCAGAGTTGGAGCCCTCACTCTCCTCCCTTCTCTCTCTAGGGTTTGGCAAAAAGGAGAGCCAGGTACACTCAGAGACAGCAGGAGTGCTGCGGGGGAGCAGTGCACACCTCTCCCCCTGCTCCCAAGTGGGAAAGACCTTGTACAGGGTCTCTTGATTCTTTTGTGAAATGAGAGTGCTCCCACAGGTTGTCCGATGTGTGCGCGTTTGTAACCAAACCAGGAGAAACCACGCAGTGGCCGTTTCAACTCAGAGGCTGCGGCACCACTGTGAGGAAGGTGAGGAAGAGTGGGAGGTTGTCGGAGTCGGGGCACAGGGCCCGCATCATCCATCTGCCTCATGGATGAGAGGACCCTGGAGTCCAGTTCTAGCTCTGCCTCTAATGAGCTGAGTGACTGGGTCAGGTTGCCTGTCTCAGTTAGCTTTGGATATTCTCCTCACATAAAATCAGGGAATTGAATCTTGTTAATACCATCTCACAGGGCTGTTGTGGGGATCAAGAGTATGAAGAGTGCTCAGTACAGAACTTTGGGTGTGGCAAGGGCTCAGTAAAAGAGTGATTTTTCATCTCCCTCGGATGACTTCGTCACAAGATGGCTGCCAAGTAGCCTTCAAGGCATGAGTCCTCTTCCCCAGAGGCTGCAGGAAGGAATCATCTCTGCTCCTCACCTGGGGCAGACAGCAGGGAGCAGCGAACAGGGGCAAGGGATGATTGTTTTCTGGTCACCACACCACAGTCAAGGACATTCAATGCCCATCACTCTCTGCATCTGATAAAGACCATGGCCCTATGACCACAGCTACCACCACCACCTCGACCCAAGGAGCCTGGCACCTAAAATCTGGGATTCACAGCTTTCTGCTGCAGTGCCTCCACTTTCAAAAAGCTTTTCAGTGAATGCTGTGATGTATTTTAACCAAGACTTACTGAGCACCTGTTCTGAGTTTCTATGCCACTGTCATGGATGCCGCAGGCTACATGAGGCGTGTCTTCCCCAAGCATCTATTTCTCTGGGCTGTATTAATTTAATATTTAGGTTGGTGCAAAAGTAATTGCAGTTTTTGCCATTAAAAGCAATTGTGGTTTTCCCAGCACAATTAAATAAAAATTAAGAAAGAAATAAAGAGTATTCAAATAGGAAAAAAGGAAGTCAAATTGTCTCTGTTTGCAGGTGGCATATATTTAGAAAACTGCATCATCTCAGTCCAAAAACTCCTTAAGCTGATAAGCAACTTCTGCAAAGTCTCAGGATACAAAATCAGTATGCAAAAATCACAAGCATTCCTATACACCAATAATAGACAAGCAGAACTCCCATTCACAATTGCTACAAAGAGAATAAAATACCTAGGAATATAACTTACAAGGGACATGAAGGACCGCTTCAAAGAGAACTACAAACCACTGCTCAAAGAAATAAGAGAAGACACAAACAAATGGAAGAACATTCCATGCTCATGAATAGGAAGAATCAACATCATGAAAATGGCCATACTGCCCAAAGTAATTTATAGATTCAATGCTATTCCCATCAAGCTACCACTGACTTTCTTCACAGAATTGGGGAAAAAAAACTACTTTAAATTTCCTATGGAACCAAAAAAGAGCCTGTTTGGCCAAGAAAATCCTAAGCAAAAAGGACAAAGCTGGAGGCATCATGCTGCCTGTCTTCAAACTATACTACAAGGCTACAGTAACCAAAACATTATGGTACTGCTACCAAAACAAATATGTACACCAATGGAACAGAACAGAGACCTCAGACATAACACTACACATCTACAACCATCTGATCTTCAACAAACCTGACAAAAACAAGCAATGGGGAAAGGATTCCCTGTTTAATAAATGGTCCTGGGAAAACTGGCTAACCATATGCAGAAAACAGAAACTGGACCCCTTCCTTACACCTCATACAAAAATTAACTCAAGATGGATTAAAGACTTAAATGTAAAACCCAAAACCATAGAAACCTTAGAAGAAAACCTAGGCAGTACCATTCAGGACATAGGCATGGGCAAAGACTTCATGACTAAAACACCAAAAGCAATTGCAATGAAAGCCAAAATTGCAAATGGGATCTAATCAACCTAAAGAGCTTTGGCATAGCAAAAGAAACTATCATTAGAGTGAATAGGCAACCTACAGAATGGGAGAAAATTTTTGTAGGCTGCCCATCTGACAAAAGTCGAATATCCAGAACTACAAGGAACTTAAACGAATTTACAAGAAAAAAAACTCCATAAAAAAGCGGGTGAAGGGTATGAACAGACAATTCTCGAAAGAAGACATTTATGCAGCCAAGAAATATATGGAAAAAAAGCTCATCATCACTGATCATTACAGAAATGCAAATCAAAACCACGATGAGATACCATCTCACACCAATTAGAATGGCAATTATTAAAAAGTCAGGAAACAACAGATCCTGGTGAGGCTGTGGAGAAGTAGGAACGCTTTTACACTGTTGGTGGGAGTGTAAATTAATTCAACTATTGTGGAAGACAGTGTGGTTATTCCTCAAGGATATAGAACCTGAAAGACTATTTGACCCAGCAATCCCATTACTGGTTATATACCCAAAGGATTATAAATCATTCTGCTATAAAGACACTGTTTATTGCAGCACTATTTACAATAGCAAAGACTTGGAACCAACCCAAATGCCATTAATGATAGACTGGATAAAGAAAATGTGGCACATGTACACCATGGAATACTATGCAGCCATAAAAAAGAATGAATTCATGTCCTTTGCAGGGACATAGATAAGCTGGAAGCCATCATTCTCAGCAAACTAACACAGGAACATAAAACCAAACACTGCATGTTCTCACTCATAAGTGGGAGTTGAACAATAAGAACACATGGACATAGGTCGGGGAACATCACACACCAGGACCTGTCAGGGGTGGGGGGCAAGGGGAGGGAGAGCATTAGGGCAAATGCCTAATGCATGCGGGACTTAAAACATAGATGATGGGTTGATAGGTGCAGCAAACCACCATTGCACATGTATACCTGTGTGACAAACCTGCATCCCAGAACTTAAAAAAAAATTTAAAAAGTAATTGCAGTTTTCACTGTTAAAAGTAATGGCAAAAACCGCAATTACTTTTGCACCAACCTACATTTTACACTAAAAAGAAACATGGGTTTGCAGTGGAAAAGACATGGAGGGATGGAGTTGGAATGCTGATGTGAGAGAAGTCTGGACCAAGGCCACCCGAATGACAGCAAAGCAGACAAGGCTCATTGCTTGCACCAGTGATGCTCCTACCCCAGAGCAGCAGCTGAAGTTACCAGACACCGTCACAGCCTCCTGGAGAGCAAGCACTGGCCTGGAACCTAATGCTGGCCAGAGGGCTCCAAGGGCAAATACAAAAATTAGCCAGGTATGGTAGCGCGTGCCTGTAGTCCCAGCTACTCGGGAGGCTGAGGCAGGAGAATCACTTGAACCCAGGAGGCGGAGGTTGCAGTGAGCCGAGATTGTGCCACTGCACTCCAGCCTGACCAGGGGACAGAGTGAGACTCCGTCTCAAAAAAAAATTAAAATTAAAAAATAAAGACAATAATGAGCTCATAATTACACCTAACATAATACAACTATCCTTCATACAACTGGAAAGGCACGAATCCCCAACCCGAATACTATTACATAAAGTTAACAATACCTAAATGCTGATATGAAGTCCATAAATCTTACATCACATGATAAAGGAAAAAGGAAATAAAATGAAGGTATTTTCTTAGTACAAGTGTATACATGCCCAAACGTGTTTTTAACAAAAGAAGGAGGAAATACTTATGACAATTACAATCATCCTTTCTGCAGCTGGTCACGTGGTCGTAGCTGGTATTGATGACTACCTTCTTCTACTACCCATTCTGTATTCCCTTTGCCTTCAGCAAGGATATCAGCAGGTTGTGGTTTCTTCCTGGTGGTGTGACCCAAACTTCCATTCCTGAAGGGTCCGGGCCCCTTGTGGTCCTGCCTGGATTGGGCTGTTGCAGTTTCTCATTGACCTTAATCACAGGACATGATAATACTAAGAGACACCCTCATGGATCCCCTGTATTGCATGCATACTCTTCCTTACCTCCATTGTAGAGTAGTAGACTGATCTTATATTGATAGTCTGGGTCAGTCACCCCAGCCAGCACTGTAACTCCCTTCTTAACCTGTTGACTTAAAGGTAGGGGGAGCCCAAAGTGTACAGGTGGCAATCTTAACTTCCAGTTTAATGGGATAGTTCTTGTGTCTCCTGGTGGCAGCATTCTTCCCTCAGGAACTAAGATCGCTAGGCCAGCAGAACAGGAAGCTGTAATGTCGTGGGAACAGGAAGCAAAATTTTTGCTAGTGGATCACTAGTGAGAGGTGCCACTTCTACTTCCACCCCTTGATTCCTGGACCCATGAATCCTGGCTATGAGGGAAACAGTACCATATACTGAACGCTGATTCAGAGCATACACGGCCCTCTGGAGAGCTTTGTCCCAGCCCTGCAAAGTATTGTCATCTATTTGGCATTGTAATTGTGACTTCAAAAGGCCATTCCACCATTCTATCAATTCAGCTGCTTCAGAATGATGGGGAACATGGTAAAACCAGTGAATTCCATGAGCATAAGCCCACTGCCACACTTCTTTAGCTGTAAAGTGAGGGCTTCAGTCAAAGGCAATGCTGTGTGGAATATCATGATGGTGGATAAGGTATTCTGTGAGTCCACAGATGGTAGCCTTGGCAGAAGCATTGTATACAAGATAGGCAAGCCCATATCCAGACTAGTGTCTATTGCATGAGGACAAAACTCTGCCCTTTCCATGTTGGAAAAGATCCAGTATAATCAACCTGCCACCAAGTAGCTGGCTGATCACCCTGAGAAATGGTGCCATATCGAGGGCTCAGTGTGGGTCTCCACTGTTGGCAAATTGGGCACTCAGCAGTGGCCATAGTCAGGTCAGCCCTGGTGAGTGGAAGTCTATGTTGCTGAACCCATGTGTAACCTCCATCCCTGCCACCATGGCCACTTTGTTCATGGGCCCATTGGGCGATGACAGGAGTGGCTGGGGAAAGAGGCTGAGTGGTGTCCACAGAGTGAGTCATCCTGTCCACTTGATTATTAAAATCCTCCTCTGCTGAGGTCACCTGTTGGTGAGCACTCACATGGGATACAAATATCTTCAGTTTTTGACCACTCAGAAAGGTCCATCCACATACCTCTTCTCCAAATTTCTTTGTCACCAATTTTCCAATCATGCTTTTTCCAAGTCCCTGACCATCCAGCTAAACCATTGGCTACAGCCCATGAATTAGTATATAATCACACATATGGCCATTTCTCCTTCCATGCAAAGTGCACAAACAGGTGCACTGCTCAATGTTCTACCCCCTGGGAAGAATTCCCTTCACTGCTGTCCTTCAGGGATGTCCTAGAAAGGGGCTGTAGTGCTGCAGCTGTCCACTTTTTGGTGGTGCCTGCATACCATGCAGAACCATCTGTGTATCAGGCCCTAGTCTTCTCTTCTCTGCTAGAAATTTTACTGAGGTAGAAGTTCCCTGAATTTTAGATGGATTTGTTTCCCCTCTTCTGTCGCACAAATGTCTCACCACTAAGTCCACTGTTTGCTACTTCTTGCTCACTGGATCCAATCAGCCTAATAACATCAATGTGAATGATCAGTGTGATATCTTGTGGAAGTGAAAACTTATCAAGTTCTCTCTGAATAAGATTTTAACACAAAGCTGGAGAGTTGATACACCCCTGAGGTAGGACAGTAAAGGTATATTGCTGATCTTGCCAGCTGAAGGCAAATTGCTTCTGGTGGGCCTTATGGACAGGAATGGAGAAAAGGGCATTTGCCAAGTCAATGGCTGTATACCAGGTACCGGGAGATGTGTTAATTTGCTCAAGCAATGAAACCACATCTGGTACAGCAGCTGCAATTGGAGTCACCACTTGGTTAAGCTTACAATAATCTACTGTCACTCTCCAAGATCCATCTGTCTTCTGCAGATGCCAAATGGGAGAGTTGAATGGGGATGTGATGGGAATCACCACCCTGCATCTTTCAAGTCCTTGATGGTGGCACTAATCTCTGCAATCCCTCCAGGGATGAGATAATGTTTCTGATTTACTACTGTTCTAGGTACAGGCAGCCCTAATGACTTGCATTTGGCCTTTCCCACCATAATAGCCCTCACCCTACCAGATAGGAAGCCAATGTGGGGGTTCTGCCAGCTGCTAAGTATGTCTATGCCAATTATGCATTCTGGCACTGGGGAAATGACCACAGGATGAGTCCAGGGACCCACTGGACTCACTGTAAGTTGGACCTGAGCTAAAACTCCATTAATTACCTGACCTCCATAAGCCTCTACTTTAACTGGAAGACCACAATGACATTTTGGGTCCCCTGGAATCAACATCAGCGAAGAGCCATTGTCAGATAGTCCCTGAAATGTCTGATCATTTCCCTTTCCCCAGTGCTCAGTTACCCTGGTAAAAGACCAGAGGTCTCCTTGGGGATGGATGGGAGAAAGATTAACAGCATAAATTGTCAGTAGTGCAGTGGGGTCCTTCCTCAAGGGACCCAGCCTCCCCTTCATTCAAGGTGTTGTAGGTCTGTAAACTGACTCAAGTCTGGAAATTGATTGAGGGGTTGTGATTTTCTGTTTTTATAATTCAAATTAGTTTTTTACCCATTCAACCTAGAAGTTTTCTGCCTATGTAAATTAAGTAGGAATGCCATCACTGTTGCCTCAGGCAGTGCAGGGTTTATCTCCTTAGACAAAGGGGGAAAGGCTGATGGCAGCATGGGTCAGGGAGGGGATGTTGCCACTACTGAGGATGGGGAAGCTGTTTCTTCTGGAAAAAAAAGTTTCATCAGAGTTTACAAGCTCAGTGTCCCCAGCTTCATCAGGGTCCTCCCACATGTCCCCATTCCAAGTTGCAGGGTCCCTTTCTTTTCCAATCAATGCCCTCACTTTAGCAGTAGACACCTTGCAAGGCAGTGCATGCACCTTTCATTGCAGGTCAGCCCCTTACATGATAAGAGCTTGTGCCTTTTTCCCCACAATTTCTGCTCTTTTTCTGTAGGAGATAAGACTCTCACTCAGGGAAATCTTAGCAGATTTGAGGCTCAGTTTCTGCTTCTGAAGCCGGGAGTTAGAATCCCTGACTCTAACAAAGTAATGACAAAATTCATCACTTTGTCCACTGAACTTAGGAGCAATCAAACAGCTTCATTATGTTCTTTTGTTCTCCACATATGGTCAAAGGTATTATGTACAGAGTCACTAGGCTCCTTGCCTCTCATGAGCGGTGAATCAGGAACATCAAATGCATTTATTTTGCATAACTCTCTGAACAGTTCATGCCAAGGACTATCAGTGTTCTCCGTACTATTAGAAGTAGAATCCTTAGCATTTTTGGGTCTAATCATATTAAGCAGCCAACTCCAGAAACCCAAAATCAATGAAAGAACTCCATCCTTAATATTCTGTTCCTCTAGAACCACTCCTGGTACCAAAATCTGTATTAGTCAGGGTTCTCTAGAGAGACAGAACTAATTGGATAATTTTATTTATATATATATATGTAAGGGAGTTTATTAAGTATTAACTCACATGATCACAGGGTCCCAAAATAGGCCATCTGTAAGCTCAGGAGCAAGGAGAGCCAGTCCAAGTCCCAAAACCAAAGGAGTTGGAGTCCAGTGTCCAAGGGCAGCAAGCATTCAGCACAGAAGAAACAGGTAGACTGAGAGGCTAGGCCAGTCTAGTATTTTCATGTTTTTCTGCCTGCTTTATTCTAGCCGTGCTGGCAGCTGATTAGATGGTGTCCACCCAGATTAAGAGTAGGTCTGCCTTTCCCAGCCCATTGAACCAAATGTTAATCTCCTTTGGCAACACCCTCACAGACATACCCAGGATCCTTCAATCCAATCAAGTTGACATTAAGTATTAACTATCACAACCTGAGACTCCAACATAAACTCTGTCGGCCCACAATTCCATGTAGGACTCACCAGTTCTGCCAATCCAGGGACAACCTCCCCATGGACCAGCAGGTGTTTTCCAACTGGGAACTTTGCTGCCATTGCCTGCACCCTTCTCCTTCACCAAACACGACCGCTGAGCCATTAATTTTCTTTCAGCATGCAGAGAGCATACCAAGAATTTCCTGGAGCTCATGAGTCATGGTCTCTGAACACAGAACATCTCCCGAGGGAAACAAGAGCTGCGAGGAGCCCCAAACCTCAAGGGAAGCTCTGCCAGAGGATGCACTGACTAGGAGGCAGCACTCAGGAAAGGCCCTGCCTGAGATGCTGGGATGTTATTCAGGGTGCCATGGAAACCTCATGGGATGGCCAGGCCCAAAAGAACTCAGAGCAGGCAGAAAACAGGCACTGACCTGAGATCAGGCAGCCTGACGTTTGTTCTCGGGAGCCCAGGCTTGACAGAGTTGCTGAGGGAACTGAATAAGAAAATGTATGTGAGATTCTTCTGCAAGCTATAAAGCATTGTTACTACTAAACAAAAATTAGACATCAGACCCATGAGATGTAACATTCCCTGCCTCTCCTTTCTATTCCCTTTGAGCTCCATTTTCTAGGCAATCCTTTCTAGATTAAGGAGGAGGGAGCACTCTGAATGTCTTGACTATGAAATTGAACTCAGCTGAATCTGCTGCAGGTAGACAGTCTCTTCACTAATGGGAAGCTTTAAAGACCATTACAAGGAGACCTGCAAACCAGTACCCAAGAGACCTGCAAGCCAAATGCAGGAACCGCAACCTGTTAATTTTGCACACACTATAGAGCATGTCTACCTTTTGTCATCTTACCTGAATCAACCAACAAATATTTATTCAGCACCTGCAGTGTGCCATATTAGACATGTCATTTCCAGAAGCTATTCAGAATCTTTTTGTCTCTTAAAACCATAATGTGTCACCCATCTACCTCTCACACTACACTTAATATTCTCAACACTCCTCTGACCCAGACATCGGGTGAGAGAGAGACAGTTTGGGAATTTACTTCCATTTCAAATGTTACTGTTTTCCAGCTTTTGCTATATCACACTTCGCTCTTGGCTTTCTATAGAATCTGTTCTCTTTACTTTTTCCCATCTGTTTCTCCTACAACCTCACACACAAGCGCAGCTAAAATGCTGCCAATAATTGCAAGACTCTTCACCCCTGGGGATCCTGGTTTCTTCACCCGAGAAATGAAGAATGTTGAAGAGAAGCTCCGAGGACCCTTCCACCTCTGTCCTTCTGAGATCCTGAGGTTCTAAGTAGCCAGATCTTCGTTTTTAAATAAGGCAAGGAAGCTCAAGGCAGGGAGAAGCGCCCAGGTCATGGACAAAGTAGAGATCAGAGAAACTCAAACTGTTGATGGGCCATAATGCACTGCTCCATAATGCACCCAGCATGGAATAACCTGAATTAATAATTAATAATCATTAATAATTGCTGTTTTATTGTATACTGTTTAATTGTTTAATTATAATTTTATAATTATATACTTGAATATCTTTATAATTAATAAATTAACTATTAATAACAAGAGATGCTATGAACAGATGCTATGTCCAGAACAAGAGGAAAACTATTAGATTGGGATGAGGTGAAAACTACGTCATTTCAAACAGACAAGTTTCCTTAAGCAATTATTTTGTTACTATGTGTTTACCAAAAAGGTTAAATCTAGCCTGATATTGAGGATAGGAGCCCTGGGATGGCAGCGAGCCAAGGAAGACCAGGCAAGAAGAGGGATGGATTTTATCCTTCCTTAGACTGGACTTCAGCCAGTCAGCATTCATTCCTGGCCCCTGGAAGCCCCTTCAAAAGGTGGCTATGGTAGCCCAAAACACAGCCTATCTCCAATGCTTGTGAACAGGACAGAAAAAGTTAAAAATTAGTCATGGCCTTCTCTACCCTTACAAATTCTTGGAGTGCCACTCTGAGAAATGGACAAAGATACAAATGGAGAAGGGAGAGAATGCTGAGAAAGACTAAGGTGATTTTCATTAAGAGGGCCAGGTACTCCCAGAGCAAAGAAAATCACAGCTCCCTGAAGGAGGTAGCAGAAGACAAGCCAGCCAGCAGAAGCTGGAGTTTGAGGGAAAAGGGCTAAGGGAGAGCAAAGATAGAAACTATGGCCTAGAGGAGGAGACAGCCGCTAGACTTGGTGCAATTTGGGGAATAGGTGGCAAGTAAGGTTGATTGTTAGTTTGCTCTATATCATGCAGTGTAATGCCCCTCTTCTGTGCCTTGTCCATGAATATCCATAAAGACTGAAATCCTTTTACAAGGTTTTATTGAAGTTGGAAGTGTACTTCTTTTGAATGCTACCCTTTGTTAAGACTGATGCAAAGTCTGACTCTGGTTGCATTCTGGTGAGCTCTGGAAGAGCACTGTGTGCCTGAGATGACCTCAGACCTGCTATCTGCTGCATTTATAAAGAGTATGTATCAGGGAAAAGGCTTTGGGTTTGAAGTCAAAAGATACTGGCTTCAATCATAATTGCTTGAAGGAGTTGTTTAGCCTCTCTGCTTCCTAATTTTTAATTTCTAAATTGATATGGTAGGTACATATATACACATATATACACTTTTATATATATATATACACACACACACACATATATATATATATGGTGGTCCTCAACCAGGAGGCCACTGAATCACCATGAAATGCTTTTAAAAGCCCATGTGCCCATAACAAGGAATGAAGTATTACATACGTGGTACTGTGTGGATGAATCTCAAAAACACCACACTAAGTGAAAGAAGGCAGGCACAAAAATCCACATATTAAATGATTCCATTTATATGAAAGGTCCAGAAAAGGTAAATCTACAGAGACAGATCATAGATTAATAGTTTTCTAGAGCTAGGGGTGGGAATGGGGAATGATGGCAAACAGCAAGTTTTCTTTTTGGGATGATGGAAATTATTTAAAATAAGATCGTGGTGATGATGGTTGCACAACTAATACAAATAATCATTTAATTGTTCACTTAAAATGGGTGAATTTTATGGTAGTAAATTATGCCTCAATAAAGCTTTCAATAAATACATGTGCTCTCGTTTCCCTCAATTTGATAGCCCTTGTGGGAAAAGCAGGGGATGTGTATTCTGAAAGAATTTCCTTCAGTTCTTATACATGCCTTCTCTGCCCCCACTTAAGAAACACTGATACAAGCCCTTGTTCCTCAAAGAGTGGTCCACGGGCCAGGAGCATTAGCCACCCCCTGGGAACTTACTGGAAATCCAGACTCCGAGGCCCCAGTGCAGAACCGTGATTTGTGGCTTGAAGTTGGTGAGCACATTCAAGTTTTGGAAGCACTGCTCTAGAACCTTCTGCAAACAATGACAGACCAGCTTTCCTAAGGTCTTTGCTCTTGTCATGCCCTCATTCTTTAAGAATCCAACATTTGACAGGAGGAGTCCTTTCTCTGAGAACATGCTTGCCTTCCTGAAACCAGACAATAGGGGGAAAAATTTTTTTTAAAAAGCTTCTTTTCAAATTAAGGTCAATAGTTATTTGTTATAAGCAACACTAATCAGTGTTGACTGTGTGACTCAAAGCCTTGCCCAAATGTTTATGTGTGGCTGAAACCAAGAGCGAAATACCAGACATTTAAGGAGTGCAGCCCTCACCCCGCTTTCTAGATGGACATTGAAGAATCCAAATCCAAAATCCCATTTACTGTAGCTGAGAGGCTGCAATCTGTCCTTTTGGTAAGCTGCCCTCACTACTATTTCTTTCAGTAATCACACAGCACAAATATCAGATGGTTGGCATTGTGCACTGGAAAATAACCTAGACATGAGCAACACTGCCATATTCTGATGCTTCAAAGTGAATAATACAGCAGACGCCTTGTTTCTAATAGGTCTAATTCTGGCCTGGTGGACAAACAGAAATTGTATTTTAGAAGCTGCTCTGGGAACTGTTAATTGCCAAAGCTAACAACTATCCCATTCCCAGAAGATACTGGCACTGAACAGTAACCTCAAATACCTACATAACAGAGACTTTTCTTTGCAATTTTTACTCTGAAACTGTAAACAGTGACTAAGTTGTTTGTATTGGAAGTGTTATTCACTGTACCATTGAAATTACCCTGTCCAGAAGGAAAAGGTCAGAGGCTTGTGGATCCCTCTAATTGGCCCAGAGATCGAGTTCATGTTACCACTGTCAGGACCAGGTACACCTGGAGCAGTCCCCTCAACCAGACATGAAGGTGTGGGGCAGGGGCACATCAGCACCAATTGGCAATTAATGGCAGCATTTGGCAGGTCATGAGGGCCTCCTCTGAGAAACCCGGAAAAGAAATGAAGTGCTTAACATTTTGTATTTTGAGGAGAGATCATAAATTAAATGTCAGTATGATGGAGGAAGAAAAGGAGCCTTCCTGGGGCAAGTAGGTGCTAATTATAATTGGAGACCTGGAGAGAAAACAAATTGCATTTGGCAGCATGAAAATAAATGATTTTATGTGTCAGGGTTAAAGAAAAATCTCTTCTGTTTGAAGTGGGGAGTTGCTTTGGAACCTAAAGGGGGTTACTGCCTAGATAGAAGATAGGGGAGAGGAACGTTATGAACTTAAGGAGAATGAATGTAGTATGTTTGATCCTAGTTGAAGTATATTTTATGTTAGAAATAATGAGAGAGGCCAGGTGTGGTGGCTCATGCCTGTAATCCCAGCATTTTGGGAGGCCAAGACAGGTGGATTGTCTGAGCTCAGAAGTTCGAGACCAGCCTGACCAAAATGGCAAAACCCCGTCTACCAAAAATACAAAAATAAGGCAGGTGTGGTAGTGGGCACCTGTAGGCCCAGCTACTGAGGAGGCTGAGGCAAGAGAATCGCTTGAACCCAGGAGGCAGAGGTTTCAGTGAGCCAAGATTGCGCCACTGCCCTCCAGCCTGGGCAACAGAGTGAGATCCTGTCTCAAACAAAAAGAAAGGAAATAGTGACAGTCTCTGAGCAAAGTGGGACCAGACTGAGCAGTTTTGTTTTTTTATCTTCTGAGTATAATGACGTGAAAAGTTTTCTCTTGCAGTTCAACTTCACTCAGCTGCCTTGAGTTGGCTGCCTGGAACACCGTGTCAAAGATTCTGAGGCCGTGTTTGTGCTTTTCAGAAAAGATTAACCATATCTGCCCTGGGAGCTGGATGGCATCTGCATGCTTCACGTCTTCTGACTTAGGGTATCGTAGAGAAGAGCCACTAGGAGTTCAAAAGCAAACTAACTCTATTAAACATAGAAATAGTGTTGAAACCTATGTGCCTACTACAAGAGATACATTTCCTCCTAAATTTTTACATTTCAAAACTTGTGCTAAAAAACAGATGCAATAAGAATTGTATCTTGAATTTAACTTGTTTATTGATTCATTCAAGTATTTTTGTGTGCCTACTAGAAGGGTAGCACCAGGGATAAATGATCGGCATGACAAATTGCTTCTGAGCGCCAAGAGTTCACAGTCTAGTACAGGAGACAGGCAAGTAAACAAACCACAAGAGTTGCAGAGCTCTTCAGCATACAGTTGAGGATACTGGGGTAGGTGAAAAATGGCCCCCCAAGATATCCACATCCCAATCCTTAGAATCGGTGAATGTTCCCCTATATGGCAAAAAAGGGTCTTTGTGGGTGTGATTAAGTTAAGGATCTTGAGATGGGAGATTATCCTGGATTATCAGGGTAGGCCCTCAAAACAATCACATATGTCCTTATAAAAGGGAGCAAGGGTTTGACACAGACAGAAGATGATAAGGCAATGTGAACACTGGGGCAGAGAATGGAGTGATGCAACCACAAACCACAAACCATAAACCATGGAATTCTGGCAACCACCAGAAACTGGAAGCTGGAAGAAGCAAGGAACAAATTCCCCCTTAGAGTCTCTGGAGGAAGCACGGTCTTGCCAATATGTAATTTCAGTCCAGTGATACTGAGTTCAGATTTCCAGCCTCTAGCAGTGTTACAGAATACATTTGTGTTACTTGAATCCATAATATTTGCAATAATTTGTTACAACCACCATCAGAAACTAATACAGATGCTCTTGAGAGCTCATGGGAAAGTGGCTCATAATCAGGGTTCCTGGGTCAAGTTTGGGAAATGATTCCTGCTAATTTAGACAAAAAGACTCTCTGGAAGGCTATGGGGAGAGGGACTTCAATATGTGGCTCATGGATCTAGAAGGGCTGGAAGAGAAAGCTCAGAAGGTGAGAGTGTTATCAGGGAAGTTTCCGAGACACATGGCACCAAAATATGTTAACGGCAGTAGTTATCCGTACAGGTCTGCAGCAACCTCAATTCTTGCCTCCTCAGAAGAAAGAATTTGAGGGGCATAAAGCAGAAAGAGAGACCAAGGCAAGTTTTAGAGCAGAAGTTAGTTTATTAAAACTAAGTTAACTTATTAGAGCAGTAATGAAAGGAAGGAAAGCACACTTGGAAGATGGTCAAGTGGGCAACTTGAGAGACCAAGTGCATGGCTTTACCGCTTGACTCGGGGTTTTATATGTGGACATACTTCCAGGGTCTTCCATTACTTCTCCCCACTCCTGAGATCTTATTGGGAAGCCACTGATCACCAGTTTCAGGTGTGTTTTATCTATTAGGAGACTGCCTTTCCCTGGTGCCGGCTGTGACCAATTATTACTTTAGAGGGACAGCTAACAATCACCTGAGTATCACTGATGGTTGCCCAATACTCCTTGTGTGTGTTCGGGAAGCCCTCTCCTGCCCTGCTTATACCTGACTAGCTGCTACTATACCAGGAAGACCCCAGTAGGCTCCAAACACCAAATGGAAAGAACAATTCTTTCATGAGGCAGTTACCCCTGCCCCTGGTAACAGGAAATGAATTCTGGCCATCTCTTTTATCTTTGTTTCACTCACTCGTGATCCAAAATTCCAAAAAGTAGGGTCAGATTGGGTGAGACCTAGATTGTTAGGGGTTGGGAGGGAAAGAATGTCCCCCCTACAGTTTCCTCAGTGGTACAAGGAGTAAAGGATCCCACAAATACTATTATAATTCTTCCCCAAACTTGATAGGGTTTTAGATGTTAACAACAAGAAATAACAATAATATAACCAGAAATAACAAATATCCATACCAGAAGACACCTAATTCTTTTGGGGTGGCTTTTGGAAAAAATTGATATGCAAGCTGGAACCTTAAAAAAAAACAGTGGAAGTCAGCTGTGAGTGTTTTAGGGTTGAATTATTTCACATGCCTGCACCCAAATAAAGCCCTAATATGTTAATATCTCAGCTGACTGACCCGCTCATCAGCCTCAGCTCCCATTTTCATGTCTTATTGTTTTACTCCTGACCACAAAGTGTGAAATCATCCAAAGAGACTTGACAAGGAAAAATAAGAATATGGGGTTGAAACCGAAAGATATCACATATGGGCCCTTCTGGACCTCACTGTTCCTATGTCCTCAGGGCTTCAACTGGGAATCCCCCATAATCAAGGGCACCGAGAGCAAAAGTGCCATTGTTGTAATTAATGAAATGTGTATTATATTGCTTAGCAACCCCGCTCTGTTTGTATGACTAACCCCTTGCCTGAACACATAAGAGTATAACTTTGGCTCGCTGGAGAATATAACTGAGTCACAACTCTACTTTTATGAGATCAGGAAAGAATAAAACTTTATTTACCTACCTGGTTGCCTGTGGTTCCTAAAATGAAGCAGAGCTCTAAGACCTTCAGGTGAGATGACTCAGAAGCCTAAAGGAGGATAATGAGGATTAATGGGAACAGCAAGTTTCAAGAATAGGCTGAAAATAAATTCTATTATTTTCTTCCAATGAAGCGGAAAGATCCAGTCTGAGGGGTCTTTGTCAGCCTGGGCACCAGTATAAAGTCCAAGATGGTCAGTAAAGTCAGTAGAATTAATTTAGACACAGTCAATCCCTTGCCATTGTTCTTAAATTGAGCCTTTATGTCTAGAAGTTTCCTGGGAAGAATGGAATGCTTATGCTGTATGAATGAGATTAGAAGCAAATTTACTAAACATTTAGCTAAAGCGTACCCAACTATTTACAGATAGCCTATGTTATTATGGATACAAATGAGTCTATAAGCAAGCGATTCCCATTTAGGCCACTGGAATCCACCATCGCTTCATAACTTCCCCTGACAGGCTGTTCCTCAGAGTCGTGGTCTGTCTCTTCTTTGCCCTAACATTTCCTTGTCCCACCTCCAGGGGAAGCACAATCAAGTAAAGGGGTCAAACAACCTATCACTTGGCAGTTGTGCGCCATTAGCAACTCTCAGAGTCCCAGATTCCGGATCAATAATTTGCACAAAATAATGGTACTTCAGAGGGTTGTTCTTGAAATTTATCAGATACTGTGAGATACTATCACTGCCTGGCACATAAGAAACACTCAGTCAATAGTAACTACTTTGCACTGGGTTGGAATCCCAGCTAGACCACTTATCAGCTGTTGACTTTGTACAAACTAATTTACATATCCGAGCTTCCATTTTCTTCTATGTACAACAGTGATAACAATGCCTATCTTATGAGAAATTCTTGAGGGTATTAAATGAGATAATATATAGAAATTAATATGACACAGAATGGGTATTCAATTGGTAGTCATAAACTAGTGGGAACAACTTTACTGTTTCTACCCATTGTCTCTCTTAGGTGGGTTAAGCTAATGGTTGGATAATTAGGGATATCTGGTTCTTTCCTCCTAAAAAGACGAATTTCTCTAAGTTACTATGATTTTTAAAAATAAGGAGAGAGAGATAATCTCTTCTACAGCTTGATGTACCTTGTGCCTATGACACAACAGATGCAAAATAAAATTGAATTTTTAAAAATGTCTCCTCGTCCCTGATTTCTTGCCCTGCACCAGCTCCCAACAGCTTTCTACTCCACCTCATGCTGTTTCTTGAAAATCTTTTTTTTTATTTTAAATTTTAGTTTTTGTGGGTACATAGTAGGTATATTTATTGATGGGGTACCTGAGATATTTTCATGCAGGCGTAATAATCACATCATGGTAAATGGGGTATCCATCCCTTCAAGCATTTATCCTTTGTATTGCAAACAATCTAGTTATATTTTTAAAGTTATTTTTAAATGTACAATTAAGTCATTATTTACTATAATTACCCTGTTGTGTTATCAAATACTAGGTCTTATTCATTTTTTTCCATTTTTTTGTACCTCTTAACCATACTCGCTTCCTCCTGATGCCCCACTACTCTTCCCTGCCTCTAGTAACCATCCTTCTACTTTCTATCTCCATGAGTCCAGTTGTTTTAATTTTCAGCTTTCACACAAAGTGAGAACATACAAACTTTGTCTTTCTGTGTCTGGCTACTTTCACTTAATGACCTACAGTTCCACCCATGTTGTTGCAAATGATTGGACCTCATTCTTTTTTATGGCCGAATAGTAATCCATTGTGTATAAGTACCACATTTTCTTTAACCATTTGTCTGTTGATGGACACTTAGATCACTTCCAAATCTTGGCTACTGTAAATAGTACTGCATTAAACATGAAAGTGGAGATAGCTCTTTGATATCCTGATTTCCTTTCTTTTGGGTATATACCTAGCAGTGGGACTGCTGGATTGTAGTTTATCATATAGCTTTTTGAGGAGTCTCCATAGTAGTTGTACTATAATTCTCCATAGTAGTTGTACTAATTTCCATTCCACCAACAGTATACAAGGGCTCAATTTTCTCCACATCCTCGTCAGCATTTGTTATTGCCCATCTTTTGCATAAAAGCCATTTTAACTGGGGTCAGATAATATCTTATTGTAGTTTTGATTTGCATTTCTCTGTTGATCAATGATGTTGAGCACCTTTTCATACACCTATTTGCCATTTGTATATCTTCTTTTGAAAAATGTCTAATCGTATCTTTTGCCCATTTTTAAATTAGATTATTAGATTTTTTTTCCTGTATGGCTGTTGGAGCTCCTTATTTTGCTGGTTTTTAATCCCTTATTAGATAGTTTGCAAATATTTTCCCCCATTCTGTGTGTTGTCTCTTCACTTTGTTGATTGTTTCCTTTGCTGTGCAGAAGTTTTTTAACTTGATGTGATCCCATTTGTCCATTTTTGCTTTGGTTGCCTGTGTTTATGGGGTATTACTCAAGAAATCTTTGCCCACTTCAACATCCTAGAGAGTGTCCTCAATGTTTTCTTTGAGGAGTTTCATAGTTTGAAGTCTTAGATTTTGGTCTTTAATCTATTTACATTTGACTTTTTTATATGGCAAGAGAAAGGGGTCTAGTTTCATTCTTTTGCATAAGGATATCCAGTTTTTCCAGCACCATTTATTGAAGAGACTGTCCTTTCCCGCACTGCATGTTCTGGCACTTTTGCAAAAAATGAGTTCACCGTAGATGTATGGATTTGATTCCGGCTTCTCTCTTCTGTTCTATTGGCTATGTGTCTGTTTTTATGCCAGTACTATGCTCTTTTGGTTACTATAGCTCTGTAGTATAATTTGAATTCAGGTAACGTGACTCCTCCAGTCTTTTTCTTTTTGCTCAGGATAGTTTTGGCTATTTTGCCCAGGATAGTTTTGGCTATTTGGGTCTTTTATAGTTCCAAATAAATTTTAGGATTTTTTTCCATTTCTGTGAAGAATGTCATTTTTATTTTGATAAGGATTGCATTGAATCTGCACATTGCTTTAGATAGTATGGACATTTTAACAATATTGATTCAATCCAGAACATGAAATGTCTTTACATATTTTGGGGTCTGCTTCAATTTCTTTCATCAGTGTGTTATAGTTTTCATTGCACAGGTATTTCGCTTCTTCAGTTAATTCCTAGTATTTTATTTGTAGCTATTGTAAACAAGATTACTTTCTTGATTTCTTTTACAGATTGTTCTCTGTTTGCATATAGAAATGCTACTGATTTTTGTATGTTGAGTTTGTATTCTCCAACTTTACTGAATTTTTTTTATGAGTCCTAATTAATTTTTGGAGGAGGCTTAGGTTTTTAAAACTGTAAGATCATATCATGTACAAACAAGGATAATTTGACTTCTTCCTTTCCAATTTAAATGCCTTTGTTTCTTTCTCTTGTCTGATTGCTCTAGCTAGGACTTCCAGTACTATGTTGAATACCAGTGATGAAAGTAGGCATCCTTGTTGTGCTCCAGGTCTTAGAGGAAAGGCTTTCAGTTTTCCCCCATTCTGTATGATACTAATCGTACTAATCGTGTTATATATGGCTTTTATTGTTTGAAGTATATTCCTTCTATACCCAGTTTTATTAGGGATTTTTAGTCATGAAGGGATATTGAATTTTATCAAATGCTTTTTCAGCATCAATTGAATGATCATATGGTTTTTGTCCTACAATTATGTTGACATGATGTATCACATTGATTAATGTGTGTATGTTGAGCCATCCTTCCCTCCCTGGATAAAATCCACTTGGTCATGATGAATATTCTTTTAAATGTATTGTTGAATTTGGTTTGCTAGTGTTTTATTGAAGATTTTTGAACCAATGTTCATCAGGGTTATTGGCCTGAGGTCTTCTTTTTCTTTTTCTTTTTCTTCTTCTCTTTCTCCTTCTCTTTCCTCTTCTCCTCCTTCTCCTTTTTAATGAGTCTTTGTCTGGTTTAGGTATCAGGGTAAACACAGTCCTCAAACGATGAGTTTAGAAGTATTCCCTTCTCTATTTTTTGGAATAGTTTGAGTAGGATTGTTATTAGTTCTTGTTTAAATGTTTGGTAAAATTCAGCAGTGAAGTCATTGAATCCTGGATTTTTCATTGCTGGGAGGCTTTTATTATGGCTTCAGTCTAATAACTTGTTATTGGTCTGTTCAGGTTTTGGATTTCTCCATGGTTCAATCTTGGTAGGTTGTATGTGTCTAGGAATTTATTTCTTCTAGGTTTACCAGTTTATTGGCATATAGCTGCTCATAGTAGCCTATAATGATCCTTTGAATTTCTGTAATATTGGTTGTAATGTCTCCTTTTTCATCTCTCATTTATTTATTTTTATCTTTTCTCTCTTTTCCTAGTCTTGGCGAAGGTTTGTCATTTTGTTTACCTTTTCAAAAAAACAACTTTTAGTTTCATTTATCTTTTGTATTGTTTTCTTCATTTCAATTTCATTTATATCTGCTCTGATCTTTATTCTTTCTTTTCTTCTACTAATTTTGGGTTTGGTTTACTCTTGCTTTTCTAGTTCTTAAAATGCATCATTAGGTTATTTATTTGAAATTTTTGTCTTTTTTGATATACAGGTGCTTATAGCTATAAACTTTCCTCTTTTGCTGTATCCCATAGGTTTTGGTATGTTGTGTTTCCATTATCATTTGTTTCAAGAAATTTGGTAATTTATTTCTCTATTTCTTTATTGACCACTGGTCATTCAAGAGCATATTGTTTAACTTACATGTGTTTGTACAATTTCCAAAATTCCTCATTATTGATTCCTAATTTTATTCCATTGTGATCTGAGAAGATACCTGAATTTAAGATAATTTCAACATTTTTTGAATTTTTTAAAGACTTGTTTTGTGGCCTAATGTATGGTCAATCCTTGAGAGTAATCTATGTGCTGAGGAGAAGAATGTGTATTCTGCAGCTGTCAGATGAAGTGTTCTGTAAATATCTGTTATTTCCATTTAGCCTATAGTGCAGGTTAAGTCTTTCTTTTTTTTTTTCCTCTTGATTTTCTCTTTGAATGATCTGTCCATTGCTGAAAGTGGAGCATTGAAGTCTCCAGCTTTTTTTATATTGGTGTCTATCTCTCTTTTTAGCTCTAATAATATTCGTTTTATATATCTTGGTGCTCTAGTGTTGGGTGCATATATATTTATAATTGTTGTATCCTCTTGCCACACTGACCCCTTTATCATTATATAATGACCTGTCTCTTTTTATAGTTTCTGCTTTGAAATCTATTTTGTCTGATATAAGTGTAGCCACTCCTCCTCTTTTTTTTTTTTTTTTTTTTTTAGTATTCATTGGCATGGAATATCTTTTTCCATCCCTTTACTTTCAGGCTATGGGTTTTTTATAGATGAAGTGTGTTTCTGTAGGCAACAGATCAGTGGGTCTTACTTTTTAATCCATTCAGCATTCTACATCTTTCGATTGGAAAGTTTAGTATATTTACATTAAATGCTATTAGTAAGGACTTACTCCTCCCATTTTGTTGTTTGTTTTCTGATTCTTTTGTGGTCTGCTCTTCCTTCTTTCCTTCATTTCTGTCTTCCTTTTAGTGAAAGTGATTTCCTCTGGTAATATGTTTTAATTTCTTGCTTTTTATTTTTTGTGTATCTGTGTATATCTTTTTGGTTTGAGGTTATCAAGAAACTTGCAAATAATATCTTATAACCTATAATTTTAAACTGATGATAACTTGCCACTGGTTGCATAAACTACAACAAGCAAAGAGAAAACTAAGAAAAACCATACACTTTAACTTTGTCCCATGCTTATTAACTTTTTATTGTTTCTATTTATATCTTATTGTACTGTGTCTTGAAAAGTTGTTGTAGTTATTTTTGATCTGTTCATTATTTAGTCTTTCTACTCAAGATATGAGTAGTTTATGCACAATTGTAGTCTTATAATATTCTGTAGTTTTCTGTGTTCTTACCATTACCAATGAGTTCTGCACCTCCAGATGATTTCTTATTGCTCATTAACGTCCTTTTCTTTCAGATTGAAGAACACTTCATCCGATAGCTGCAGAATACACATTCTTCCCCTCAGCACATGGATTACTCTCAAGGACTGACCATATGTTAGGCCACAAAACAAGTCTTAAAAATTTTTTTAAAAATTGAAATTATCTTAAATTCAGGTATCTTCTCAGATCACAATGGAATAAAATTAGAAATCAATAACAAGAGGAATTTTGGAAACTACACAACACATGTAAGTTAAACAATATGCTCCTGAATGACCAGTGGTCAATGAAGAAATGCATTCTTGTAGGATACATGTGGTGTTGGTGAAATCCTTCAGCTTTTGTTCATCTGGGAAAGTATGTCTCATTGATGATTGAAGGATATTTTCACTAAATATACTAATCTAGAATAAAAGTTTTTTTTTTTCTTTCTGCACTTTAGATATGTCATGCCACTCTCTCCTGGCCTTAAGGTTTCCACTGAGAAGTCTGCTGCTGCCAGGCTTACTGGATCTCCATTGTATGTTATTTGTTTCTTTTTTTCTTTTTTTATTATACTTTTAAGTTGTAGGGTACATGTGCATAACGTGCAGGTTTGTTACATATGTATACATGTGCCATGTTGGTGTGTGCTGCACCCATTAACTCGTCATTTACATTAGGTATATCTCCTAATGCTATACCTCCTCCCTTCCCCCACCCCATGACAGGCCCTAGTGTGTGATGTTCCCCTTCCTGTGTCCAAGTGTTCTCATTGTTCAATTCCCTGTGAGTGAGAACATGCGGTGTTTGGTTTTCTGTCCTTGCGATAGTTCGCTCAGAATGATGGTTTCCAGCTTCATCCATGTACCTACAAAGGAAATGAACTCGTCCTTTTTTATGGCTGTATAATATCCCATGGTGTATATGTGCCACATTTTCTTAATCCAGTCTATCATTGATGGACATTTGGGTTGGTTCCAAGTCTTTGCTATTGTAAATAGTGCCACAATAAACATATGTGTGCATGTGTCTTTATAGCAGCATGATTTATAATCCTCTGGGTATATACCCAGTAATGGGATGTCTGGGTCAGATGGTATTTCTAGTTCTAGATCCTTGAGGAATCGCCACACTGTCTTCCACAATAGTTGAACTTGTTTACAGTCCCACCAACAGTGTAAAAGTGTTCCTATTTCTCCACATCCTCTCCAGCACTTGTTGTTTCCTGACTTTTTAATGATCACCATTCTAACTGGTGTGACATGGTATCTCATTGTGGTTTGATTTGCGTTTCTCTGATGACCAGTGATGATGAGCATTTTTTCATGTGTCTGTTGGCTGCATAAATGTCTTCTTTTAATAAGTGTCTGTTCATATCCTTTGCCCACTTTTTGATGGGGTTGTTTGGTTTTTTCTTGTAAACTTGTTTGAGTTCTTTGTAGATTCTGGATATTAGCCCTTTCTCAGATGAGTAGATTACAAAAATTTTCTCCCATTCTGTAGGTTGCCCATTCACTCTGCTGGTAGTTTCTTTTGCTGTGGAGAAGTTCCTTAATTTAATTAGATCCCATTTGTCAATTATGGCTTTTGTTGCCACTGCTTTTGGTATTTTAGACATGAAGTCCTTGCCCATGGCTATGTCCTGAATGGTATTACATAGGTTTTCTTCTAGGGTTTTATGGTTTTAGGTCTAACATTTAAGTCTTTAATCCATCTTGAATTAATTTTTGTGTAAGGTGTAAGGAAGGGATCCAGTTTCAGCTTTCTATGTATGGCTAGCCAGTTTTCCCAGCACCATTTATTAAATAGGGAATCCTTTCCCCATTTCTTGTTTTTGTCAGGTTTGTCAAAGATCAGATGGTTGTAGATGTGTGGTATTATTTCTGAGGGCTCTGTTCTGTTCCATTGGTCTATAGCTCTGTTTTGGTACCAGTACTATGCTGTTTTGGTTACTGTAGCCTTGTAATATAGTTCAAAGTCAGGTAGCATGATGCCTCCAGCTTTGTTCTTTTTGCTTAGGATTCTTTTGGCAATACGGGCTCTCTTTTGGTTCTGTATGAACTTTAAAGTCTTTTTTTCCCAATTCTGTGAAGAAAGTCATTGGTATCTTGATGGGGATGGCATTGAATCTATAAATTACCTTGGGCAGTATGGCCATTTTCACGATATTGATTCTTCCTATCCATGAGCATAGAATGTTCTTCCATTTGTTTGTGTCCTGTTTTATTTCATTGAGCTGTGGTTTGTAGCTCTCCTTGAAGAAGTCCTTCACGTCCCTTGTAAGTTGGATTCCTAGGTATTTTATTCTCTTTGAAGCAATTGTGAATGGGAGTTCACTCATGATTTGGCTCTCTGTTTGTCTGTTATTGGTGTATAAGAATGCTTGTGATTTTTGCACATTGATTTTGTACCCTGAGACTTTGCTGAAGTTGCTTATCAGCTTAAGGAGATTTTGGGCAGAGAGATGGGGTTTTCTAAATACAGAATCATGTCATCTGCAAACAGGAACAATTTGACTTCCTCTTTTCCTAAATTGAATACCCTTTATTTCTTTCTCCTGCCTGATTGCCCTGGCCAGAACTTCCAACACTTTGTTGAATAGGAGTGGTGAGAGAGGGCATCCTTGTCTTGTGACAGTTTTCAAGGGGAATGCTTCCAGTTTTTGCCCATTCAGTATGATACTGGTAGTGGGTTTGTCATAAATAGCTCTTATTATTTTGAAATATATTCCATCAATACCGAATTTATTGAGAGTTTTTAGCATGAACGGCTGTTGAATTTTGTCAAAGGCCTTTTCTGCATCGATTGAGATAACCATGTGGTTTTTGTCTTTGGTTCTGTTTATAAGTTGGATTATGTTTATTGATTTGTGTATATTGAACCAGCCTTGCATCCCAGGGATGAAGCCCACTTGACATGATGGATAAGCTTTTTGATGTGCTGCTGGATTCGGTTTGTCACTATTTTATTGAGGATTTTTGCATCGATGTTCATCAGGGATATTGGTCTAAAATTCTCTTTTTTTGTTGTGTCTCTGCCAGGCTTTGGTATCAGGATGATGTTGGCCTCTTAAAATGAGTTAGGGACGATTCTCTCTTTATCTATTGATTGAATAGTTTCAGAAGCAGTGGTACCATCTCATCCTTGTACCTCTGATAGAATTCGGCTGTGAATCCGTCTGGTCCTGGACTTTTTTTGGTTGGTAGGCATTAATGATTGCCTCAATTTCAGAGCCTGTTCTTAGTCTATTCAGGGATTCAACTTCTTCCTGGTTTAGTCTTGGGAGAGTGTATGTGTCCAGAAATTTAATCATTTCTTCTAGATTTTCTAGTTTATTTCCATAGAGGTGTTTATAGTATTCTCTGATGATAGTTTGTATTTCTGTGGGATCGGTGGTGATATCCCCTTTATCATTTTTTATTGCATCTATTTGATTCTTCTCTCTTCTTTATTAGTCTTGCTAGCAGTCTATCAATTTTGTTGATCTTTTCCAAAAACCAGCTCCTGGATTCATTGATTTTTTTGAAGGACTTTTTGTGTCTCTATCTCCTTCAGTTCTGCTCTCATCTTAGTTATTTGTTGCCTTCTGCTAGCTTTTGAATGTGTTTGCTCTTGCTTCTCTAGTTCTTTTAATTGTGATGTTAGGGTGTCAGTTTTAGATCTTTCCTGCTTTCTCTTGTGGGCATTTAGTGCTATAAATTTCCCTCTACACACTGCTTTAAATGTGTCCCAGAGATTCTGGTACATTGTGTCTTTGTTCTCATTGGTTTCAAGGAACATCTTTATTTCTGTCTTCATTTCGTTATGTACCCAGTAGTCATTCAGGAGCAGGTTGTTCAGTTTCCATGTAGTTGAGCGGTTTTGAGTGAGTTTCTTAATCCTGAGTTCTAGTTTGATTGCACTATGGTCTGAGAGACAGTTTGTTATAATTTCCATTATTTTACATTTGCTGAGGAGTGCTTTACTTCCAACTATGTGGCCAATTTTGGAATAAGTGCGATGTGGTGCTGAGAAGAATGTATGTTCCGTTGATTTGGGGTGGAGAGTTCTGTAGATGTCTATTAGGTCCACTTGGTGCAGAGCTGAGTTCAAGTCCTGGATATCCTTGTTAACTTTCTGTCTCGTTGATCTGTCTAATGTTGACAGTGGGGTTTTAAAATCTCCCATTATTATTGTGTGGGAGTCTAAGTCTCTTTGTAACTCTCTAAGGACTTGCTTTATGAATCTGGGTGCTCCTGTATTGCATGCATATATATTTAGGATAGTTAGGTCTTCTTGTTGAATTGATCCCTTTACCATTATGTAATCGCCTTCTTTGTCTCTTTTCATCTTTGTTGGTTTAACGTCTGTTTTATCAGAGACTAGGATTGCAACCCCTGCCTTTTTTGTTTCCCATGCTTGGTAGATCTTCTGCCATCCCTTTGTTTTGAGCTTATGTGTGTCTCTGCTTGTGAGATGGGTCTCCTGAATACAGCACACTGATGGGTCTTGACTCTTTATCCAATTTGCCAGTCTGTGCCTTTTAATTGGGGAATTTAACCCATTTACATTTAAGGTTAATATGTTATGTGTGAATTTGATCCTGTCATTATGATGTTAGCTTGTGAAGAAGGTGCCTGCTTCCCCTTCACCTTCCACCATGACTGTAAGTTTCCTGAGGCCTCCTCAGCCATGCAGAACTGTGAGTGAATTAAACCTCTTTCCTTTATAAACTACCCAGTCTCAGGTAGTATCTTTATAGCAATGTACAAATGAACCAATACAGTATGTCAGTTTCTTTTTTATGTCCATAAACGTTATCCAATCATGTGCAGCACTGGAGTTTCTTTGAACTGGTTCTTGTTCATGGGTCGGTCTGATTTGTGACTCACTCTTTGCTCAATTAAACTCTGTTGAATTTAATCTGTCTAAAGTTCTTATCTTAGCAGATTTGGTGTCAGAAGTGAGGATCCCAAGTAAGAGTCCTGTGACCCCCCTGCCAGGAACACCAGGCAACCAGGTGAGGTACCCATCAAGCCCATTGTGCTCACTATACTCTTGTTAGAAACTGGAGGTTATGTGTGAGTTTTCTCTCAGATTTTGAGCTTTACTCATTTGTGTTCTGAGCTTTCTGAGTTTGAGACATAATTAGACTGGATTGGGTCCAGGACCTAACTGGATTTGATAATTAACTGAATTAGATTCAGTTAGAGGCCTTGAGGAGGTACCTTTTTGTTAATGGGTTTGTTTCAATCTGGGGCTCCACCTTCTGGGATTCCAGCTAATTTTATGTACAAGAATTATGGGCCTAGAATGGGTGCATTTTCAGAAAAAATGGGTTAACCTTATTAGAGACAGCTTAGAATTAAGATGGTCATAATGGGGAAGATTTAATTTAGATAGAATTGTTTACTTGCAGGCACATTATAAAGGGAGGGCTCAAGGACTCCACAAAAGCATGGAATGAATTTTTCAATTGGTATGCAGAGGACTTTAAAATATTAAATAAATTAAAAATTGCCTCCATAAATGATTCCTTACAAAAGGCAAATGAAAAGCATATGCAACAAACTGACGACATGACAAAAAAGGACTATATTGTGCCTGAATTAACTGTGACTATTCCTTCTCTTTATCTGTTTCTACCTAAATACTCTTTATTTTATTTTATTTTATTTTATTTTATTTCATTTCATTTTAGTTTTTGAGAGTCTCGCTCTGTCACCCAGGCTAGAGTGAAGTGGTATGATCTCAGCTCACTGCAACCTCCACCTCCTGGGTTCAAGTGATTCTCCTGCCCCACTCAGCCTCCCACATAGCTGGGATTACTGGGATGTGCCTCCATGCCCAGCTAATTTTTGTGTTTTTTGTAGAGATGGGGTTTCACCATGTTGGCCAGGCTAGTCTTGAACTTCTAACCTCAGGTGCTTCGCCCATCTCAGCCTCCCAAAGTGCTGGGATTACAGGCATGAGCCACTGCACCTGGCCTCTACCTACTCTTTGAGTCTTCTAACTTTTTTCTAAATTTCCCTTTCACTCTGAAGATGATTGTTTTTAAAGAGAAGTTAGGTTCCTTACAAAGTGAATCCCTCTGATCAGCCAGGCTTGCCTGCTATAACCACCTGTACACCATAGTCTAAAACTGAGATTAGAGACATTGTAAAGGAATCTCATAACACAAGAGAAAATTCTCAAAAATTTATGGCGGAATTTAGAATCTTCATAGGAGCATACAATGCAGGAATCCCTGACCTTTACCAACTTATTCACGTGATATTGGGGCTTGGTGAAGCTCACAAATGGATGGCAGAAGCAGAATGGGACAAACCTTGGAAGGATATTAAAGACCCCTCTAAAACCTCCTCATGAGATGAACCAAATGGAGCTAGAAACATTGCTGAAAACATTTGAAGTTAAATTCCTAAGATTTTTCCACAAAAATTGGTCCACTATACAATCTTACAGACAAAAAAAAAAAGGGATGAAGCAGCTTCAGATTACAAAGCCCTTTTAGAAATACTATTTGTAAAATATTCTAGGCTTAAATTACAATAAGGAGTATTTCCTGCAAATACTCCTTACTAACAAAGACTGAAAATGCATTAACTGTTTTATAAAAGGACTTCATCTTAAACTTAGTAGCCTAATTTAAAAAACATAAACCAGGACGGGAAGTTACAGATATGATTGAATTGCTGGCCTTAACTGAACATTAGAGAGAACTCTACAGCAAGAAAAACTCCCAGAAGGCTAACAAGTGTATGTTTTTCCAATTACAAGAACATAGACCAAAGCGACCTTCTTGTTTTTATTTCACATCACAACCAAGAAGTCCTAAAACAAGAAACCATTTACCCCAGGTGCTTCCCTTCATTGAATACAACCACGACACTGGAAAAGAGATTGTCTACTTTTATGTCAGTCCACCATAAACCTCCTCCCTTTAGGCAAGATTGATTTCTCACTAGAAGGAGTCCAAAAGATTTTAGCTCTTGTGATGTCAGTCAACATTAAGGAGACTCCAATAGATTCTACAGTAAATCACT
This sequence comes from Theropithecus gelada, assembly GCF_003255815.1. NCBI lineage: Eukaryota > Metazoa > Chordata > Mammalia > Primates > Cercopithecidae > Theropithecus > Theropithecus gelada. The sequence continues at coordinate 96,678,520 of NC_037676.1, forward strand.
CCTCCTAATACCCTTAAATAAACCTGAAGAAATAAGAGTTGAAAAAAAATGGGGAACCTTGTACAATCCTGGTGGATACCAGAGCCACCTTATCTATCTACCATAAGCCCCACCTTAGGAAGTCAAGAAATCCCTCAGAGTAAAAAAGGTCATTTCTTGCAAATCAAAACCACAATGAGATACCACCTTATGCCAGTCAGAATGGCAGTTATTAAAAAGTCAGGAAACAATAGATGCTGGTGAGGATGTGGAGAAATAGTAACACTTTTACACTGTCAGTGGGAATGTAAATTAGTTCAACCATTGTGGAAGACAGTATGGCAATTCCTCAAGGATCTAGAACCAGAAATACCATTTGACCCAGCAATCCCATTACTGGGTATATACCCAAAGGAATATAAATCATTCTACTATAAAAACACATGCACACATATGTTTATTGCAGCACTATTTACACTAACAAAGACATGGAACCAACCCAAAGGCCCATCAATGATAGACCAGATAAAGAAAATGTGGTACATATATACCATGGAATACTATGCAGCCATAAAAAGGGGTGAGATCATGTCCTTTGCAGGCACATGGGTGAAGCCGGAAGCCATCATCCTCAGCAAACTAACACAGGAACAGAAAACCAAATACTGCATGTTCTCACTCATAAGTGGGAGTGAATCATGAGAACCCATGGACACAGAGAGGGGAACAACACACACCAGGGCCTACTGGGGAGTGGGGTTAGGGGAAGGAACTTAGAGGACAGGTCAATAGGTGCAGCAAATCACCATAGCACACGTATACCTATGTAACAAACCTGCACGTTCTGCACATGTATCACTTTTTTTTAAGAAGAAGAAATTTTTTAAAAAAAAAGGTCATTTCTGTGGTGGGGGTTTCAAATCAAGTTCAACAGGTCCCCATATCTGAACCTATCCAGTTGATATTGAAGTCATTTTCAGAAAAACATACCTTTCAAATATGTGGTAGTGCTCCAGTAAACTTGCTAGGGTGATACTTACTTTCAAAGCTAAAAGGGCATATAATTCTCTCCAGAGGGAGAAATAATCTTAGAGTTTCCTGATTCCTGAACCAGAGCTATTATGCTGTCTACAGGCTGAAATTGATAAGATTGCAACTCAGGCCTGTAATAACCCTGACCTTTCTAAAATACCTGAATGTTTACGAGCTTCTTCTTCAAGTGATATAGGAAGGATTAAAGTGTGGAAGCTATAAGAGTCCAAACTGATCATTCTAAACCTTTGCCTAAATTACCCCAATATCCACTAGAACCCCAAGCAATTCAAGAGTTCTTACTAATTGTAGATTTAATTAAATAAGGATTTATAATTCCATGTACCAGTCCTTGTAACATTCCAATCCTACCAGTTAAAAAACCAAATGAATAATGTTGGAGATTTGTTCAAGATTTATGGGCAATTAAAACTGTAATACCAAGGTTTCCTATAGTCCCAACCTCTAATACTTTATTATCTAACATGCACACTGATTCAGAATGATTCTCAGTAATAAATCTCTGCTCAGTCTTCTTTAGCATTCCAGTTCACAAAGATAGTCAATACATTTTTTGCTTTTACTTGGAAAAATCAGCAGTACGCCTGAACTGAAATGCTGCAAGGGCTTACTGAAGCCCCTTTCTATTTTTCCCAGGCATTACATCAAGACTTAATAACCCTATAGCTTCCTCAGAATTATACTCTTATTCAGTATGTAGATGATCTGCTGTCATGCTCTCCCACTAAAAAATGCTTTGAAATTGTCTCAATTTACCTTTTACAGCAACTCGCACAAAAAGGTCACAGGCTTCAATGGAAAAACTTCTGTTTTCAAGAGAAAGAGTTTACTATTTGGGACATGACTTGAGTGCTTAAGGGATTTCCCTCTTGCCTGGGAGAATAAAAATTATTCAGTTTTCCTTGGCCTGCAACCAAAAGACAATTAAGAAGTTTTCTTGGACTTGCAGGATACTGAAGATCCTGGGTCCTGAATGTGTTCTTACCTCACATGGCCTCACATTTGTATGAGCTCACTAGAAATGCAGGACCAGAACCTTTACCTTGGGAAGACAGTCATGAGCAAGCCTTTAGCCAAATAAAATTGGCCTTACAACAGCCTCCAGCTTTAGAACTTTCAAATTACATTAAGCCTTTTACCTTGTTCATTCATGAATGTAACAATCAGGCATTAGGAGTTCTTACCCAAGAACACAGAAGGAAGTAGAAGCCCTTTGCATATTATAGCTTGCACTTAGACTCAGTAGCTAAGGCATATCCTGATTGTTTAAAAGTAGTAACAGCAGCAACGAAGTTGGTAGAAGTTTCCTCTGAGCTAGTTTTAGGAAATGCACTTAACTTCTAAGTCTCACATACTGTGGAAAATCTATTAAATTCCAACAAAACTCAGCATTTTTCAGCAAGTAAATTAACATCTTACTGAATTCTTCTCCTGTCTCCTAATCTTCATCTAAAATGCTGCAACCTGTTTAACCCTGCTACTCTACCACCTCTGCCTGATGGTGGTGAAGACCACAATTGTTAAGTATAATATCAGAGATAGTGGCCCCTCATGTTGATTTACAAAATACTCCATTGGCTAATCCTGAGTTAAACTTTTTATTGATGGGTTCTATGCCAAAAACTCAGAAGGGAAAAAAATATCAGGAGGGTTATGCTGTTACAACTCAAAATGAGCTAATGGTCAAGGGATTAAGTCAGCTCAACCCACAGGGCTTTTTGCTCTCACCTAGGCTTGTCATATAGCTAAGGACAAATTAGTAAATATTTACACTATATGCTTTTGGAGTAGTCCACAATTTTGTCATGTTATGAAAACAACAATGGCTTTTCATTTCTAGAGGGACCCCTGACAAAAATATACTCCAAGTAGATGAACTTTCTGCTATTTTGCTACCATCACAGATTGCCCATTATTAAGATTGAAGCCCATACCTGTAAAATTGAACCTGAATATAAAGAGAAAGCCCTAACAGATTTTTATGCTAAATCAGCTAGTGCTGAAACTGTTAGAATATGCAATTTGAACAAATTTCATGAGGTTGAGCCAAGTCAACTCCCTTGTGATGGCCTATTTAATAAACAATGCATTTTGGGGAAAAAAATTGGTATCTAAAAGTGTGTAAATTGAATCTTAAGTGTGAATACACAGAGGGCCTGGATGGCCACCTGGTTTTTCCTGAGTCTCTGAAGTCTTCATTGTTAAAAGCTCTGCCTTCCACAGATCATCATGGAACAGAAAAGTGATCCAAATTATAAAAAGAATATTAGCGAAGTGACTGTTCCAAAACTGCTAAAATAGTTTATAACCAATGTTTGGTTTGTTAAACTCATAATTCTGGGAAAATAAAAACTTCAGGCAGTGTATTTCCACCACCTGGTGGACTATTTGAACACATACAGATGGACGTCTTTCGATTGCCACCATCAATGGCGTGTCAGTATTTTCTTGTAAGTTTGTATACTTTCTGGTTGGGTTGAAGCTTTCCCATGTAGGAAAGTTGATGCTGTGATAGCAGCTAAGAAATTATGAGAAAATATGTTTCCTTTATGGAGCATTGCTGGAGAACTCTCCAGTGATGGGGGAACTCATTTTACTGGGCAAGTTATAGAGCAGTTAAATAAGGTGTTATGGGCACAATGGCATGATCAACCTCAACCTTCTGAAAAGACTGAAAGAAAAATGGCATCTTAAACCTGAAACTGGCAAAGTTAACAGAATCAATTGGGCTGCCTTGGCCAAAGGCATTAACATTGGCTTTAATGGCAATGAGACCTACTCTCACTGGAAAACATAAGTTGACCCTTTTTGAAATAGTCACTGGAAGGCCTATGATCCTAATAATAGAACTTGATGCATCTCCTGCTATGACTAAATACTGCAAGGCTCTAATGCATTATGCCAGAGTGCATTTTCATCAGGTAAAAGAAGTTTTCTGTGCTCCACTGACTAAGGACGATCAAAATTTTTATGGTCTAGAAACCAGAGGTTGGGTCTTCTGGAAACCACATCAGAGGAAGACTGCCTTTGAACCCCACTGGAAGGGGTTATACCAAGTTATTCTCACTACTTACTTGAAGTATTTATTTACTTGAAATAAGACTTCAAGGTCTCAAACTTTGGAACTACATATCACAACTCAAAAAGGTATCTTCGGACTTTTGGAACTGTATGTCTGTTGGAAAATTTAAGGTAAAGCTGGCCAGAAAAATTTCCCAGAGGCAAATAGTACCCTCGATGTGGACAGCTTTCCCAAGATTATGGACCAAGAATTCTCTGTGATTAAAAAAGCCTTATCCTTTTTTCTTTTCTTTCTCATTTCCTGCTGTCCTAATCCTTTCCTTTTCCTTACAGGAAAATCCATAGAGCCATAATCAGTGAATAGCTTTAGCTATAGTTTATGCTATAGTACAAAATACAGAGCAATCGATGGGTTTGTGGGCTAATGTCAAAACAAACAAACAACAACAACAACCAAAAAAAAAAAAAAAAAGCAGGAAACAATTCCATCAGTGCCAGTACCTCTCCATCTTCCCAATGAGAGTAATGCTGAAATTCCACAGGAAGTGTGGAAAGCTATCTTTGATGTTCTAAACATCACTGTGACTTGCTTTCCTACACTCAATAGAACCAACACTCTAACCTTTCCAATTAACCTGATGGTTACCAAATGTAGAAAACCTATCTGAATGGTGCATGCAAAAGATATACTGTGCTTCCAGACATCGTGCACTTAAGACCTTGGAATTACCTTTGTGGGTACAAGTAATTGTTTGTATAATGTCACTAGATTAAATTCAATAGGGTCTTTTATCATTAAATGTGATTATATTCCCTTACAGTATGTTATAATGGGGCCACCAAAAAGTAAATTTTCCACTAGACCTTGTTTGGAAGCTATCAAATTTAACTGACCCCTGCTCAAACACAATTAGGTGGCCTTTTTTCCAACCCCCAAAGACCTATATCAGATCTTCAGAAAATCTGCTTATTCTGTTCTGTCTCCTTGCTTGTTTGGATCTTGCTGTTTGGCATAGCTCACTCCTACCTTTCAAATTCGTTCCCCTAGAAGTCTCCACAATAGCTCTTATAATCAGAGGCTAAAATGGTCAATAACCGAAATTACCATCAACCTTCAAACAGACAAAGTTAAGCTAGTTTCCACTGAGGAAAGATTCTAGTGGGATCTCTGGGGGCTCACTCTTGGTGGTAGCAGAGTACTAATTGTATGGAATTTGAAGCTAATCTGTAAATTGGGGAAACTCTCCAATTTTGTGGTCAATCACATCTACCAGGGTTTCAGACAAGTAGAAGCCACTCTCTAAAAGGTGAATAATAACATACATGTTCAATAAACGCCACTTAATAAAATATCATAAAGCTTTAAATCTCCTTTTTCCCTCAATTTGGGGCTTATGATTGGTATTGAATAAAAATGTATGCTGTAACCATCTCTCTGATTTTGTTATTACAGAAAGTTTAATTTAAAAGGTGGTTGATACTGCTGTTTCCATAGACACTGCCACCAAATACATTAAGGAAATTTTTCAAGAGAAAGAAATATAGGATATGTTTATAAGAGCAACTAACATTTGGTTTGCAGGCATTCTAAATGGCCGATAATAGGCTTGGGTTTCCCAAGGTTTTCTAATCTTCGTATTTCTTCTAGTGGGTCTCCAAGTTGTTATGACTTGTGTTACCAGGCTAACAACTAAAGTCAATCCCTCTTTAAATCAGGCCATTTTACAGCAAACTATGGTCCTTAATCACCATAACACCCCAAAAAAGGACTATAACCAATTAGACGCAAATACTGTAGAGCTGCCTCTGTTGCCTGAACTTCGACTTGTTTGATTTGATTTGATTCATTTCATAAGGACTCTTAAGAAGTATGCTTTGGTCTTTTGGTATTATTTTCTTGATTGTCATCATATTAGTTCTGCTGGTATGGTATATCCTCTTAAGTCTTAAAAATTTTGTATGCAGCCATTCATTGAGTGTTGAATGGTCTCACTTTGATTAATTCAGTAAGAACATAATTATTCAACTGATGTGACACTGCGACTTATGAATTTCATACTGTGAACAAATAAGACTTATGAATTCCACACTGAGACTAAACAAGTCCACCTATGATAGTGACAGAAGGTGGCATCAATGCCCAAAGTTTGAGTCAATCTCTCAAAATGGAGATGTTGACCAAAAGGAGAGAACTGTTAAATCAAACTAAGTTTGGTCTCAGACAAAGCCTCTGTACTTGCATGCTTGAGTCCTTATGTAACAAACTACAACCTAACTTTGTATGTAAATAAACTGAAAGCCTCATTTGGGAATATTCTTCTGTAACAAATAGCTGTGTCTCAGCCAATCACAGCAGTTTGACTTTAGTCAATCACAGGTGGCCAACTCTTCAAACCACGTTGAAATAAGCAAATGCCAAAGTGTAACCAAGCCAGCTGTTTCTATACCTCACTTCCATTTTTCATACCTCACTTTTTTTTTCTTTTCTTTTTTTTTTTTTTTTTTTTTTGAGACAGAGTCTCACTCTGTCACTACACTGAAGAGCAGTGGCGTGATCTCAGCTCACTGCAACCTCCGCTTACTGGGTTCACATGATTCTCCTGCCTCAGCCTCCTGAGTAGCTGGGATTACAGGCATGCACCACCACGCCTGGCTAATTTTTGTATTTTTAGTAGAGACGAGGTTTCACCATGTTGGCCAGGCTGGTCTCGAACTCCTGACTTCAGGTGATCTGCCCACCTCGGCCTCCCAAAGTACTGGGATTACAGAGCCACCACCCCAGCACATCACTTTATTTTTTCTGTCCAAAAATGGTGTATGACCATGTGACAGCCCCAGAGTTTCTCTGAACCTGTTCTAATTCTGGGGGCTGCCTGATTCATGAATTGTTCTTTGCCCAATTAAACTTAAATTTGTGTGAAGTTTTTCTTTTAACACTTATATCCAAAAATTATCATGACATTTTAACTTTGTTATTTACAGTTACCCATTTAAAAGCAGTATATATGAATTTTAAAGGTCCAGTGTTTTTATTGCACTTATTAGAGTGGGGGAGGGAGGAAAGACAGAAGGTGGAAGAAGAGGAGAGGAGAGAAGTAGAGGAGATTGAAATTTTTTAAATCTCAAGAGTATAACAATCAAATCATCGCATGCATCCTGCTAACATTTCTACATGTGTGAAATGTGTGAAACATATCTAACGCCCATTTTTGTTAGCTAATGTGGAACAATACACAGTCTAAACTGAGTTAACAGAGACCAGTTTTCTCCAACAGTAACACAAAGCTCAGTGTGTCCCTGGCTGGATATCTGATTTGCTGCTGTCTTCACCTGTAGATCTTTTCTGGACCTTGACTCCCTACGAAGTGATCCTTGGCTCTCCACCAGGAAGTTATTTGTAATTATCTCTCCTGCTGCTCTCTGCTTGTCCATTCTTTAAAGAGGTGTGAAATCATGACAGGCTGCTCAGGACCATATTAGGCAGTAGGACATTAACTCAAATTGCCTAAATGGTTAGGGTAGTTACACAAGACCCTCTTCTTAGTGGAATACTTTTTGTTAAATATTTTAAAAACGTCCTCCACTTCACTATTGAGGCTTCTTATTCCCCTGTCTAACCATACAGACATGTATTTAGGTGCAATATCTATTGTCTACAATTGCCTAGAATGTGATGGATACCCCCACTCCAATGGGCAGTCCTTGTCCCGATATTCAGGGTTGCCCACGCCCCATTAAAGCTGGTTTCTAGACATCCCCATTGTCTGGGAAGTATTCCCTTTCTGTTAGCTGAATAACCATTATTAATAAAACAGACCATTAATGAATTAGCCCTAGTCTTAATTGTTTGGGCAAGTCATGACTGACCAAGTCACTTCTCATATTTGTGACCCAACGATTCAGTGCCAAGGTGAAAGAAATATTTTCTCTTCTTTGTGGCTTTAGAACCTGCATTAGTCCATTCTCACATTGCTACAAAGAATACCTGAGACTGGGTAGTTAATAAAGAAAGGAGGTTTAATTGGCTTACAGTTCCGCAGGCTGTACAGGAAGCGTGATGCTGGCATCTGCTTGGCTTCTGGAAACTTTCACTTATGGCAGAAGGTGAAAGGGAAGCAAGCACATCTCACATGGCCAGAGGAGGAGCAAGAGAAAGACGGGGGAGGTGCCACACACTTTTAAACAAACAAATCTCACAAGAACTCACTATTGTGACAGCAGCACCAAGGGGGATGGTGTTAAACCATGAGAAATTGCCCCCATGATCTCCAATCACTTCCCACCAGGCCCCACCTCTAACACTGAGGATTACAATTAAGCATGAGATTTGGTGGGGACACAGATCCAAATCATACCAGAACCAAAGGCTTAGCCAACTGGAATATGAAGTGAACTATTGACAGAGACAAATTGTACATATATTTTCAATACCGATCCAATTTTTTATTTAAATGAAATTTCAAATTGTTATTGCTTATAGGCTTTTATAACTCTTCAACACTTCATTAAGGCTCTTCTTAAGGTCCTCCATGTCTCCCCCGACCCAACTTTACATTGGATTTTTATTCTTCCCAGACATTTCTCTTCTGCTCTGACACCTAGAATACTAAGCCATCTGGCCCACCTATCCAAAGCTACCCCAACACCAAGGTCCAATTCACATTACACGTCCTATGAAGCTCTCATTGATGTTTGCAGCACACATTGATTTCCCCTTTCTCTTCATATTTGTAATAGTTTCATGGACAGCCCCAGTCAATTTACGCTACTTTGTGCCACTCTCCAATGACACAGAAATCTTGGAAGAGTTTAATATTGTGAGCATATTTGCTTTGACCATTCCACCAAACCCGACATTCAATATCATACTAGGTATTTATGAAGTTACATTTAATCACATATTGGAACTGTGACACTGAGGTTGCTAGTTTCTGTTGATTAGAGAAACTGTGCTGCCATGCCCAGAGGAAGCTTCATATGAGAAAAGCACAATGTTCCTAGAAACAAAACATACCAGATTATTGGGTTATTAATCAAACCTCCCTATCTATTATTAATAGCTACCATTTATTGAAATACCTAATTTTTTAAAAGTATAAGGATGTTATAATATTTATCATATTTATTTCAGATTGAATTAGAAATACAATGTTACAGGTTTACTGGAAATCTTCTTTATTCCTACGCCCATTATTCTCCCTCTCTAGGTATTGACAACTACTTATCACAAATTTGTACATATCCTGTTCATGTTGTGCTTTTTTGTTTTTGTTTTGTTCTGTTTTTTGAGACTGTTCTGTGTTAGTATCCCATGGATCTACATTCGTTTATTTTTTTCCCCAAAAGAATTATAAAACTTTTGAGGGTTTATAATCATAATATTAATAATTAGAATATATTAATAGTTACCACTTATGAAGTACATACTGTGTGCCAGGTGTTATGTATAACACTTGAAATACTATTTAATTTCAGTTAATGCTCACACAATCTGATGATTGAGGTAATATTTCCATTTTACAAACGAGAAAACTGAGGCATAAAGAGTTTAAATAGCTTGCCTAGAGTCACACAGATAGAAAATGGCTAAGCCAAGAACAAAACCAGGTTACACAAGACTTGAAACTTATACAAGTTGGGGTAAGTAGGCTCTCTTAAAGAAAAAGATCTCAAGTATACATATATAAAATTAGGTAAGAAAGCGAATATTCAGGAGAACAGAAACAACTAATTACTTGAACCTTAGATATGCAAGTCCCTTTCTTCTAAGAGGGCTTTGGACAATTCCCCTAAAATATTTACATAGAAAACACTCCCTGATTGTCACCTGGCTTCCATCAAGAACATTCTGTAACATGCAAATGAGGCTGAAGCAGCATTAGCTCATGGTAAGCTGGGTTCTGAGGCTGAAGCAGCATTAGCTCATAGTAAGTTGACCTCTGAGCAGAGAAGGGATTTGGCCTTTTCCAAAGCCTAGATCTCAGGCACCTCTTCCCAAGGGCCTGGTACAGTGTTCAGCACATATTAGGGAGCTGTGCCTCTGTATGCTGTCCACCTTCTTCACTCTCTCTCATGCCATACAGTTAATTTTCTTCATAATGTCTAATATTACCTACAATTATCTTACTTGCATGTTTATTGTCTGTTTCTCCCAAACTCCATGAGATCAGGGACCTTATCAACCTTTGTTCCTCATCGTATCCTCAACATTTAAACAGTGCCTAAGCCTAATTCACAGTATCAATGAAGATCTGTTGAATAAATGAAATAAATATTGGCTAAAGGAATACATTAAAATGCTTTTGGTTTAAGATAGATCAAAACTTAGGGAATTCATAACAGAAAGAGCTTTAATAACAGAGTTTATAGTATTTGATTTTGTTTTGAGGCAGGGTCTTACTCTGTCCACCCAGGCTGCAGTGCAGTGGCAGGATCATAGTTCACTGCAGCCTTGACCTCCTAGGCACAAGTTATCCTCTCACCTCAGCCTCCTGCATAGCCAGGACTACACAGGTATGCCACCAGGCCCAGCTAATTTTTTTTTTTTTTAACTTTTGTGGAGATGGGGTCTCACTATGTTTCCTAGGCTGGTCTTGGACTCAAGTGATCTTCCCACCTCAGCCTCCCAAAGTGCTGGGATTACAGGTGTGAGCCACCATGCCCAGCCAGAGTTTACAGTATTAGAAACAATGAGTTCATGTAATCTTCTTTTTTTATTATTTTTTATTTTTCTCATTTTTTGAGACAGAGTTTCACTCTTATTGCCCAGGCTAGAGTGCAATGATGCAATCTTGGCTCATGGCAACCTCCACCTACTGGGTTCAAGTGATTCCTGCTTCAGCCTCCCAAGTAGCTGGATTACAGGTGTGTGCCACTACGCCCGGCTAATTTTTTGTATTTAGTAGAGATGGGGTTTCACCGGTTGGTCAGGCTGGTCTCAAACTCCTGACCTCAGGTAATCCACCCACCTCACACTCCCAGTGGAATCTTCTTTGAAGCAAATTTATATTTTGTACAAACCATGCATTATATTTAGCTTGTTTTCTTATAAAAACGTTCAATATTTCGAACCGCCAGTGCAATGAATGAATAGTTCTTCAGCAAGAGTTATTAACTTTTGCTTATAGCAACCATAGTAAGGTTACAACCTAAAATAAAAATACTCAAGAATTATCTTTATTAGCATGGTAATCAAAAAGTCACACCCCACATGCTTTGGGAATCAACAGTCATCTAAAAAACAGTAACTTCTTTTTTCCAGTGGTAGTTTCTTTATATTTATAGAAATGTAAATTTTGTCCTTCATGGATTATTTATCTTAACTTAAGAAACCACTGGGAAATCAAACAGGAGAAATGTTTGTTTCTAGGCTATGAATCATAGGAGAGAATTGTACTAACTCTGCTTTATTTTTTTTAATTTTTTCACATTGGCCTACTTGAAACACTATTTCATTTTTTATCCTCATTTTACATTTAATGAACTTGATTAAAATTCAAAATAGTACAGTTTTGTTTCCTTAAAGTTACATAATTGTTTTTGAGGAAAAATACAAACTACATAAAGTTATTGCCTGAGATAAATATTTGAGGTTAAAACATATTTTGTTTTCAGTTCTTCTGAGTATGGCAAAAAAAAAAAAAAAAAAAAAAAAAAGGTCCTCAATATAACCATAGTTAATGTTTCATTTGGTAATGGTTCACTTCCCTGTTGACTTTCCAAGCATCCATCTTGGAAAGAAGAAACAAGCCTCTGTTTCTGTTTACTTTGGTTAACAAGATTTCCAAATCTTCATTTAGTCTTCTGTTGAGTTTTACGAGTATCAACTTATTTATATTGCTGTCAAATGTATGGGGTTAATAGAACTGGAACAATTGACTGGCCATCTGCAAAAGATGTTAGATACCTCATTGTTTACACCAAAAAAAAAAAAAAAAAATCCAGAAGAATAAGAAACTTAAATAGAAAAAAAGAAACAATAAAAGTGCAAGAAGAAAATATAAGGGACTTCTACTTCTTGCAATAGTAGATTAGGTAATTCAACCAACTATCCTGTTTAGAACAAGGAAGGATATTTTAAAACTTGTACCTGCCATATATGATACAACTATTCCATTCTCAGGTATTTACCCAAAAAAAAAAAAATGTATTTCCACACAAAGACTTTTATACAAATATTCATAGAAATTTCATTTGTAAGAGCCCAAACTGGAAACAATCCAAATGCCCATCAACTAGTAAACAGATAAACAAATTGTGGGTATAGCTATACAACAGACTACTACTCAGTATTAAAAAGGAGGGAACTACTGATATATGCAACAACACAGATGAATCTTAATATAATTATTTTGAGGGAAAGAAGCCATACAAAAAAGAGTAAACACTGTATGCTTTCATTTACATAAAATTCTAGAAAATGCAAACTAGTTTATCATAACAGAAGGTAAGTCAGTGGTTGCATGGGGATGGAGACTTGTGATGGGGCAGAGGGTAGGGAAGGAGAGATGACCAAGGGCCATGAGGACACTTTTGGCAGGGGGGTGGATATGTACATTATTTTGCTTGTGGTAAAGGTTTCATGGTTAAATACCTGTCAAAACTCATCAAATTGTACAATTTATATATGTACACTGTATGTGGACTACACTGTAATCATTACCTCAGCAATATATATAATAATGACTTCAATCATATATCTCAACAAAAAAAGTCTACTTGAAAGTTTTGGAGAGCCTAAAAAGGCACTGAAGAATGACATAGCCAAGATCCAGGAGAAAAGGAATCCCAGAGAGGTGAACCTGGCATTTGGGGTCATTTCTCCCTTTGAGAAGCCCTTTAAATGTTTACCTTAAAAAGAAGAAATACTCAAAATGAATGGGGAAGGTGTCCAACTTAAAGGCTTCAGAAGAGAACAACAGAGCAACCCCAAAGAAGTGTAAAGAATGAGAAAATAAAAATAAGAGGCCAGACACAGTAGCCTGTAATCCCAGCACTTTGGGAGGCCAAATCAGGAGAATCACTTGAGGCCAGGAGGTCAAGACCAGCCTGGGCAACATAACAGGAATTCATTGCTACAAAAAAATTGTTTTAATTAGCCAGGAATGGTGGCACAGACCTGTAGTCTCAGCTACTCAGGAGGCCGAGGTGGCAGTATTACTTGAGCCCAGGATTTTGAGCTTACAGGGAACCATGATCGCATCACTGCACTGCAGCCTGGGTGATAGAGACCTTGTCTCGAAACAAACAAACAAAAGAGAACAAAAATTAATGAATCCAAAAACAAGAAATAACTAGTGCAACCAACAAAATCAAATGTTGATTTTTTTAAAAAGACTGATAAAATACATTCCAGTAAAATTTATCAAGAAAAAAGAAGAAAAGTAAAAATAAATGTGCTAGGAATACAAAAGGGGACACAACTACAGAGAAAATACATATATTAAAATCATAAGAAATAAATAACTTTATGCCAATATATTTTTAGATGACAATTCTAGAAAAATATTACCTATAAGGAGAAGTTTTAAAAATAATAATAATAAACCAATAACCATGAAAGTGTTTGTGTTTAAAAATCCACCTCCTTGTACACATACACACAGGTGTGCACAGCATGCACACAGGTACCACAAATACCAAATCGAAAGGGTCTCATGGAAAAGTTCTAGCAAAAACTGAAGGAACAGAATCTCAATCTTATGTTCCAAAGCACTAAAAAAAAAAAAAAAAAAAAAATTCCATCAGTTTAATGAAGCTAATAGTTCATTTAATGAAACTAACGTTAACTGTTATACCAAAACTAAATAAGACTACGTAAAAGGAAGATTATAGGCCAATATCACTTATGAACATAAATGTGAAAGTCATAACTAAATAAAATGTTTCTTAAAATCTGAGTATATAAAAAATTCCTCTTCTCTAAACTGCATTTATCTGAGAAATAGAAATTAGAACAGTATATTAGAAAAAATTAATGTAATTTACCACATTAACAAAGCAAATAAAGTTATGCGATTCAACAGTTGGAGAAAATACATTTGATATAACTCAAAACCCATCCATAAATTTTTTTTTTTTTTTTTTTTTTTTTTTTTTGAGACGGAGTCTCGCTCTGCCGCCCGGGCTGGAGTGCAGTGGCCGTTGTAGCAAAATAATAATAGAAAGGAATGTCCTTAATCTGAGAATGGGAACCAGCCAAATTCCTAAATCAAACATTTTGTTTAATGGTAAATGTTCTACACATTCCCTTTAAAGTAGGAAAAGTAAAGGATGTTCATTGTCACTGACCAGTGCAGAAAAAAAAAAAGAAAAAAATTACATAAGGGTTTCAAATAAATAACAGAATTGTTATCATTAATAGATGATACGATTGTGAACACAGAAAATCCGGGAAAATTTACAGACAAACTCTTAGAGTTCAACAAGTTATTGGAATACAAGACCAATAGGCAAAAATCAATTATTTTTCCATATACCTGGAACAAACAAGTAGCAACAATAAATTTTAATATCATGCTTTCACAAATAATAAATACTATATAGTACCGAGGACTAAATCTATAATTTATCTGCAAATTTTTTTGTGGTAAAAGTCACAAAACCTTGCTGAAGGACAGTATAGAAGACCTGAATAAATAGAGATGCACTGCTGTTCACAGATGAGAATACTCAATATCGTTAAGAGATCAAGTCTCTCAAAGTAAATCTATAAAGGCAGTGTAAATCCACTCAAACTACTTGTGCAACTTGACAAGCTGATTCTCAAATTAATATGGAAAAGAAAAAGCAAAAAATAGCCAAAGGTTGTTGAAGAAGAACATATTTGGATATTAAGCTACAGTGATTTAATACAGCTTAGTACTGGTGCAGGGATAGAGATAACAGAGCCTAGAAACTGAAGAATAATATAAAAAACTAGACAGTTGTCAGACATTGCACTAAATATCATGGGGAAAGACTCAACTAGTCAGTAAATTATATTGGAATAAGTGGTTATTCTTAAGGAAAAAAGTAAAATTAGAATTACATTAAACAGCATAAATGAAAATAAATTTCAGATTAAAAACCAAAAGAGAAAAGCAAAACATTAAGTCTTTTAGATTAAAATATAGAAAAGTATATTTATGACTTTAGGGGAGGGAAGAAAGTTTTAACTAAAACATAAATGAAAACCACAAGGAAAGGCCAAATTTTAAAACGCTGTACCAAAAGACACTGTTAAAAAATGAAAATACTAGTCACTTGAAAAAAGATACTTGCCATGAAACTGACAAAAGATTAGTATTCAGAATATATACCAAAAAAATAAGAGCAGGAGAAAGTCCAATGTTTAAAGTGGATAATTCTCAGAGGAAAAAGTCTGAACAGTAAATAAAAATATGACTGTATACTCAGTTGTGCTTATAGTTAAGAGAATGCAAAAAAAAAATTAAGATACAATTTCACACTTACATAAATTGGCAAAACCACTTTGGAGAGTAATTTTCCCATAAACATGAGCATACCGTATGGCCAAGCAATTCCACTTCTAGAGAAAGTTTTGCCCATGTGTACAGAGACCTGCGTAAGAATAAATTTGGGAGGATTGTTTGTAAAAGCAAAAAAATGGAAAACAACCTAAATGTCCATCAACAGAAGAAAAAAATGAATAAATTGTGGCTCATACAATTGAATAATGTTCAATAAATGTTCATAGAATTGAATGAAAAATTAGAGCTATGGGCCAGACATAGGCATGGTGGCTCATGCCTGTAATCCCAGCACTTTGGGAGGCCAAGGCGGGCGGATCACGAGGTCAGGAGATGGAGACCATCCTGGCCAACACGGTGAAACCTCATCTCTACTAAAAATACAAAAATTAGCTGGGCATTGTGGCGCATGCCTGTAATCCCAGCTACTCAGGAGGCTGAGGCAGGAGAATCACTTGAACTAGGGAGTCGGAGGTTGCAGTGAGCCGAGATCGCGCCACTGCACTCCAGCCTGGGCAACAGAGTGAGACAGCGAGACTCCATTTCAAAAAAAAAAAAAACGAAGAAAAGAAAAATTAGAGCTACAAGTGTCAGCATGGATACTTTTAAAAATACATGTAGTGTAGGAGCAGGTTGAAAGACTACAGAATTATAACACATAAAGTTTTACAGCCTGCAAAACAATATTATAAAAACTTTATGGACAGAAACATGTACAGTAATAGGATAAAAACATGCATGGGGATGATAAATACCAAATTTGGAGCATGAATGATTCCTGGGTAGAGAAATGAAATCAGAGTGAGGTTCACCACATTTGTTAGCTGTCATTTCTTAATGAAAGAAGATGCAAAACAAACACAAGATGTTATGATTGTGTAAAGTTGTGTGATAGGTACACAGGTAGTGTAGGGGAGGCAAAATTTTATCACTACTTGCAGGGTTTTCCTGCTGAGCCTGAGAATTTAATTAACGTAAGACAGATCAACAAGAGAAAGCATTCAATTTTTAAATATTATTTTATTTTATTTTGAGACAGGGTCTTGCTCTGTTGCTCAGGCTGGAGTGCAATAGCATGATCATGGCTTAATGCAGCCTCAGCCTTCTGACTCAGCATGCCACCCCCTGCCCCCAGGCCACCCAGTAGCTGGGACTACAGGCACTTGCCACCACACCCAGCTCAAATTTATTTAATATAAATTTTACATGGCACGGGAGCCTTAATGAGGAATAAAGACTCAAAGAAGCAGTTAGTTAGAGTTGAATGAACACTTATATACTGAACTGGACAAAAAATAGTAAATTATGAAACTGAGACAAGGCAAAGAGGCTTGGGCAGGGTAGTTAATTGGGTAGAGAAGCCCATCCTTGATGATAAGAATATTTTCCTTCTTATGTGGAGAGAACATCTTTCACATGGGAATTGTGTCTCTTCCTTTAAAGAAACAGAAGGAAGGGCTGGGTGTGATGGCTCACACCTGTAATCTCAACACTTTGGGAGCCCAAGGCGGGAGGATCCCTTGAGGCCAGGAGTCTGAGACATGCCTAGTCCACACAGCACAACCCCCATCTCTACAAAAAATAAAAATTAAAAAAAAAATCCAGCTACTCGGGAGGCTGAGGTTGGAGGATTGCTTGGTCCCAGGAATTTGAGGCTGCAGTGAGCTATGACTGCACTACTGCACCCCAGCCTAGGTGACAAAGCAGACCCCTTCGCTAAAGAAAAGTTGAGTGGGGAAGGTCAGAGTGATCTTACATCTGCTGTTTTTCATGTGCCTTTAACTCAAAATGGTCAATGTACCAGGACAACATATTTTGGGGTGGCAGGTTGTTAATTCCTTCAGTAGTTACTATGACATTGTACTACACACTTCTTGTATGTTTAATGCATTTCATAATTTCAAAAAGAGAAAAACTTCCATAAACAGACACTGAATACTTGTCTGGCAATGAAGTAGTGTGGGGAAATAGACAATGACCCAAGTGATCAAGTCCTCAGTGAATGAGGAGGTATGAACTAGGAAGAGTAGAGGGCAGCAACAAAGAGGGCTATCTGGCACCATCGTCTAATGGCATGTGCTTCACAGGGTCTGGATGGAAAAAGGAGCAGGCAGCCTGGTATCAACAATAAATTTAAACACCATTCTTTTCATTTACAGAAGTTTCTGAAGCCCAGGAACCATCAAAAGTCTTTACATAGGCATCAGTTAATCAACTTTGCTAGCTTGGGGCCCAAATAAAAAGATCTGTGTTGACATCTCTGCTCATGGCCACAGGGCATGGCAGTGCTCCTTAAATTGTGGTTAATGGTGCAGCAGCCTGAGATTTCCAACCTGAGTCAGTGGTGAAGGAGCACGTTGTGGCAATGCTGTGAGGAGAAAATTAGATTCCGTTCTTCTGGGTTCGTTCCAAGGGAGACACGGAAATCCTCTCAGAGGGAATGAACCTGAGCCAATCTGATTATCAGAACACTTGGCCTTTTCAGTAGAGGCAAGTAAAGCTCTGAGTCCCAGAAGGAGAGCTCATTTCCAGTGCAGCACCCCCCAAAAATACAAGTTTGGTATTGGCTAGCAACATCTTGCCAGGACTTGTTTATATTTCCAGACTTCTGTGAATGTTATCCACATTATAAAGTGTGTTCCAAGCATCAGCTAAAATTACATTTTTTATTTAATGGAGGTAGAAGATACCAATGCTGACCTATACAGAAAATCCTGGAACACTTGACTTCTAAGAAGTAACTAAAAACAAACAAACAAATCCTAAGACACAAGGTAACCTCATCGGCACTTGGAAGGAAGGTAGAAGTTTTAAGCTTTTTTGGAGTATTTTATTTTTGTAGTATTTTATGGATCTGTACAGCTAGCAGGCCTACTAATGGCCCAAAGAGACAATTATAGGGTAATTATAGGGTAAGACAATTCCCTGAGAATTATGGCATCTCAGGGTAAAAAGAAACTTACCTCATTATACAGAAAAAACACTCATCAAAGATGTAATGTCTCTCAGAATCAGTGATACTGTTTTACTCAAGATTTGGGAAAGATGTTGGCACGATATTAAGTCTAAAGATTATGTCAGCTCAAAGGATCAAACAAAACATTATAACATGGTTTCATCCACTACGATTTGGGAGAAAGGTTGATGTGGGCCATTTTTAGAAAATCTATAATTAAATAGTGGCAAACAAAGATTTCTTGATATAATTCAGAACACTTGGTGGGGTTGAGCTGTTAAAAAATGTTCAAAGATTTACTGAAGCAGAAAGAAGAAAATTAAGGGGTCAGGGACAACAATGCAGGACAGAGGAGGACAGGAGTAAGAAACTGTCCTAGCCAGGAAGAAACAACCATGCTTACTAGTAAAAATTAAAATTCAGGATGGAAAACGGAATCTAAGAAAACACACAAACACATAATGCCTTTTGGGGTGATAAGATCATCTTTTCAAATGTACTCTTACTACATTTTTATTACCATTAAAACTGACTAAAATAGAGAACAAGTAGCCGAAAAACAATGTCAATGATTCTTGTTAGTTTCACAGTTGAAATTCACTGTGCTCCAGCCTGGTGACAGAGTGAGACTCCATCTCAAGAGAAGGGGGGAAAAAAAAAAGTCAAAGACCAAGAACAAGTGAGTACAAATTATAAGTCAAACAACTAAGGCCTTCCACTCAAATATCAAGGCTTATTATAAAGTCATGCTAATTAAAAGAGTGTGGTATTTTTTCAGAGTTAGACTAATAAATCACTATTTTAAAAATACAAAATGTGGAATTTATCAGTCCAACTGCAGAAAATTGAAATACGACAGAGGTAGCGTTGCATTCCAGTCTAGGGGAAGGGATACATTTATTCAGTAAATATTATTAGGACAATTCGGCCGGGCGCAGTGGCTCACGCCTGTAATCCCAGCACTTTGGGAGGCTGAGGTGGGAGGATCACGAGGTCAGGAGATGGAGACCATCCTGGCTAACACGGTGAAACCCCGTCTCTACTAAAAAAATACAAAAAATTAGCCCGGTGTGTTGGCGGGCGCCTGTGGTCCCAGCTAATAGGGAGGCGAGGCAGAAGAATGGCGTGAACCTAGGGGGCGGAGCCTGCAGTGAGCTGAGCCCGCGCCCCTGCACTCCAGCCTGGGAGACAGAGCAAGACTCCGTCTCAAAATAAATAAATATTATTAGGTCAATTCATCATTCAAGCAGGAAAAAAATCCAGATTCCCATTTTATGTCACTTGGAACAATAAATTCCAGGTAAATTAAAGAACTGAGTATGAAATATAAAACTTAAGTTTTCAAAGAAACTATAGAATAATCTCTTTATGACTTCAGAGCAAGAAAAGATTTATTCAATAAATGAACAAATATATAAACAAAAAAATCCCATACTGTAAAAATATATACAAAAAAATGACTGTATTAAAATTTAAGACATACATAAAAAACAGACTTCTGGAAGAATATATAATATCTGTATTAGTAATGAGATACAAAATATTAAATTAATATTAACATTAAATATTAAAATTAACAAAAACTTTGAATTTATATATCAATCAGAGAAAGAAAACAACAAGGAAATGGATAACATAAATGAACAGGCAATTCACAGAAAAGGAAATCCAAATGACAAATAACAGAAAAATATACTTATCCTAATTGGTAATCAGGAAAATTCAAAAATAAGGTTTCCTTTCACACCCATCAGACTGGAAACTGCAAAGTCTCTCAGAGTTAAGTGTTGGACTCACGTGGAGCAACAACAGTTCTCACATCTTTCTGGGAGGCACCTACTTCACAGAGCAATTTGGCAACATTTGATAAAAATGAAGATGCACAATCAATTCACTTCTGATAGGTACTAGTATTTTCAGTGCAGCATTGTATTTAATAGCAGAAGAATAGGAAACAATCTAAATGTCCACAAACAAGAGAATGAATAAATGAATTGTGGTTTATTAGCCCAATGTCAAAATGAAAGAACTAGAGCTGGGCAGGCTGCAGTGGCTCACACCTGTGATCCCAGCACTTGGGGAGGCCAAGGCGGGTAGATCACAAGGTCAGGAATTCAAGACCAGCCTAGCCAAGATGGTAAAACCCCATCTCTACTAAAAATACAAAAATTAGCCAGGTGTGAGGGCGGGTGCCTGGAATCCCAGCTACTCGGGAGGCTGACAGCAGAGAATTGCTTGAATCCGGGAGGCGGAGGTTGCAGTGAGCCGAGATCGGTACATTGCACTCCAGCCTGGGCAACAGAGAGAGACTCTGTCTCAAAAAAAAAAAAAAAAAAAAGAACTAGAGCTACATATGTGAAAAAGAGGTGGGAAGGAACACACGGAAAGGAAAGACATTGGTCAGTGGATACAAAGTTATAGTTAAGAGAAATAAGTTCTGGTATTCTATTGCATGGCAAAAGGACTAGAGTTAGTAATAATGTACCTTTCAAAATAGCTACAAGAGGGGATTTTAAATCTTCTCACCACAAAGAAGTGATAAACATTTGAAGTAATGGATATGTGAACTACCCTGATGTGATCCTTCCATAATGTATCAAAATGTCACATTATGCCCTATAAATATATATAATTATTATTTGTCAAATAAAAATTTCTTTAAAAGACAATTTGCAAACACATATATGTATCACTTATTTTTATATACACATTTACCATGAAATTTAAAAATAAAAGCAAATAGTTCTAGATAGTTATTATATTACATAAATGTGAAATAAAAGCATATGAACATTTATAAAGCTGTTAAACATTAAACCTCTAACAGTAATTCACTCAGAGAAGAAAAAAGGGTAATAGGATTGGAGATAAATACAGAGCAGGCTTCAACTCTATCTGTATCGTTTTCTTTCTCTCCAAAAATCTGTAACAAATATGGCAAAATATTAACATTTGAAAGATATGAGTAGTGGGTATAATTTATTCAACAAATACTCACTAGAATGTGTCGGACACTGTTCCAGGCTGGGGATACAGCAATGACTAGGACATGAAAGTCTCCAACCACACAAAGCTCACATTGTATTGGGAAGATGGACCACATAAAAATAAAACAAATTTCTATGACAGATAGTAAGTGCTATGAAGAAAAATAAAGCAAAAAAAAAAAAAGTGATTGAGGGGGAGGATTCTGGAAAAATGGCAGAGTAGGGAGCATCAGAAATTTGTCTCCCCACCTACACAACAATTATACTGGCAGAATGTGTCTGGTTTAACCATAGCTGAGAGCTGTGTACGTGTTGCTGGAGCAGCTTATACATAGCTTGTTGAAGCCAGAATGGGCAAAACAAGCCTTGTTCTCCAAACACTGGGGATCTGTGTTCAGATTTCTGATAGCTGCTTCTGATCACAGATGTGCAGACAAAGGGCAGGTGACCATTGCTATTTCACCCTTTCTCATTGTTGTGAGCCCCTCCCCCTCCAGCTGAGGTGACTTTCACTGGATTTAAAAGGCCAGCACCATTTTTTCCTCCTTCCTTCACTTTTCTTTTTTGTCTTTTTTTGGATCCAGACTTTAAAGACTATGACTTTCAAAAACAACTGCATGAGAAAAATGATAAAGTGACCACACATGTCCAGGGAAAGGTAGAAGCTCAGAAAAGACCTGAGAAAACCTTAAGTCTGATATTCAGGATGATCGTTGGTAAAGAGATGACCTACCACAATAAAAAAAAAATCAACAATAACAGAAAGAGCAAACCCTGGCAAAAGCAGTTTTCCAGAGAATCTGATTTCCAGAGTTACCCTATTATTAGATTCAAATGTCCAGTTTTCAACAAAAATATCACAAGGAATAGAAAGAAACAGGAAAGTTTAGCACATTAAAAGAAAAAAAATACATCAACAGAAATTGTTCCTGAAAATGACCTGATGGAAGAGCTACTAGACAATGATTAAAACAATTGTCTCAAAGATGCTCAAAAAACTAAAGGAAGATGTGGAGAAAGTAAAAAAAAATGATGATAAACAAAATAGAAATATCAATAGAGACAGAAAACCTAAAAAGATACCAAAAAGAAGTGCTGAAGCTGAAAAGTACAATAACTGAAATAAAAAGTTCACCAAAGGAATTCAAAGGCAGATTTGAGCATGCAGAAAAAAGAATCTGTGAACTTGAAGATAGGACAATGGAAATTATCCAGTCTGAGAAACAGAAAGGAAAAAAAAAGTTTGAAGAAAAGTGAACAGAGCCTAAGGGACATGTTGGACACCATCAAGTGGATTAATATACACATTGTCAGAATTAAACAAGAAGAAAGAGAAAAAGGAGCAAAGAGAATATTTGGAGAAATAATGGCTGAAAACTTCCCAAATTTGATAAAAGGTATGACTATAAGCATCTAGTAAGCTCAATTAATTCCAAGAAAGATGATTTCAAGACAGAGAGAATCTTGGAAGCAGTAAAAGTAACTCATCACATAAAATGGATCCTTAATAAGACTATCAGCAGATTTCTCATCTGTGACTTTGGAGGCCAGAGGTAGTGGGCCAATATAGTCAAAGTGCTAAAAGAAAACAACCTGTTAATCAAGAATCCTATATTCAGCAAAATTGCCCTTTAAAAAAGTTAGAAGTTATTAGATTGGTGCAAAAGTAATTGCGGTTTTTGTTGTTCTTCAAAAAGAATAACAATTACTTTTAAAATGGCAAAAACCACAATTACTTTTGCACCAACCTAATAAGACATTCCTAGATAAACAAAAGTTATGAGAGTTAGTTACTGCTAGATCTGCCATACAAGAAATGCTCAAGTAAGTCCTGCATGGTGAAATTAAATAGTTTTGTACAGTAAATCAAAGACATATGAAGAAATAAAGATCTCAACTAAGGTAAATACACAGGTAATTAGAAAAGCTAGCATTTTTGCATCAATGGTTTGTAACTTTTTTTATGTATTATTTAAGAGACTAAAGCATTTAAAATAATTATTAGTTTATGCTTTGGGGCACAAAATGTATAAGAACGTAATTTTGTAACGTCAACAACTGAAAAGGGCAAGAATGGAGCTATAAAGAAGCAGAGTTTTTATGTCTTGTTGAAGTTAAACTATAAAAATTCAAAATAGTGTTATAACTTTAGTATGTTAAATGTAATCCCCATGGTAACCACAAAGAAAATAGCTATAGATTGTACACAAAAGGACATTAGAAAGGAACTCAAAATTTTTACTACTAAAAAAGCAAGTAATTACAAAAGAAGACAGCAATGACAGAAATGAGAGACAAAAATGCTACAGGAAAATTGAAAACAAGCAGCAAAATTACAGAAGTAATTAATAATAATTACTTTAAATGTAAATGTATTAAACTCTCCAATCAAAAGACAGATATTAGCAAAATGGATCGAAACACATGCTCCAAATATACGCTATCTACAAGAGACTCACTTTCAATCCAAAGGCACAAATAAGTTGAAAGCTAAAGTATGGAAAAAGACAGTTTATGCAAATAGTTACCAAAGAGAGCAGAGGGGGCTATACTGATGTCAGGCAAAAGAGACTTTAAGTCAAAAAAGTTTACAAGAGAGAAATATATACATGTATATATATATTCACAAAGCTTCAATACAATTATAAGCATTTACACACCTAATAACAGACCATCAAAATATGAAGCAAAAACTGACAGAATTAAAGGGAGAAATAGACACTTCTACAATAATAGTTGGAACTTCAATACTCTACTTTTAATATTGAATAGAACAATCAGGCAGAAGATAAGTAAGGAAATAGAGGACTTAGACAACACAAAAAAACCAATCTATTGAATATATATATATATATGTATACACACACACACACACACACACACACACACTGTATTAGTCAATTCTCACATTACTATAAATAATGACCCGAGACTGGGTAGTTTATAAAGAAAAGAGGTTTAATTGGTTCATGGTTTCACAGGCTACACAGGAAGCATGACTGGGGAGGCCTCAGAAAACTCACAATCATGGCAGAAGACAAAGGGGAAGCAGGCACGTCTGCTTGGCAGGAGCAGGAGGAAGAGTGAAGTGGGAGGTGCTACACACTTTTAAAAACAACCAGATATCATGAGAACTCATTTAGTCTCATGAGAACAGCAAAGGGCAAGTCAATACCATGATCCAATCACATCCCACCAGGCCCCTCCTCCAGCATTGGTGATTACAATTCAACATGAGATTTGGGTGGGGAAACAAATCCAAACCATATCACGCATACTATATATATGTTGTATTATACATAATATTATATTATCTATTAGATCAATAAACCAATAGATCTAACAGATGTATGCAAAATATTCTATGTAACAACAGCATACGCATTCTTCTCAAGTGCACATAGGACATTTCCAGAATAGACCATATGTTAGGCCACAAATTAAGTCTCATATTTAAAAAGATAGACATCATACTAAGTACTTACTCTGACTACAACAAGAAGTTAGAAATCAATAACATAAATTCATAAATTTGCGGAAATTAAACAACACACCCTTAAATCACCAATGGGTCAAAGAAGAAATAACAAGGGAAATTAGAAAATATTTACAGAAGAAAGAAAATAAAAACACAATATACCAAAATTTATGGAATGCAATGACAGCAGTGCTAAGGGAGAAATTTATAGCTTTAAGCACTTACATTAAAAAACAAGAAACATCTCAAATTGACAACCTAACTTTACAAATTAAAGAACTAGAAGCCGGGTGCGGTGGCTCAAGCCTGTAATTCCAGCACTTTTGGAGGCTGAGGTGGGTGGATCACGAGGTCAGGAGTTCAAGACCAGCCTGGCTAAGATGGTGAACCCCTGTCTCTACTAAAAATATAAAAATTAGCCGGGCACAGTGGTGGTCGCCTGTAATCCCAGCTACTCAGGAGGCTGAGGCGGGAGAATCGCTTGAACCTGGGAGGCAGAGGTTGCAGTGAGCCGAGATCGCGCCACTGCACTCTAGCCTGGGCGACAGAGCAAGAGTCTGTCTCAAAAAATAAAAAAGAACAAACTAAACCCAAAGCTGGCAGAAGGAAGAAAACAATAAAGATCAAAGCAGACATAAATAGAGAAGAGAAAAACAAAAGAGAAAAATCAATGAAACCAAAAGTTGGTTCTTCAAAAAGATGAACAAAAACGACAAATCTTTAGCCAAATGGACTAAGAAAGAAAAAAGGAGAAGACTCAAATTATAAAAATCAGAAATGTAAGTAAGGACATTACTACTGATTCTATAGAAATTTTAAAAGACTGAAAGAGAATACTGTGAACAATTGTACACCAATAAATTGAATAACCTTATATGAAATGGACAAACTCCTAGAAACACAAAACATACCAAGACTAAATCATGAATAAATGGAAAATCTGAATAGACCTATAACTAGTAAGGAGACAATCAGTAATCAAAAATCTCCCAACAAAGTATAGCCCTGGACCTGATGGCTTCAGGGGTGTATTCTATCAAACATTTAAAGAACTAAAGCCAACCTTTCTCAATTCTTTAATTTTAAAAAATTTTCTTTAATTTTTAAAGAAAGATTTGAGAAGGAAATTAAAATGAAAGGAACACTTTCTAATTCAGTCTATGAGGTCAGCATTACTCTGATGCCAAAACCCAGACAAGGACACTAAAAGAAAACTACAGAGCAATATTCCTTATGAACACTGATATAAAAATATTCCACAAAATATTGGCAAACCAAATTCAGCAGCATCTTAAAAGTATTATACGACATGACTAAGTGGGATTTATTCTTGGAATACAAGAATGGTTCAACATACAAATATTGGTCAATGTAATATAATACATTAACAGAATGAAAGAAAAACAACACATGATTATCTCAGTTGATGCAGAAAAAGCATTTGACAAAATTCAACACCATTTCATGATTAAAAAAAAAACACACACACTGAAGAAAACTAGGAATAGATGGAAACTATGTCAATATAATAAAAACCATATATGGAAAACCTACAGTGAATATCATATTCAATGATGAAAGACTAAAATCTTTTTCTCGAAGAAAACAAAGAGGCTGAGCATGGTGGCTCATGCTGTAATCGCAGCATTTTGGGAGGCTGAGGCAGGCAGATCACAAGGGCAGGAGATTGAGACCAGCCTGGTCAACATGGTGAAACCCCGTCTCTACTAAAAATACAAAAATTAGCTGGGCGTGTTGGCAGATGCCTGTAATTCCAGCTACTTAAGAGGCTGAGGCAGGAGAATTGCTTGAATCCGGGAGGGGAGGTTGCAGTGAACCAAGATCACATCACTGCACTCCAGCATGGGCGACAGAGTGAGACTCCATCTCAAAAAAAAAAAAAGAAAGAAAGAAAGGATGCTTGCTTTCACCACATTTATTCAAATAGTAACATAGTACTGGAGTTCTAGCCAGACAATTAGGTAAAGAGAGAGAGAGAGAGAGAGAGATCAAAATTGGAAACAAGAAGTAAAATGATCTCTGTTTCCAGATGATATGATTTTATCTGTAGAAAATCCTGAAGATTCCACAAAAACACTGTTAGAACTAATAAATGAATTTAACAAAGTAGCAGGAAACAAAATCAACAGACAAAAATCAGTTGCATTTCTATATACTAACAATGAACTAGTTAGTTCCTTTTGGAAAAGGAAATTACAAAAACAATTCTATTTAAAACTGCATCAAAAAGAATAAAATACTTACGAATCAACCAAGGAGATAAAAAACTTATGCAACAAAAATTACAAAACATTGCTAAAATAAATTAAAGGAGACATAATAGAAACACACCTCATATTCATGGATTAGAAGACTTAATAAGATGTCACAATACTATCCAAAGTGATCTACATATCCAGTGCAATCCCTATTATCCAATGACTTTTTTGGCAGAAATAGAAAAACCCATCCGGGAACATATTTTCCTCTATCCTCCCTAGGCTGGGGCTGTCTCAGGTCTTGGGACTCTGGAAGGGGACTGACGGGCAGAGGCAAAGGGATTGCAGCCTCTGCAGTTGGCCAGGCCAGGCTCTAGGGAAAAAAGCAAATGCTGGGCTAGGGTAGGGGGTGGGTGGGGGCAGATCTGGTGCTGCTGGCAGGAAGCACTTTATCTCTGACCTGGCCAAACATCCTCCAACCCCAAAAGAAATAAGCATTGGAAGTTGGATGAATTAGCCAGTAAGTTTGCTCCTTGTACATCCACTGGTCCCTACAAGCTGAGAGTCTCTCATCATTTTCCTAAGGAACTGACTTAAGTATACCCTGACAGGAGATGAAAAGATCTGCACACAGAGGTTCATTAAGATTAATGGCAAGGTCTGAACTGATTTAACCTACCCTGCTGGTTTCATGAATGTCATCAGCATTGACAAGACCAGAGGGCATTTCCATCTAATCTATGATACTAAGGGTCACTTCGCTGTTCATCCTATTACACCCCAGGAGACAAAGTACAAGTTGTGCAAAGTGAGAAAAATCTTTGTGAGCACAAAAGGAATCCCTCATCTGGTGACTCATGACGCTTTCACCATCTGCTACCCTGATTCCCTCATCAAGGTGAATGACCCCATTTAGATTGACTTGGAGACCGGCAAGATTACTGATTTCCTCAAGTTTGACGCTGGTAGTGTATGTATGGTTACTGGAGGTGCTAATCTGAGACAAACTGGTGTGATCACCAACAGAGAAAAGACATCTTGGATCTTTTGATGTAGTTCATGTGAAAGATGCCAATGGCAACAACTTTATCACCAGGCTCTCCAACAGTTTTGACATTGGCAAGGGCAGCCACTGCTGAAGAGACTAGCAGCCAAATCAGTGGGTGAAATGATCTCTAAGTTACATGTTAGAAAGGTCTTTGTACTTAATTAAAGATAATACAGCATGAAAAAAAAAAGAAAGAAAGAAAACCCCATCCTAAAATTCAAATGGAAACTCAAGGGTCCTGAATGGTCAAAACAATATCAAAAAAAAGAACAAATCTGGGAGACTCACACTTCCTGATTTCAACATGTACTACAAAGCTACAGTAATTATAACATGTGGTGATGCCATAGGATAGGTGTATAGATCAATGGACTAGAATTAAGAGTCCAAAAGTAAACTTTCACATATATAGTAAATTGATTTTTAACTGGGTACCAAGACCATTCAGTGGGTAAAGAATAATCTCTTCAACAAATAGTGCTGAGATAACTGGATATCCACATACAAATGAAGGAATTTGGACCCTTACCTTGTATTACTTACAAAATGTAACTCAAAATGTATCAAATACCTAAGTGTAAGACCTAAGATTATAAAACTTTTAGTAGGGCAAAAGCTTCATGACACTGGATTTCACAATGATTTCTTGGACATAACACCAAAGGCACAGGCAACAAAAGAAAAAAAATAAGACAAATTGGACTTCAAGAAAAATTTTAAACTTTGTGCATGAAAAGACAAAGAGTAAAAAGGCAACCTACAGAATGGGAGGAAATACTTGCAAACTATATATCTGACAGGGATTAATATCCAGAATATATAAAGAACTCCTAAAGCTCAACAACAAAAGATTCAATTAAAAAATGGGCAAAGAACTTGAATAGACATTTCTCCCAACAGAGATATATAAATGGCCAATAAGCAAATGAAAAGATGCTCAACATCACTAATCATTAGAGAAATGCACATCAAAACTGCAATGATATACTACTTCACACCCATTAGAATGGCTACTACTTAAAAACAAAACAGAAAATAACAATGTTGGTGAGGATGTAGAGAAATCGGAACCCTTGTGCACTGCTAGTAAGAATGTAAAATGGTACAGCCACTGTGAAAAACAGCACAGCAGTTCCTCAAGAAATTAAAAATAGAACTATCATATAATCCAGCAATTCCACTTCTGGGTATATGCCCAAAATCATTAAAAACAGGGTCTTGAGATATGTGTAAACCCATGTTCATAGCAGTTACTCACAATAGTTAAAACATGGAAGCAATCCAAGTGTCCATCAACAGATAAATGGATAAACAAAATGTGGTATACACTACAATAGAATAATATTTAGCCTTATAAAGGAAAGAAATTCTGACAAAACAGAGATGAACCTTGACAACATTATGCTAAGTGAAATAAGCCAGTCACAAAAAGACAAATACCGTATAAGTCCACTAATATGAGGTACTTAGAGCAGTCAAAATTATAGAGACAGACAGTAGAGTGGTGGTTGCCAGAAGCCGAGGGGAGGGAGAAGTGGGGAGTTGTTATTTCATGGGTACAGTTTCAGGTTTATAAGATAAAAAGAGTTATGGAAGCCAGGTGTGGTGTCGTGTGCCTGTAGTCTCAACAACTTGGGAGGCTAAGGCGGGAGGATCGCTTGAGCTCAGGAGTTGGAGGATTTAGTGCACTTTGATTGCACCTGCAAACAGCCACTACACTCCAGCTTAAGCAATATGAAACTCTATCTCTTTTAAAAGTTTTAAATTTTTAAAATAAATTTTAGCCTGGGTGTGGTGGCTCATGCCTATAATCCCAGCACTTCGGAAGGTCGAGGCAGGCAGATTGCTTCAGCCCAGTAGACCAGCCTGGGCAACAGGGCAAAACCATGTCTCCACAAAAAAACATAAAAATTAGCTGGACATAGTGTTGCAAGCCTGTAATCCCAGCTACTTGGGAGGCTGAGACGGGAGGATCGCTTGAGCCCAGGAGGTTGTGGCTTCAGTGAGCCAAGATCATGCCATTGCACCCCAGCCTGGGTGACAAAGCAAGGCCCTGTCTCAACAAATGAGAATTAAATGAATTTTTTAAAAAATTTTAAGAATTAAGGAAATGGATGGTGGTTGATGGTTACACAACATTATGAACATACTTAATACCACAGAACTGTACATTTAAAATGGTTAAGATTATAATTGTTATGTGTATTTTAACACAAAAAAATGGAGGTGTGTTATGTGTATTTTAACACGATAAAAAATTACAGGTATGGTGGCTCATGCCTGTAATCCTAGCACTCTGGGAGGATCACTTGAGCCCAGGAGTACAAGACTGCAGTGAGCTATGAACACGCCACTGCACTCCAGCCTGGGCAACAAGAGTGAGACCTTGCCTAGAAAAAAAATGGAGGAAAATATTTATGCAGGGGTGGGCAGTATGCCATTCAAATAGCATGGATTCAGCCCAGCATACTGACTCATGCCTGTAATCTCAGCACTTCAGGAGGCCGAGGTGGGAGGATTGCTTGGGCCCAAAAGTTGGAGACCAACCTGGGCAACAAAGTGAGACCCTGTTTCTTAAAGAAAAAAACAAACAAACAAAACACAAAAAAACAAATAGTATGGTTAACGGTTAGGAAAGCTACTCTGAGGAGGTGATGACTGAGCACCTAGATGTAAACTAATTAAGGAAGCCAGTAATGTTTAGGAATGTTCTCTTCTACATGAAAATAACACATTTCCTAGAAACATAAAAGAAGATATGAATATCTAGACAGACATTCCATATTCCTGGATGAATACTCTAAATTATCTCATTTTTTCTCTAAATTAATTGACAAAATAATTCTAAGATTAATCCAGAAAAATAACTGATATAGAGTAACCAATAAAATACTGAAAAAGAAGGATACTACAGAGGAATCTGATCTCCTAAATAATAATAAATCTTGAAATCCATATTAAAATACTGTTCAAGAACAGAAAAATCAATAGGGAAAGAATGGATTATTTAAGTGTTATTACAATTGGGCAACTGTTTTCTAAAATTTACATTCCTAACTCATTCCTCACACCAAAATTATAGATGACAGAACCTGCAGAAATGAAAGTAAGCATCTCTGAATTGCAGCGTTTTGTAAAAAACCTAGAACATCGTAAGTTCTCAAACACTGTATGGCAAATGAATTAATAAATGAATGAGATGAGACATAGAGCTTCTTACCGAGGAAATGAAAGGAGTCATCCTGCATTTTGTTATTTGTTTAATTCACTTGTTTATCCATTTAATTCACCTATATCGAACACCCACTTGGTGCCATCAACATCTCAAGGTATAGGAATGACTGAAGTCTCAACGTGTCCAGGAAGGTCGATCATATTTTTCACAATAAAGGGCTCCACCCAGGTCCAATTTTCAAGCAGATCCCCTTTTACCTAAAAGGTACTTAGCATTCTGGAAGCCTCAGTATTGTTCCATCCATTAGAGGAACCCAGATGTGGTTTGCTGACACAGTACTAACAAAAAGAGTGGGTCTTCTAACTCATCTTCCTTAGCAGCACAAACTCTTCCCACCCTAGGATCAGAAACCAGGCTGAGATGTATGGAAGCCTCCAGTACTAGGCTACCCAGACAGAAAGCAACATCCAGGTCAAAGCATCACTGTCTGACCACATGACCCTTCTACACCTGGGTTCCCAAGGCACTGCTAGGAGTCGACAGCTCCACCTAGTGACCAGAGTCTGGCCTTCATCAAAGGATCAGGCACTGCAGCAGTTGAGAATTTCTCTTTATGGGTATTTCCTCAGGCATAAATAATGCAACTAAAACATACGTTTTCATTTTCTACTACTTATGGAATAAACATTAATGTTTTGTGTTTTCAAAGCTATGTAAGTAAAAAAAAATCCTTTAATAATGTTTATGGAGAACTGAAAAATTGTTACCTGAGCTCTCGTAAAAAAATTCAGTGAAAAAACAACTAATTCTGTGCAAAAGTCTGTTTATTAAACCTATATTCATCTTACAACAAAATCAGAAGTTAATAACTAAGGTGTCACTGATTTCAACAGACTATTTCCATCAAACTTTAAAGTTTGCTCATTTTTCATTTAATTAATAATTTAATACTCACCCCCCTCTACCAACACAACCCATGGGGAGAAAATAAGTGTAAAGCTCTGACAATATAAAATGCTGTAGAAAATAATCCTGTCAGTCATATTGATAGCTAGAATGATTTGCCAGTTTTTATAGCCATCATAACAGCAGCCTGTGATTTGAAATCTTATAAAAACAGGAAGCTGTGTACTTAAAGACATGCCTAGAATTCCTGATGTGATGGGAGACAATTGTTGTGATCTGTTGCTGCCACCAGCAGGCCATTCTCACAAAATGGTATTTTCCTCTTTGCTTTTTGTTTTGTTTCCAACTTATCTACCGATATTTCTTGACCACCACATTCTTTAATCAGGATAATTAGATAAAATAACAAATCTTTTTCATGGGTATCCTCAGTAACAATCACTTCTTTAAAATCTACCATATATAACCTTTTCAAAATTTATTTAACAAACAGGCCTAATCTTTCTGCTTATCTTTTATTCTTTTTTTTTTTTTTCAAAAGCTCCTAAATCCTTGCATTTTCTAAATCAGTTTCCTGGTAAATATATCTTAATATGAGAACAAGTGATCCTGGCATAAAAGGTAGAAGCCCACAGTTCCTCACACTGATGACTGCTATAAGATATTCTGCCGGGCGCGGTGGCTCAAGCCTGTAATCCCAGCACTTTGGGAGGCTGAGACAGGCAGATCACGAGGTCAGGAGATCGAGACCATCCTGGCTAACACGGTGAAACCCGTCTCTACTAAAAAATACAAAAAACTAGCTGGGCGAGGCGGCGGGTACCTGTAGTCCCAACTACTTGGGAGGCTGAGGCAGGAGAATGGCGTGAACCCGGGAGGCGCAGCTTGCAGTGAGTCGAGATCCGGCCACTGCACTCCAGCCTGGGCGACAGAGTGAGACTCTGTCTCAAAGAAAAAAAAAAAAAAAGATATTCCTTAAATTTTCATTTAGCTTGTGAATTTAAGCCTGGTGCATACAAACAAGTTCTATAGCAACATCAACCCGGGATCAGATCCAGCTCTTAGCATTGTGCTCTTGGGAAGCATTTAACCTTTCTAGGCATTACTATCCTCCCTGTAAAATGAGGATAATAAATAATACCCATGTCTTAGGATTGACAAGAGGAATAAATGAAATAATGCATATAAAGCATTTAGCAAAATGTCTGGCACATAGTAAGCCATCAATGAATGACTCATTATTACTATTATTAAAGTGTAAAAATTAAGAATTCCGTATAATCAGAAGCCAAATCAATGGCAGAGTTCTGACTAGAACCTCCAAATCTGCTGATTCCAAGCCAAGGGCTTTGAACATCGTATTGCAATGATGCTGACTTTCTGTTTATCTAATTAAGATGAAGACTGTGGTTCTTTTGGGATAGGCCAAAATTGCTGCAAACATCACTTTTCAAATATGAAGTCCTTTTTAAGCCCAGAATTATACAAACCATTAGGTTCCACTGGACATCTCTCCTACATCTGAAAACAGCTTTCTCCCCCTTGGATGACAGAAGTGGTATTTTTATGGTAATATTCTCATAAGAAGCAAGTACACGAGATTCCTCTCTAAGCTCTGAAATTTTTCTTTTGCAGAGCTTCTCATAAATAAAGCAGCTCTCTATTATGTGTTTCTGTCTGGCAATGCTATTCAATATGTTCATGGTGGAGCACAGTCATGAGGGGCGCTCTCCAGCAGTTAGTGGAAATAATTTCTAGTCTACTTGAAAGTGGTAACCAATGCCAGGTTCCTTTGATGTCTTACTGAGAAAGTTGCCATGCAGCATAAGACAAGGCAGTGTGAATTCCCGTCTAGCCTGTGGCTAAGTTTTGTGGATCAGGAGCTGGGGAAGACCAGAAATGCCAAAGGTCTACTTTGCTACAGAGAAAATAAGTGAAGTGACCATGTCTCAATGGTAAGTCTCACATAGGTACCTTTAAAATATTGTCCTATAGATTCTTATATCTCCCTTTCAACTTGAATGAGTAATCATTCTGGACTTGCTGTCTCATCAAATGTTAAAGTATATATTAATTATTCCTATGTCTGCAATGCTTTCTAAACAAGGATTTCTAAAAATTTTTCCACCCTTTGGAGGTTAACTTATTGCATGGAAACTAAATACTGGAGGTTACTGAGTTCCAAGATTAAAGGGGGAATTTACAGTGTTTGCATCCCAAATTAGCTTTATTAAAGGGACTAGAAAGTTTTATAAAGGGTATGGATTGTTAACAAGTGATAGAAAAATTTATTGATCTCAATCCCATCTCAATACACAGGCACCAGAGCCTTCTTTATTGCCTATTATATTTTTTAAGGCTCTAGTTCTGCATAGTCAATGGTGGTTCACAGTGTATGGGAAACAAATGGACAGCAATGCTCTTTGGCATTTGGTCAACCCTCTGAATCATGTAGCTCTTTCCCATCTTTTAAGGGCGTAACCACTTCTAAGAATCTTATCGCCAAAGACAATATGACAATATAACTAACTGATCTCAAAGCCACTTTTTAGTGCCTCCACTACAGAGAAAGTGTTTGTACTCATCCAATGGTCTTTCCCTGTCCCACATTTCTCTTTGTTTCCATAGAAAGGTTGGACACCACAGATCATTCTTCAAGCCCTCAACAACTTGCTAAGCAGGTACTCACCATGGGTCAGGCTCTAGGACACCATGGGAAAAACTGAGGCAGGAGCACACTCAGCATTTAAGGTATAGCAAGGGGGC
This sequence comes from Theropithecus gelada, assembly GCF_003255815.1. Taxonomy (NCBI): domain Eukaryota; kingdom Metazoa; phylum Chordata; class Mammalia; order Primates; family Cercopithecidae; genus Theropithecus; species Theropithecus gelada. Next base: position 96,713,579 of record NC_037676.1, read on the forward strand.
AGTGGGAATGAAGTGTTGTTAGCAAAGGGGAGATGAGGTCAGAAAGATAATAGAGCCAGATCATGTTAGGCCTGGAGGCCACTGTGAAATTTTTAACTTAGACTCTGAGCGAGAGAAGACTGAAGGGAAAAGGTAATAAATAATTTTTTCCTTTGGTAATTAAGAGCAAAATTACCAAATAATCAGAAGTAGATACCCTAGTATTAGGTAACATGTTTCCATCACCCTAGGCATTGCCAGAGGGCCTTCCACACACACACCCAGGCACCTCAGGATTGAGCCAGAAGTTCAGAGAGCCCCATAACCTGGTTTCATAAATCAGCCCATGAACTGGGGTCTGAACAGGGGCTTTGGCCACCCCATTCACCTTCCTCTTGCTTTCTTACACTTGCCCACTCCTAATTTCCCTAATCTCTGCCCCAGGAACTTCTCCTTAATCACTAGACTGAGCAGGATAGTGGCTGCTCTGCGTGATAAACCAAGTCCCTTATTCCAGCTGGCATGCCCTTGACTTGGCCAGAGCTGTGGCCCCTCCTAACTGCCTCTGGACTCTGGTGTAATGCGTGAGCCAGCTTAAGTTAGTTTAGCCACTGAGTAGAAGAGAACATGAAGGCCAGGAAGGAAAAAAAAAAAAGCATCACTCACAGCTGCCTTAGAGCCACCTTGTTTGATGCCCCCTGAATTAGAAACTGATTTCCAAGGCCAACCATTCGGGGGGAATCTGGCTACATTCCAACCTTATCGTGTTTAATGAGGCCTCATGATGAAAACACAAGGCTTCTCCTTGATGGTTCCCTCCTAAGGTAGAGGTTTGAATAAATAAAGGAAGAAAGATTAGAGGAGCTGGTTTCAGATAATAAAGCTAGCAGCATATGCTTTGCTAGTGATTGAAATTTAAAATATGAATAGGATTCAGAGGATAAAGGTTAATGTGACACACTATTGCTACGGTTATTGCTAACAGTAGAAAATAGTCATTACTTGTTAACATTTCTAAAGCGCTGATATAAGCCACAGGCTATCAGCACTACTGCTGCTCTCATTATGACAGATTAAATAACAATCATATAAATAATCACTCAGTCCAAAACTTGATAACAAATTCGACAATGCCAAAAACAAAAACCAAAACCATAGCCTATAGGTACACCAATGTTCTTTGCAAAGCTCTTATAAACTACTTTTTCAAAGCTTATTAGGTACCACACTCCCCACCATACCCAGTATCTAGTGAATGGCTTTACATCCATTGGTGTCATTAAAATTGTGCTGACTGTCCATTGTCAGAGGGAAGTGCTTCTTCACCTTCCTGGTGAAGGGAGCTCAGTTTATTTAACTCCTGGCCTCCCTTTGCAACCTGTTTCACCCTTGCCCTTGGGAGATAGTGATTTCTCTGACTGGTAAATTTATCAAGAATATCTCCACCTTGCCATGTGGTTAATTTGATCAATGGGATGTAAATGAAAGTGTGGTATGCAATTTTGAGAATAAGCCCTTAAGAGGAAGTCTTCTCCTTCTCTTTTTTGTTGGCTGAAATGCAAATGTGATTGCTGGAGCCAGTGCATAACACAAGGTGGAAGCTGCATAACAGGGACTGGGGAGCCACAAGCTAGGAGCTGGGGTCCCCAGCGACTGAAATTACCACACCAGCCCAGACTGCCATCCCAGACTTTCACCTGAGAAATAAACTTCTACCTCACTTAAGCCCCCGTATTACAGGTTTTCTGACAATTACAGCCACAAAATAGGAGCAGGGAGTCCAAGAATGCTAGGGGAAAGGGAACAGCCCAGGAAAAAGTCATTAGAGGATACCCAGGGAAATAAGTCCAAATAAAAAGTTTAGTGACTGAGATTAAGCATGAACAAAAGGTATATAAATAAGAGGAAAAAACAAGTATTTGGTGAACCATACTAACAAGTCATGAACTTGTATTCATACCCTAAGATTTGTATTCAAGTACATATAATGGGTCCTTGTTAATAAGCATATATATATATTAAATGAATATTCATAAAGCACTTAGAAGAGTCCCTGGCACGCAATGAGTATTACACAGCTGCTATTAATTTAAAATAAAATAAGTAAGAGTAAATGATGTGATGGTTAATTTTATGTCAACCTAGCTAGACTATGGTGCCCAGTTGTTTGGTCAAACACTAGTCTAGAGGTTGCCATGCAGGTATTTGTGGATGTGGTTAACATTTACACTAAGTTGTCTTTAAGTAAAGCAGATTACCCTCTATAATGTGAGTAGCCCTCATTCAATCAGCTGAAAGTAATAAAAGCAAAGACTGAGGTTCCCAAAAGAAGGAATTCCTCAAAACTGCAACATGGAAATTCTGCCTGAGTTTCCAGCCTGCTGGCTTACCCTACAGATTTTCAATTTGCCAGCCCCTACAGTCCCTTTAGCCAATTTCTTAAAACAAATAAATTCCTAAGTATATAGATAGATATAGAGATATAGATATAGACATATAGAGAGAGATCTCATATTGTTTCTGTTTCTCTGAAGAACTCTGACTAATACAAACGGAAAGTGAAAACAGGCCTGCTGTAGAAGTCACTGGAACTCTTTGTTGACAACCAGCAGGTGGGATAAAGGACCCACTAGAACCTTGCTCAGTGCACTGTCACTTCCCGTCCCAACCCTACTTTCATGGCCCTGAGGAACAACCTCTACAGAACCTCAAAAGTTCAGTCACCCTCCTTCCCTTGCTGCCGTTTTAGAGCAGAAGATGAAAGGGACCACGATGGTCACAGTTCATCCCAGAACTAGCAGTAAATGCTTACAGGTATGGGGTTTCTTTTGGAGGTGATGAAAATGTTCTGGAATAAGACAGTGGTGTTGGCTAAACAACACTGTGAATGTACTAAATTCTACTGAATTGTTCACTTTAAAATAATCAATTTTAGGGTTTTCTGCGGTGGCTGGAGAGGTGGTCGGGGAAGTAGGAACCTCCTGCCAGGCTCATGGCAGCTTCTTTCCGCTCCGCGGCGGGAAGCGCCTTCCCCACAGAACATCAATGCAAGCTTGAATAAGAAAAACAAATTCTTCCTCCTAAGCCATGGCATATCAGTTATACAGAAATACCACTTTGAGAAACAGTCTTCAGGAGAGCCTAGATGAGCTCATACAGTCTCAACAGATCACTCCCCAACTTGCCCTTCAAGTTCTACTTCAGTTTGATAAGGCTATAAATTCTGCATTGGCTCAGAGGGTCAGAAACAGAGTCAATTTCAGGGTCTCTCTAAATACATACAGATTCTGCGATAATGTGTGGACTTTTGTATTGAATGATGTTGAATTCAGAGAGGTGACAGAACTTACTAAAGTGGATAAAGTGAAAATTGTAGCCTGTGATGGTAAAAATACTGGCTCCAATACTACAGAATGAATAGAAAAAATATGGCTTTTTTATGCCATCTTCTGTTATTCATTGCTTTTGAAGAGAAGCATAGAAGAGACTTTTTATTTATTCTAGAACTGCAGAAATGACTACACTGTGCTATACCAGAGAATTCCAGTAGAAAGAAACTTATAACTCTGTAGCCTCTTACATTACCTTTATTATACAGCATGAAAAAAATAACTTTTTTTAATGACAAAAGTTGTTGCCTTCCTAAGAACCTTCTTTAATAAATTCATTTTAAAACTCTGAAAAAAAATAATCAATTTTATGCTACATAAACTTCACTTCAATAAATTTTTAATTATGATTTATAATATGTGAATTTTACCTCAATTTTTAAAAACTGCAAGATAAAAAAATTTTTAAAAAAAGGTAAATATCTCCACCTTCTTCCTCCTGGAAATGAGTTTGCTTGTAGAAAACACAAGCTCTCAAGGCAGGGTGCAGTGATTCTTGCCTGTAATCCCAGCATTCTGGGACACCAAGGTGGCTGGACTGCTTGAGGCTAGGAGTTCAAGACCAGCCCTGGAAACATAGCGAGAGCCTATCTCTACAAAAAGTAAAATAAAATTAGTCAGGCATGGTGGCACATGCCTATAGTCCCAGCTACTAGGTAGACTAAGGTAGGAAGTTACCTTGAGCCCAGAAGTTCGAGGCTGCAGTGAGCTATGATAGTGCCACTGAACTCCAGCTGGGGCAACAGAGCAAGATCCTATCTCAAAAACAGCAACAACAAGAAAACAAAAAACACAAGCTTCTTCTGTGCCTCCAAACCCTGAAGCTTACCTGGGAAGCATTTCCTCGTGGGTAGGACAGAGCTCAGTATTAACAACCCACTTGGGTAACAGATGTAAAGTCAAGTCAATCAAGTAAGCTATTATAAAAAATGAAAGGGATATTTTGACCTCCATGTATACTTTTTGTTTCCCACCTTAACAAAGTATGAAAGCTGAAAGAATCCCAGAGCTGATAGCTCCTACTAATGGTGGTTTTCCACACACATTCAGTCTTGTCTCACATGACCACATGTATCCTTGGTACGGAGAGACTGAGATATTTGGAAGCCTAGCCTGGACTCGTAAGACTTCCACTCTGCTTTTGCAATCCTTGCTTTCTCGTTGCTTGGTGTGTATGCTTTCTTAAAGATGAGTAAACCTAAAGCTGGATGCAGCCCACAGTGTCTTGTGACCTTGTGTTTTTGTCTTGTGAGTTGTCAGTTTGAGCAATCTGAGCAGAAAGGGTAGTCAATCAAATCAACTGCTTCAGTGTTAAAATACCATGTCTATTGTTCTGTGAAAGGATAAACATAAGATTCAGATCTCATGAAATTCACACACTTTAATCCAAAACCCAATTCTTTAATTAATTCACTTGAAAAGAGAACATGATATGAAACACTCACATTAGTTCATTTTTTTCTTGCATTTACAATCTGTCTCAGGAACCTGGCATGGTGAAATCACAGAAAAGGCAGGACAGTGCACTGGAAAGAGCTTCAGATTTTGAGTTAAAAGAGAGGCTGGTGTTCAAATTTCAGCTCTGTCACTGAATGATCTTGAATAATTATTTAATCTCTGTAAGCCTTAAATCTGTAAAACAGAGATAATAGAGTATTTGCTCTGTTCAACTCTCAGCATTGTTGTGAGGAGCAAACCACTTAACTTTAAAGAGATAAATAAATGTAGGTTATCACATGTTCATTTTGGTCTGTTTCAGAAAACCTTTGATCCTATCTTATCTAATTTATTTATATTAGTCCATAATGGCTATACTACATACATAATAAACAGAGGTTTATAAATACTAAACTTTTACTTAGCACCATTATATTTATGTAAGAGATGGAAGCATTAGATTGACATTCCTACAGGTTTTCTTTAAAAAAATGTAGCAGTTGTAATTTTGTTCCACTCAGATGCTAAACAGCGGTATACATCTGTATTGGTCAGAATTGTCCAGAGAAACAGAACCAATAGAAGATAAACAGAAAGAGATATATAGATATATATAGAGAGAGTTATTCTGGGAATCAACTCACATAATTATAGAAGGCAGGAAGTCCCAAAAATCTGCTGTCCCAGTCTGAGTCTGAAGGCCTGAGAAGGGGGTAAGGGGTTGCTATAGTCTGAATGTTTGTGTCCTTCCCAAATTCTTATGTTGAAACCACATTACCAATGTGATATTAGGAGGTGGGGTCTTAGGGAAGTGATCAGGTCATGAGGGCAGAGTCTCATGAACGGAATTAATGCCTTTATAAAAGAGGCCCAAGAGAGACTCCTTGTCCCTTCCACCATGTTAGGTCACAGCTACACGGTGCTATCTATGAAACAGAGAGCAGGCCCTCACCAGACACTGGCTCTGCTGGTGCCTTGTTCGTGGACTCTCCACCCTTCAGAACTGTAAGAAACAAATTTCTGTTGTTTATGAGCTATCCAGTTTATGGTATTTTGCTGTAGCACCTCAAATGAACAAAGACATGGGTGATAGTTTAAGTCCCAGTCTGAGTCCAAAGGCCCGAGAACTAGGAGCTCTGATGTCAGAGGATAGGAGAAGATGGATGTTCCAGCTCAAACAGAAAGTACTTTTACCCTCCCTGCCTTTTCATTCTATTCAGGTCCTCAAAAGATTGGATGATACAAACATCGTTGGTAAAGCAAATCTCTTCTAGAGGTAAAAGCTAATCTCTTCTGGAAACACTCTCGCAGACACATCCAGAAATACTCAGGAAGGATTTTGACTCCCAATTTCAAATTCTAACTTCATCTATAATTACTACATAAACTATGCATACCCCCAGAGATGAAGTTTTTAATAATAAAACAGGGAATGGGTACAGTGGCTCACAGCTGTAATCCCAATATTTTGGGAGGCAGAGGCAGGAAGACTGCTTGAGGCCAGGAGTTTGAAACCAATCTGGACAACATAGCATGATCCTATCTCTACTTCAAAAGAAAAAAAAAAGGAATACGTGAAAATAAATATGTTGCAGGTACAAAGGATTTATTTTTTATTTGTTTATTTATTTTTGAGACAGAGTCTTGCTCTGTAGCCCAGGCCGGAGTGCAGTGGCATGATCTCGGCTCACTGCAACCTCTGCCTCCTGGGTCAAGCAATTCTCCTGCCTCAGCCTCCCAAGTTGCTGGGACTACAGGCACATACCACCACGTCCAGCTTATTTTTGTATTCTTAGTAGAGATGGGGTTTCACCATGTTGGCCAGGATGGTCTTGATCTCTTGACCTTGTGATCTGCCCACCTTGGCCTCCCAAAGTGCTGGGATTACAGGTGTGAGCTACCATGCCCGGCCGGAATTTTTATGCTGTAGATATCTATGATGTTATATATTTTTTAACTACTCAAAAAAAAGTCTTCAGTATTTTGTTTACATTTCCTCAAAAAACAAAAATAAAGGAATTGTTAATTTTGGTCTGCTTTGGAATTTTATTACCTTCTTACTGAAAAAAATAATTTTTTAATAAATCTTAAAAAACTTATAAAGATTAAATTACACCAAACACTTCAGGTTTTCAAGTAAGTATAACAAACTCCAACAAACTATTGTCTGTCAAGGCACTTTTTTTTTCTTTTTTTACAATTTTTACATCATAAAAGCTATATTCTGAATTAGTATTGGTTTTGTGAACAACAGAATATCTTAGGGATAGAAGTTTGTAATGGTTTGAAGCAAAGATCACAGGTTAGCTATAGAAAAGTGCCATAGGAAACTGGTCTAAACCAAAAACATTTATAACATACAAGGTAAGACAAAACAATATGCCTTTCTACCAAGTCATGTTGAAGCCTTCCTTGAATACCAAAATAGCATATCTACAAATCCCTCTAGGATACAATATATTAATTTGGGAACAAGTCAGAAAAACAAAGCCATATGCTAATTATACATGTTGTTTGCTGTGAGTCACAGTCAAAATTTTAATCTTGCCAACATAATATTAAGACACAGTTGCTCAGGCAATGTGACTGTAGGCCATAATTGAGCCACTCAAATGAAATGCCAGCCAGATTTTTTTCACTCGCTCCTTTGTCATACACCATTTTAAATGGATGGATAGACTGTCTAGAAGTTTAATTCTGCAGATCAGAGCTGCTCATGTTTAAATTCACCTTTAGTAATTCAATCCTAATGAGAACGTGATTGAAATGTATTTACATTGTCGTTTAGAGCCAGAACATTATGACATAAAGCTGTGTGAAAGGTGTATTTGTGTAATTAGAAATGAATTATGTATGTGACTTACATTATTACCCATTGCAGTGACAACTTCTGTCAGCTCATGCAGCAGATTGACAGATCGCAGAAGCAAAAAGGGGAGTCTGGATGCTGTCAGATGCGAGAAAAAACTGCTGGCTCTGCTTTCTTCAGTGTTGAGCACAGCTACACGCTCAGCAGTTGGCCTGAATAAATACCTTGAAACTGAGATCTATGAGCAAGGAATATGATCATGGTGGTTAAAGAAGTAAAAGAGGTAAAGTACCTCATTCATTCATTCAATTACTAAATAGCTATTCTATGCCAGGTCCCATACAAGGTCCTGAGAATATTAGGATAAGATTAAATCCCCATCCTCAAAGGATTCCACCGAGAGAGAGAGAGGGAGAGCGTGCGAGCGCATGAGCATATGGACTGGGAGCATAGAGAAAGGGAAAAAGGGAAAATTCTTATGAACAGCACCTCTCACAGAAAAGTTGCTTTATATGTGCAAACCAGGTGTTAAGGTCCTTTAACATGTGGATAAAATGAGTCTAAACCCCCACAAATCCCTGGCTTGTCGAAGTCCGAAGTCTTCCTCAATTCCCAGAGGGCTGTCTTCTATACTTCTCAGTCTCTGAGATCCCATGCCACATATGCTACCTTTATTCCATGTGACATGGGTTCTCCCATGAAATTCAGCCTCTTCTGAAATGTCTAATGCAAAATCACTCTCATGCAGGATACTGGAAGATTTCAGAGTAAGGCAGAGAGATGGATGGAAGGTTACTTCCCACATTACTTGGCAAACAACTTTATGGAGAACAACAGCTATCTACTATGAAAATAGGGCCCAGCACCCTTACCTAAGGAGCTGAAATGGTCGGATTTGTCTTCAATTGAGATAAGGGTGCTGGGTCTTTCTACCCAGCATCCACCAGTCACCAAATGTCAGCCAACCAGGGGAGGAGCATAATCTTGGGTGAGGCAGATCCTCTCAGCTGAGGGCTATTCTTGGGGAAGATTTTGGTTATAGGTGGTCCACAGCTGATGCTTCTGGCAGCTGGGGAAACATGCTCCTTGGTTCTGAAAGGGGCAATCTGGGCAGCACACCCTTGCATCCACCACAGTTAAGACAGGCAGCAGTTGCAGAGTGGCTGGTACTATGTGAATTAATTAAATAAATAAATAAATAAATAAATAAATAAATAAAGTTTAAAAAAAAAAAAAAGACAAGCAGAATTACCTGTCCTTTATCAATGTTTTTTAAGTACTTTATGCCTGAAAAGAATATGATGCAAGATAGATATTGAAAGTTTAGTTCAGTCCAGCAACATACTGAAACCCTCTCTCTTAAAAAAAAAAAAAAAAAAAAAGTTATATGTAAAGCCTCATACATGAATTCTACACATGGGGCCAAGAAACACCATTTTTACTTATTATTAGTTGGCTACTTCCTCCCTGACAAATTTGGTTCCAAACTGCCTGTTCGTGAATCCTAGATGTACAGCTAGCTACCCAGGTATGGCACTACAAATTAAAAGAATTCATCCTTGATTACACATAATTGAGTATTTCACACCTCAAGACAACACAGGTATAACCCATTTTATTGTGGTTCCCAGGATTTTTTAAATTGAAGGTTTCTGACAACCCTGCATCAAGCAAATGAGTGACACTTTTCCCCAAAACGTGCTCATTTCATGTCTTTGTCACATTTTAGTAATTCTTGCAATATTTCAAACTTTGACATTATTATTATATCTGTTAGGGTTATCTGTGATCAGTGATCTCTGATATTACTGTTGTAATTGTTTTGATGCACCATAACTTATGCCCATGTAAGATAGCAATCTTAATCAAGAAACGTTGTGTGTGTTCTGACTGCTCCACCAACTGTTGGTTACCCCATCTCTCTCCCTCTCCTTGGGACTCCCTATTCCCTGAGACATAACGATATTGAAATTCAGCTAATTAATAATCCTGAAATGGCCAATAAGTGTGCAAGTGAAAGGAAAAGTCATATATTTTTCACCTTAAGTCAAAAGCTACACAGAATTAAGCTTAGTGAGGAAAGCATGTTGAAAGCCAAGAAAGGCTAGAAGCTAGGACTCTTGCATCAGTTAGCCCTAGGACTCTTGCATCAGTTAGCCAAGTTCTGAATGCAAAGAAAAAGCTCTTAAAGGAAATTACAAGTGAACACACAAATGATAAGTGAAGCAGATTTTTTGCTGATATGGAGAAAGTGTTAATGGCCTGGAAAGAAGTTCAAACCAGCCACAATATTCCCAAAGCCTAATCCAGAGCAAGGACCTAAATCTCTTCAGTTCCATGAAGGCTGAGAGAGGTGAGGAAGCTGCAGAAGAGTTTGAAGCTAGTGTAATATTTAAGGAAAGAAGCTGTCTCCACATCATGTAAGTGTAAGGTGAACAGCAAGTGCTGATGGATAAGCTGTGGCAAGTTATCCAGAATTTTCTAGCAAATTATTTTTAAATTAAGGAAAATACATCATTTTTCAGACATGATACTGTTGCATACTTAGTAGACTATAGTATAAACATAACTTTCATATGCACTGGAAAACCAAATACTTCTAACTAAGATAACTTTTAGCTAAGATCATTGATGAAGGTGGCTACACTAAACAACAGATTTTCAATGTAGAAGAAACAGCCTGCTATTGAAAGATGATGCCAGCTAGGACTTTCATAGCTGGAGAACATAAGTCAATGTCTGACATCAAAGCTTTAAAGGACAGGCTGACTCTGTTTGGGACTAAAGCAGCTAGTAGCTTTAAGTTGAAGCCACCTTCCAAAAATCCCAGGGCTCTTAAGAATTATGCTAAATCTACTCTCCCTCTACTCTAGAAATGAAACAACAAAGCCTGGGTGACAGCACATCTGTTTAAAGTCTGGGTTACTAAATATTTTAAGCCCACAGTTGCAACCTACTGCTCAGAATGAAATATTTCTTTTAAAATATTACTACTGATTGGCAAGGCACCTGGTAATCCAATGGCGCTGATGGAGATGTACAAGGAGATCAATGTTGTTTTCATGCCTGTGAACACACCATCCATTTTGCAGTACATGGGTTAAGCAGTAATTTCAACTTTCAAGTCATATTATGTAAGGATTGCATTGTGTAAAGCTAGCTATGACCATATAGACAGTGATTCCTCTGATGGATCTGAGCAAAATCAGTGGAAAACCTTCTGGAAAAGAAACACCATTTGCAATTCATGGTAGGATATCAATATAACAACATTAACAGGAGTTTGGAAGAACTTAATTCCAATCCTCATAACTGACTTTGAGGAGTTCAAGATTGCAGTGGAGGAAGTAACTGAAGATGTGGTGGAATCAGCAAGAGAACTAGAATTAAAAGTGGAGTCTGAAGATTTGACTGAATTGCTGTAATCTCATGACCAAACTTGAGCAGATGAGGAGTTACTTCTTATAGGGGAGCAAAGAAAGTAGTTTCTTCAGATGGAATCTACTCCTGGTGAAGGTGCTGTGAACATTGTTGAAACTACCACAAAGGATTTAGAATATTCATAAACTTAGTTGATAAAGCAGTGGCAGGTTTCAAGAGGACTGGCTCCAATTTTGAAAGAGTTTTTACTGTGGGAAAAATACTATCAAATAGCATCGCATGCTACAGAGAAAGCTTTTGTGAAAGAAAGAGTCAATTGATGTGGCAAACGTTGCTGTCTTGTTTTCAGAAATTGTCACAGCCGCCCCAACCCTCAGCAACCTTCACCAGGTTCCTGATCAGTCAGCAGTCATTGACATCAGTGTAAGACCCTCTACCAGCAAAAAGATATCAGGCCGGGCATGGTGGCTCATGCCTGTAATCCCAGCACTTTGGGAGGCCAAAGCAGGTGGATCACCTGAAGTCAGGAGTCCAAGACCAGCCTAACGAACACGGTGAAACCCTGTCTCCACTAAAAATACAAAAATTAGCTGGGCATGGTGGCGGATGTCTGTAATCCCATCTACTTGGGAGGCTGAGGCAGGAAGAATTGCTTGAACCCAGGAGGCAGAGGTTGCAGTGAGCCAAGATCGTGCCACTGCACTCCAGCCTGGGTGACAGAGCAAGACTCCGTCTCAAAAAACAAAAAAAAGACATCAACTCACTAAAGTCTCAGATGACCGTTAGCATTTTCTAGCAAATTATTTTTAAATTAAGGAAAATACATCATTTTTCAGACATGATACTGTTGCATACTTAGTAGACTATAGTATAAACATAACTTTCATATGCACTGGAAAACCAAAAAAATGTGTTACTCGCTTTATTGTGATATTCATTTTATTGCAGTGGTCTGTAGCCAAACCTGCAATATCTCCAGGGTATGCCTGTATTTTCTGTCTAAAGGAAATTTTCCTAAATGGAAACAAAAGCTAATTACAGAAGCCCCAGTTGGAAATTAAATTAGTAACTCCTTTCTCTTTGCAAGCTTCAGTCTTCTAAAGCTTGTTTTGTACATTAAACTCCTTTTTTTTTTTTCTTTTAAGATGGGGTCTCGCTCTGTCACCCGATGGATATTGGATCATATCCAATCATAGTTCACTGCAAACTCAAACTCCTAGGCTCAAGCAATCCTCCTGCCTCAGCCTCCCAAGTAGCTGGAACTACAGGCATGTGCCACCATACCTGGCTAAGTTTATTTTTTAGAGACAGAGCCTCACTATGTTGCTCAGGCTAGTCTCAAACTATTGGTCCCAAGCAATCCTCCTGCCTCTACCTACTAAGTAACTAGGATTACAAACTGGAGCCACTGTGCACAGCTAAAAAACACTCTTTTCAATGTCAAAAATTACTCCAGATAACCCTTAAATGATGGTATTTGAACATTTATGCAGTGCATAAGCAATATTTGTTGGACATGGCTTTATAAACTGCCTAAGTCTGAGGTCCCAAACTAGGAACTAGTGCTCTAAAGTGTTCCCAAACCCTTCATCTCCCGCACTAACCTAATAACTTTTCTTACTCAAACTGCCCTGCAGCAACTATTACATCCAACATCTTTAGCATTTGCAATCCTAGCCTCTCATTCTCTTTCTCCTTTGAGCTACATTTTAAACTTACCAAGTTTTTCAGTTGTTTCAAACATCTGTCTAATATTTCTAATCAGATTAGTTTTCCCAAAGACAGAGACTAAGTATTTTTACCTTTTTATATTCCTCATAACAATTTCTCAGTAAATACTTAATGAAAGTATATTAATCAAGGAATTATTAACAATTATACAATGATAGAAGCACATCTTTAATTTTTCATTTAAACGTTTAATATTTACAAAAACTTAAACCACTCAATTTTGACTGTTGTATCAAAAGTGATATATTTTGCAACACATATTGTAATTTAAATAATTCTATTAATTTTCAAATAGTACATTTAATTACCATACTAATTTTCAAAAGAAGAGCAATGGAATGTCATGAAGTAATCTTTCATTATGTGCCAGTAGCTTGAGTGGTTATATTCTGAAAAATGAATGACACATTTTCTGTTATTCTTTCAAGAAAAGGATCTGTAAGATTTAAATGATCTCCAGAAAAATGTTTCCATTGCTTCAGCTGGGACATAGAAAGAGGTTTCAGGGAGTTAGATTTCTGGTGATGTGGACCAAGTTGACAATCTCTAGAGACAATGAATTTTTCCAACGAATCACCTGCAATAAGTAAAACAATGAGAAAATCCTTAGGCAAGCCAATATCCTACTAAATACAATACTTTTTTGTTTCATGATACTTCGTTTATGTGATTTATTACATTTGATCACCATGGTTCAAGTTAAGACAAATTCATTCATTCTTTTTACAAACATTTATAAATTATTTACTATGTCCTGAGTTAAACAGTAAAGGTAAAATGATGAAGAAACACAGGCATGGTCTCTGACTTAAAGGACCTTACAGTCTAGTGGGAGAGATATATATTAAATAAATAATCATCCAAAAAAATGTATTACAAGTTCAAAATCCCTTGCCTAAAACCTGTGGGGCCAGATATGTTTCCAAATTCAGAATATAATTCGAACAATCTGGGTCAGCATTCCATAATGAAACTTATCGACATTCTGTAGCAAGTCACAGTCTTACAAAATGAGTTAAATAAAAACTATCGATAAACTCACATCAATTTAGGTAAGGTTGCCGGGCGCGGTGGCTCAAGCCTGTAATCCCAGCACTTTGGGAGGCCGAGGCGGGTGGATCATGAGGTCAGGAGATCGAGACCATCCTGGCTAACACGATGAAACCCCGTCTCTACTAAAAAATACAAAAAAAACTAGCCGGGCGAGGTGGCGGGCGCCTGTAGTCCCAGCTACTCCGGAGGCTGAGGCAGGAGAATGGCGTAAACCCGGGAGACGGAGCTTGCAGTGAGCTGAGATCCGGCCACTGCACTCCAGCCTGGGTGACAGAGCGAGACTCCGTCTCAAAAAAAAAAAAAAAAAAAAAAAAAAATTTAGGTAAGGTTTTGCCACAAATAATTTTGTCACAAATTTATGAAGAAAAAAAAATCTTTTGAGCTTTCTAGATTTCAGAATTGAAGATAACGGACTGTGGAGCTGCACAGAGGTAAGGGTATGAAGGAAAGATACAGGGAACTACCTTACATATGACAAGAGAAGTTGACTTGGTCTGGAAGGTAAGTGAAAGGCACCCTGAGGAAATGTTCTATTAAGATCTGAAAGATGAGGAGGAAAGAACTAGATGGGGAAGAAAGATAAAGCATTCCACAATAAGCACGTTAAAAAGCTATGAAAAGGAAGGGGCACTGGCATAGTCAAGCAATTGATAGGAGCCTATGCAATTAGAGCCTATAGAGTAAAAGCAAAGAATAATGCAAGAGAAGTTAAGTAATGCAAGGTGATGCAAGTATTCAAGGGCTGGATTATGCAAAACATGAATGGCAGAGGCCAGCCGTTATTCACCAAATCCATTTCTCTTTCCTCCAGGGCACTTAGTCACCTTTCCCAGCCTCCCTTACAGTTAGAAACTGCCACTGTGTCTGGCCTATGGAATGCAGCTATGTCACTTCCAGATCTGAACTATAAACATACTTCAAACTGAACAATTTTCTACTTTATCTCTTCTCTCATTGCTGGCTGGCAGATGCAGGGGAACCCAGCAGAGGACTCTAAGGTCCAAAGGGATGGAAGAGCTCCAAGTGGAAGAACCCTGGATCACAAAATTACCTTAGGAAAGGCTGTCCACTAAATGCCCACAATGACCTGTTACACAAATGAGAAACATATTTCTATTGTGTTAGACCATTGTGCTTTTTTAGTTCCTTGTTACAGCATTTAGACTGCCCTAACTTAGTATCTATCCTAAGAGCAACAGGAAGCTATTGGAGGTTTTACTTTTTTAACCTTTTAATTATGGGAAATTTCAAATAAATATAATATATATATAGCATGTATCATTTCACTAATAAACATTTCATTCTACATTTCTAAAAGATAAACACTTCTTTGAAATTTTATCACACCTAAAAGAAAAGCCTCAAGTCATTCCTTAATATCATCAAATCCTTGTCAGTGTTCATAATCATTGAGGTTTTAAGAAAAGAGATGACAAGATTGCTTCAAAAATTAGAAGACAATAGAATAACACCTGCAAAGTACTGACCAAAAAAACCTTTGGCTAACTAAGAGCCAGTATTAGGCCCTTGTTAAAAATAAAAAATGAAAAGACAGTAGAAATAAATAAAAATACCTTAATAATTATAAATGCAAACAAACTAAATATTCTCACTAAAATAAAATATCAGACTGGACAAAAAATAAAATCTAGCTTTATGCTGTTGACAATAGATACCTAAAACATAAGAACATGGACAGATTTAAGGTAAACAGATGGGAAAAAATAGACCAGACAAATCCTAACGATAAGAAAGCTAGTTTAATATGTTAAGACAAAATGATACAAAAGGCATTAGGGATAAGGCAATCACTATATAACAATAAAATAGAGAAACCATAATGAAAAGCAAATTTCACAAGGAAGATATAAAATATATGAAGCAGAAAATGATAAAAA
This sequence comes from Theropithecus gelada, assembly GCF_003255815.1. Lineage (NCBI taxonomy): Eukaryota > Metazoa > Chordata > Mammalia > Primates > Cercopithecidae > Theropithecus > Theropithecus gelada. Next base: position 96,729,256 of record NC_037676.1, read on the forward strand.
TAACAATAGTTTTGTCTAATCCACCATCATAGTTTCATATTTTAATATATTTATTTGAATAATAGATATATCTAACAAAAAATTAGGTTGTTAATGTTTTAAATGGGCAAACAATATAAAGAGATGGTTCACATAAAGGAAGTATGGTTCTTAAACTTAGGAAAAGCTCAGCTTCATTCATAATAAGAGAATAGCATATTAAAACTATACCAATATATTATTTTCTTACTATCAGATTGGCAAAAATACAAGCATTTGATAATCCACTAACCTGGCAAGGCTATGGGAAAATAGACATTCTAGTGTATTTCTGGGGGTGTGTAAATTGACACAACATCCAACAAAGGGCATTTTGGTAGTATCTATCAAAATTACAAATGTATATATTCTCTGACTCAGCAATACTAAAAATTTACCTTACAGGTATACTTGAAGATATTCAAAATGATACATGAATAAAATACACACCTATGGGAAATAACCTAATTGTACATCTGTGGATGATATGGTTTGGCTCTGTGTCCCCACCCAAATCTCATCTTGTAGCTCCCATAACTCCCACGTGTTGTGGGAGGGACCCAGTGGGAGATGATTGAATCATGGGGGCAGGTCTTTCCTGTGCTGTTCTTGTGATAATGAATGGGTCTCATAAGATCTGAAGGTTTTAAAAATGGGAGTTACCCTGCACAAGCTCTCTTTTTGCCTGCCACCATCCATGTAAGATGTGACTTGCTCTTCCTTGCCTTCTGCCATGATTGTGAGGCCTCCCCAGCTATGTGGAACTGTGAGTCCAATTAAACCTCTTTTTTTTGTAAACTGCCCAGTCTCAGGCATGTCTTTATCAGCAGTGTGAAAACAGACTAATATAGTGGGGGATAGATAAATTATGATATATCTATACACTGGAAGATTATATAGCTGAGGAAAAAAAAGAATGAGGAAACTCTGTAACAATACAGAAAGATCTCAAGATACGCTATTGAGTGAAAAAAGGTACAGAAATATACGTATAACATGCTATAATTTATTGGGAGGAAAACTGGGCAAGAATATATATGTAGAGTGGCTTATATATGCATACATATATATCTGGAAGAATACACAAAAAAACTAATAGTGGTGGTTTCTTTTGATGTAGAAGGCTAAAAATTAGGGAGATAAGGGTAGAGTGGTAGGAAGAGTTTTCACCATGCACATTTTATATTTTTAAATAATTGAGTCATGTAAATGTATTACCAATTCAAAAGTTAAATTAGTCATTTTTGAAATCTATAAAAGAAAAAATGGATTATATAACAAAATCTGGCTAATATGACAGAATTCTGCACTAGGCAATTGAGAGGATATACATGATTTCCATGCACAAAAGAAACATTTACAAAAAATGACCACATCCTAGACCATACCCCAAGTCTCTATAATTACCAAAGAATCCGTATCATGGATTCTATTTCTGACTACAGAGCATCAGCAAGAATTTGGTAACAAAAACTAAAATACATTTTAAAGCATACTTTTAAATAACTCATAAGTCAAAGAAGAAATCATAACAAAAAACAAAATATTTAGAAATGAATAATGAAAGACTGTATATCAAAATTATGGGCAGCTTAGAGAAAAATGTATAGTCTTAAATATCCACTTCTTTGAAGAGAAGACTGAAAAATCATTAAGCTAAGTATTAACCTTAATTATTAGAAAAAGAACATTAGAGTAAATACAAGGAAAAAGGAGAAGAGAAATTATTAAAACAGGAAAAAATTTAATAGGGAGGATAAAGTGTTAATACTTTTAATAACCAAAATGGTTATGAAGAAAGAGAAAATCTGAAAACATTTCTCTGAAGTTTAAATTCTACCCACTAAAAAATAAAAATGTATACATATTTTAGCTACTATAAATATTATATATTGTTATAATTATATATTGTGCATGATTATATTTATTATATTTAGTTATTAGTTATATATTTATATATAAATATGACACATAACTAATAAATATAATCATATATAATTTATATGACAAATAACTAATAAACTAATAAGCTTCTATTGTACCTAAAGAGAAATATTTATATAAAGAAACATTTACATAAAAAAGAAACATCAGCCGGGCGCGGTGGCTCAAGCCTGTAATCCCAGCACTTTGGGAGGCCGAGACGGGCGGATCACGAGGTCAGGAGATCGAGACCATCCTGGCTAACACGGTGAAACCCCGTCTCTACTAAAAAATACAAAAAAACTAGCCGGGCGAGGTGGCGGGCGCCTGTAGTCCCAGCTACTCGGGAGGCTGAGGCAGGAGAATGGCGTGAACCCGGGAGGCAGAGCTTGCAGTGAGCTGAGATCTGGCCACTGCACTCCAGCCTGGGTGACAGAGCAAGACTCCGTCTCAAAAAAAAAAAAAAAAAAGAAACATCTATATAAAATATATTTTATGTTTACATAAAATCTAAATTCTTCCATCTCAGTCTTATATAGTCTAACTTCTTCAACCTATCTTAATATAATTTATCAAGTAACTTTCAACTACTAGACATTGATTGCTCAAGTCCTACTCCTGATTTAGTTCCTTTTTGAATGGTGTCTATTCTGGAGGGTAAATTTTCAGCTTTACTTAAGCAGCACTAGCAGTTACATGAAGTACTGAGAAGTACGGTGGCCCATGCTTCTGAGTGCCTCAGAAAATATGACCCCATTATGAATAAATTCTGTACAACATAAACAACAAGATTATTCTGTCAACTATATTTTTTTTGTGGAAGAGAAATAGGGATTAAAACCATTTTTCTGGCTGGACGCGGTGGCTCACACCTATTAATCCCAGCACTTTGAGAGGCTGAGGTGGGCAGATCGCTGGAGCCCAGGAGTTCGAGACTAATGTGAGCAACACGAAGAAATCTTGTCTCTACAAAAAATACAAAAATTAGCCACGTGTGGTGGTGTACACTTGTAGTCCCAGCTACTCAGGAGACTGAAGCTGGAAGATTGCTTGAACCCAGGAGGCGGAGGTTGCAGTGAGCCATGATTGCGCCACTGTACTCCAGCATGGGTGACAGAGCAACAGAGCCAGACCTTGTCTCGAAAAAAAAAAAAAAAATTCTAACTCCCAAGCCATTACATCAGGATTTGAAAGATTTTCCTAAATAAGTTCAATTTTTCACAAGTGAGTCAGAAATAAAAAGCTAAAATTGAGAGACTAAGGTTCTACTGAATATTTTCACAAATATCTCTATCTGGCAGCTGCCCTATGAGCTGAGAAAAAAATAAAACTAACATATGCAAATGGTAAATATTATAAAGTTATTCTTTAAATATTTTCAACTGCTAATGAGAAATAAATTAACTTTACTACATAGTTACAGAATTAAAATATAACTAACCTGTATGAACTTCTCCTGTACACTCACAGTCAAGCAGGTCATGAGTAACACAATCTGAACTTTCATGTAATGTGAACAAATTTTTAAGTTCTTCTACTGAAAACTGAGTATGTTCAGATGTCTTGGTGAGGTCGACAACTGCCCCACAAAGACCTTGCTTACTGATCTGCCTTTGATAGATCTTTTCTTCTATTGTACCTAAAGAGAAAACATTCATCAGATTTCCTTCAGATCTTTATGCTCATTGTTTTTGTTGGGTAAAATGTTTATTAACATACTAGTTAACAAAATAACAACATATTCCTGACACTGAAGCACAGGCTAACAAAAAATAATTTTAATTATTCAAAGGGTATACATTTTTTGTCACACTGAAGGGTTGTTACCTGTGGTGAGGAGTCTGTAAATATGTACAGGATATTTCTGACCGTCTCTCCATACTCTAGACATTGCCTATAGAAAATAAGTGAGAATTCTGAGAGTACAGTAGAAACTGATGGCCCTTTCCACATATGCAATTTGCAGAAATATGTTTTAAATAAGGAATTCTGTATTTTACATATAGCTTCAAAAAACATCCCAGGTGTGCCAAGTATGCCCTACTTCATAGCTTTTTCTTAGCAGAAAGAAAGGGATGAGTGAACACTTACCATGGTACTGTAAAATAACTACAGGGGTATCATGCAACAGTGAGAGAATACATCTTCATCAATGGGACAGTGAGTATGGACAGCAAGAATGGAAAGAACCAAGTGTAGCATGGGCTTGGTGGTTCATTCTCAGTCCAAATAGCTAAAGATTTGCCCCTGAAAAGTACCTAGGATACAAGTAATCAGCTAAGGCTCTAGGTGGATCCCTGTGGTTTAAAGATTTATCAATGATACTGTGCAATAAAGTGTTGATGTTCAAACTCTGCACATTTCAAATAAAAATCTGGCCTTCAACCAACTTCTAAGAGATCATCTCTAGGCCTTTGGAATGTCCTGTCTGATATGAGTGTCTGTTTACCGGAAGCCTTGGGCCACACTAGATAGTTTATGCTAGCAATGTGATATGGTGGGGCCTTGGGCCATGTAGTTCGATTTCTGGAGGCTAAAGACTGATTAACTAAGGTCAGTCATGCAGGTGTTCCATGTCTACAGGACTAACCCCAAACAAAATTCTGGACACCAAGACTTGGGTTAATTTCTGGTTGACAATATTCTATATGCACTGACACTCACCAATGCTGACAGAATTAAGTGTTGTCCATAAAACTCCACTGGGAGAAAACAACTGGAAGCTTGTGCCTGGTCTCTCTTGGACTCTGCCCTGGACTCAGTATCTTTTCCTTACCGATTTGAGTATCGCTTACTATAACGTAACATAACTGTGAGTATAGCTGCTTTTCTCAGTTGAGTCCTTCTAGTGAATCGTTAAACCTGAGGGTTGTCTTGGGATCCCCTAATGCACATACCAACTGCGGTGCAAACCTACAGGTAGAAAACTCAAGATACAAAAAGATGGACTGTACTCTAAAGAAAACCAAAGGCTTCTCAAATATTTTCCTAAATACGTTACTTTTATACCCTCACTGTAGCCTGTATAAACACTAATCATAGCATCCATAACACTTTATTGTCTTCACCTGATGGTCACGAACATCCTAAAGGCCCAACTCTGCAGTAAACTAGAACCTGGAGGCATACAGGTTTAGGTCTGAATCCTGGCTCTGCATCTTACAAGCTGTGGGATCTAGAATAAGCTTCCATATCTTCATCTGTAAAATGGGACTACTAATATCCATCCTTGTAGGCTTGTTAGGAAGATTAAATAGATGGAAAGCACTTAGCAGAGTGCCTCATGCAAAATAAGGGCTCTTTATGCAGCGGTTATTATATATCATCATCATCTTTGTATCCTCAATAGGCATTGTATCCTCAGGCATTCAATAATATCTATTTAATGCATAAATATTCCTACCTGAATATCAGTGGCTGGATTCCAATCAATGTCATAGAGAATTAAGTGAGATCCTCCAATAAGGTTAAGTCCTACACCACCAGCTTTTGAACTTAACAAAAAAATAAAAACAGAAGAGTGTTGACTATTAAAGCCATCAACAATCTGCTGCCTTTGAGAGATTGGTGTTTGTCCATCAAGTCTTGTATAAGCATATCCATGACGCTTACATACTTCTTGTAAAATATTCAAGGTTTGTGTATAGTTGGATACCAACACCACCCTGTCAATCAAAAAGAAAAATTCTTTAGATAAATTTAAAGGCAGCATTAGATTTTCCTAGTTGAAAGAAAATACCACAATATTATCACTGACATTGAGAGAACATGCAACAATGACCTAGTACAATTAAAACACAGGTACTCCTGCATATTCCATTTAAAGTCAATATCTAAACTTCCAGTTTTAAGATAGTATGGCAAAGACCTTTCTGCCTTCTTCATCTCTCTGAGGTTCACTCTAAAAACTGCAAGAGAATGAGCAAAATACAAAAATGAACAGAAACTAACTCTGAAGACATTTGAAAACAAAAAGCATAGTGAAGCAGTCACCTGCTTAGGAGTATACAGGTGATGCCTACATGCCCAAAGAGGGAGATTCCAATAAGAAACAAATGAAAGTTCATTTGCACCACAGAATCTTGCCAAGGTACCTTAGAAGGAAGGAGTTTAGACTGGAAGTATTAAAACATTGGTACATAGAACCCAGGCCCTGCTCCTATGTGATCAGTTGACTTTTCTTTCTCAAATAAAGTATTTATTATCTGGAGAAAATAAACCAAAGAAACTTAGACCAGGGAACTGACTGTAGAAGGCAGGAGAGCCAATGTAATGGCTTATGCCCGTAGCCCCTGCTGCTCAGGAGGCTGAAACAGGAAGATCACTTGAATCCAAGAGTTTCAGTCCAGCCTGGACAATAGAGCAAGACCCTGTCTTTAACAACAACAACAACAACAAAGTGTATTAATGAAAGTCTAGATACTGAATAAGATCCCTCTACCCTTTTCCTGTCAACTACCAGAATACCAACAACCAGGCACCCCACATGCCAGTCCAAGGAAGACATTACTAAAGGATTCATCTATGGAAATACTTAAATGATTCCACAGAAAAGATCCACAGATAGGGAGTCCCCAAATTAAAAAGCCAGCTTGCTGCCTGATTACCCAATGATGGTTATTAGTCAACGAGCCCTGCCTATCCATACAGTGTTCAATTAATGTTTTACTGCTTCACTGTTAACTGTGGACACCAAGGAACATCAGCTATTTCAAGTAAGCTTCAACATGAAAAGGAAAAATCAAAATAAACAAGAAACCTGAATTAAACAGAACAATGAAAAAAACAGAAGATAACTCTCTGAAAATAATTAATGTCCTCAAACAAGAGCTATCTATCGTTCAATGGAAGAGGATGCAATTTTTCAAAAGGAACAATCGAGAATTAGAAAAATATCTTAGAAATGTAAAATGATAGACAAAATAAAGTTTTAACACGAGAGCTTTAAGATAATAATATGAAAGTTTGCCAGGAAATACATTAAGAAGAAAAAGTGATGACCAGTAGGAGAGAAAAAAAGAATTAGAGAATCAACTCATGAGGTTCAATATCTGACTGATAGGAATTCCAAAGAAAACACGAAATTGTTTTAAGAGAGAGAAAGGATACTTCCCAGACATGGAGCCTTCAGATAAAAAGGACCTACTAAAAAGTTCGCAGATCAATTAATAAAATGAAGACTCATATTAAGGCGTATCAAGATTATAACTCAAAGTATGAAGAATGAATAAAAGTTGCTCAATGTTTGCTGAAGAAAAATAGGTCATATGCAAAAGAATCGAAATTTGAAAATCATCAGACTTCTCAAAAGCAACTCTACAAACTAGAAGACAACACGTAAAGCAATGTCTTCAAAATTCTAAGGGAATACTATTTTGATCTAGAAGTTTATGACAAGGGAAGTTGTCAGTCAAGTGCTAGGGTAGAATAAAGACAGTTTTCAGATGTGCAAGAAGACAAAAAGATTAATCTTCCATCTTTCTTAGGAAACTACTGTGAGATGTGCTCCAGCAAAATGTGAAATTCAGAAAACAGAAAACTAACACAGAAGAGGAAAAAAGTGAATTTATAAGTTAATATGATTTGGCTCTGTGTCTCCACCCAAATCTCATCTCGAATTATAATCTCCATAATCCCCATGAGTTCAGGGAGGGACCAGGTGGGAGGTGACTAAATCATGGGGGCAGTTTCCCCCATGCTGTTCTCGTGATAGTGAGTGAGTTCTCACGAGAGCTGATGGTTTTATAAGGCAGTTTTCCCTGCTCTTGCTAGCTCTCTCTTTCCTGCCAGTCTGTGAAGAAGGTCTTTGCTTTCCCTTTGCCTTCTGCCATGATTATTAAGTTACATGAGGCCTCCCCAGCCATGTGGAACTGTGAGTTAACTAAACCTCTTTCCTTTATAAATTACCCAGTCTCAGGTATTTCTTTATAGCAGTGTGAAAACGGACTAATGCATAGGTGATGGCTTTTTAAAAGTCCCAGGATGCCGGGCGTGGTGGCTCACACCTGTAATCCCAGCACTTTGGGAGGCCGAGGTGGGTGGATCACCTGAGGTCAGGAGTTTGAGACCAGCCTGGGCAACATGGTGAAACCCCATCTCTACTAAAAATAAAAAAATTAGCCAGGTGTGGTGGTACCTGCCTGTAATTCCAACTACTCGGGAGGCCGAAGCATGAGAATCACTTGAACCCAGAAAGCAGAGGTTGGAGTAAGCCGAGATCATGCCACCGCACTCCAAGGTCAGGAGACCATCCTGGCTAACATGGTAAAATCCCGTCTCAACTAAAAATACAAAAAATTAGCTGGGTGTGGTGGCGGGTGCCTGTAGTACCAGCTACTCAGGAGGCTGAGGCAGGAGAATGGCATGAACCCGAAGGCGGAGCTTGCAGTGAGCCGACATCGCGCCACTGCACTACAGCCTGGGAAACAGAGCAAGACTCCATCTCAAATAAATAAATAAATAAATAAGTCCAGGATGACAGCTGTGTAGCAAGATTAGAGATCAGTTCAAATTGTAGCAGGAAGACAGAGGACTCACAGAGGAAAGACAAAGAAAATACAGAGGTACCTAGAGACCACAGTGGTACCCAGTTATCTGCAGATCTGCTTTCCACTGTTTCAGTTACCTGCAGTCAGCCTTGCTTCAAAAATATTACACACAGTAAGGTATTTTGAGAGAAAGAGAGAATGCACATTCACATAACTTTCACTGCAGGATACTGTTATGGTTGTTCTATTTTATTATTATTGTTGTTAATCTCTTACTGTGCCTAATTTATAACTTTATCACTGGTATGTATGTACATGAAAAAACAATCCATATAGGGCTTGGTAGTATCTGTGGTTTCAGGCATGCATTCCGGGTCTTGGAATGTATTCCCAAGGATAAGATGGGGATTCCCAAGGATAAGATGGCCAAAAAGCACATTAAAAGACGCTCAATATCACTAATCATTAGAGAAATGCAAATCAAAACAATGATATACTACCTCCCACCCACTAGGATGACTATTATCAAAAAAATAGAAAGTAACAAAGATGGTAAGGAGATAGAGAAATTTGAACCCTGTGCACTGTTAGTGGAAATGAAAATGGTGCAGTCCACTATGAAAAACAGTATGGCAGTACTTCCAAATATTAAAAATAGAATTACCACATGACCCAACAATTTCACTTCTGGATTTATACCCAAAAGAATTTAAAGTGGGGTTTTGAAAAGTTATTTGTACACCCATGTTCACAGCAACATTATTCACAACAGCCAAAAAGTGGAAGCAACCCCAGTGTTCATCAAAAGATGAATGGATAAACAAAACGTGGTATATACACACAATGGGACATTGTTTAGCCTTAAAAAGGAAATTCTGACACATGCTACAACATGGATACACCTGGAGGACATTATATTAAGTGAAATTGGTCAGTAACATAAAGAAAAAAAAAACTATATGAATACACTTACATGAGGTATCTAGAACAGTCAGAGTCAGAGAGTAGAAGTTAAGGGAGGGGAAAGTAAGGAGTTGGTATTTAACAGATACAGCATTTCAGTTTTGTTTGCAAGATGCAAAGAGTTCTGAACATTGGTTGCACCAGAATGTGAATGTACTTAACACTACAGAATTATACATACAAAAATGGTTAAGATGGTAAGTCTACGTTATGTCTATTTTACCACAATTTTTTTTAAAGAAAGGGCCATCTCTTCAGATAATGTGAAGCAACAGAACAAAGACCCAGCCTATGCCACTTACGAAAGTGTAGCTTCTCCTCCAGTGAAACATGGTAGGATTTAAGTTTCTTAGGGACCCACAAGGAGTCAAAATGACCATCACACCTATAATCCCAACACTTTGGGAGGCCAAGGTAGGCAGATTGCTTGAGCTCAGGAGTTAAGAGACCAGCCTGGGCAACATGGTGAAACCCCATCTCTACAAAAATACAAAAATTAGCAGGGAGTGATAGCACATTCCTGTAATCCCAGCTATTTGGGAAGCTGAGGTGGGAGGATCACTTGGGCCTGGGAGGTCAAGGCTGTAGTGGGCCGAGATCGCACCACTGCACTCCAGCCTGTGCCCCAGTGTGAGACCCTGTCTCAAGATAAAGAGAAAATACCACCCCAACTTCAATCCCCGAATATTATTTTTATTTTTCTTGATCATTATATTTTTCTTCATTCCTTTCTTCCTTCTTGCCACAAGAGGGAACTTTCCCCTATGACATCTTCAAAGATACATTCTCACACCTATATTCAAACTGTATCTCTTCTCATTTCCTCTAAAACTCTTTTCACTCATTATCCTTTGTCCAATAACAACCAACTATCCCACCCACCCTTCAGAGAAGAGAAAAAAAAATCCAGTTAAAAAAATAATAATAAGATAATAATAAGATATAAATAGAAGCTGAAGTGAAAGTTTGCACTCTTAAACTGGGTCACAATCTGCATATATACATCTCACATGTCCTTTTGCACATATCAAATATTATCTAATAAAACATGTGAGAAGAGCTCCATTAGAGGTAGGTACAGCATGCTATGAGAGTACACAGGAGGGGAATCTAAATCTGAGACAGGAGAAAGCATGTGAGCTGAGTCTTGTTGTTGTTGTTGTTGTTATTGTTTTGTAGAAAAGGGGTCTCACTCTGTTACCCAGGCTGGCCTCCAATGCCTGGCCTTGAGCAATCCTCCCACGTTAGCCTCCCAAAGTGCTGGGATTATAGGTATAAGCAATTGCACTTCGTCTTTTGAGCTGAGTCTTAAGAAGGAGAAAAAGTTGGCCAGAAGAATGAGAAGCAGAGGTAAGCCAGACACAGAAACCTGCAACATGTAAGAGCAGAGCAGAAGTGGGCAAACTCACAGGTTCTGCAGGGGGTTTGGTATGACTGGACCACATGGTATGTGTGAAGGAGTGATGAGAGATGAGGCTGGAAAAGGAGGCATTAACCATATCATGAAGAGTCTTGCCTAATGTGCTAAAGAATTTAGAAATTTCTGGAAGACAAGTGGGAGCCTTCAAATGATCTTTTAAGAAAAGGAGTGACATGTTTATATTTATATTTTAGAAATATAATTCAGGGCAATGTTGAGTATGTCAGGGGGCTGAGAGTAAGAGGAAGTAGCTTATAAGAGACTATCATAACCCAAATCAGTAATTTTAAGAATCAAAACAAAAATCTTGGTACCAGAAAAATGAGGATGGATTCTTTAAATTAAAAAATAAAATCAATAGAATTTAGTGACTGACATTGTGGGATAAATGAAGAAGAAAAGTGAGTTTATAATAATTTCCAGGGTTTTTGCTTGCATTATGGTACCAAGGAATAATGGGACAAGATCAGGCTTGCAATAATGATGGTTTTGTCACATGGTTTTGGACATGGGAAGTGTGAAGTACTATAGGACGTCAAGATAGATTTAGATGTCCATTCAACACTTAAAAATAAAGATGTAGAAATTAGAAGAGAGGACTGAAGTGATATAAATTTCCTTCAATATTATATGCATTTGGTATACAAGAAGATATAAAATATATAGTCATTCTTAAAAAAAATACATACACACACATACACACACACACACAGGACCACATGGTATGGTCGTGTGTATGTGTGTGTGCAATAGTTGAAAGTACAGGGAGTAGAGCACTCAGTAAATATGTTAAGAGTGAGAAAGTTAAAGAGAAAATCCTAAGGTGTATCAATATTTAAGAAACAGTAAAAGAAGAAAGGATTCTGAAGAAAATTGAGAAACAAGCATTATATATCGGAAAATATCACTAGGTTTTTAAACTACATATGTTTAGTTTTTCTTAAAACTTATAGACACATTGTTAATTACAAGTTTACGAAATACTAGAAGCTAACCATATTCCCAAAGAAGAAAACAACTTATTTTTTATGTTTTCTTATTCTAAAAGGGAAGTACGAAGTAAAGACACAGTGCAAACTAAAACTCTATGAGCACTTATAAGTTTGTTAAATTGATCTTACTTTTCAGTAGGTCGAAGTTCGTGGATAACTGCTAAGAGCTTGGACAGCACCTGTAGTTTTCCTGACTCCTTTTCAGTAAACAGGAGAGGGTTATAGTCAGCAGGAAACACACTTAGCAAGCCTTTGTATAGACTCTTTTCTTCATTTTTATCACAAGTTGAGCATTCTTTTTCCTATTCAAAATGATGATTGTTAATGCTGGCTCATGTTTGTTTTTTTAATTAGGAGGGGAAAATGCTAAAATTATAGAGGGAAAAAGGTGAAGATGAACAGCTATCTGCAAAGTCCAAGAAACTATTAGGAAATCTTTATAGGTCATGATTTGATCATTTTTGAAAAAAGTAACATGCATTCTACTGAGTTAGTTACAGAGCAGTTCTAACGCAGTCTCATGATGCCTGCTACCTTCACCCTGCAAGTGTAGTATTAATATTTCCCACATGTAACTACAGGAAGTAGGAGCAGACGAAGAAAGGAGAGGGAAATAAAGGGCAAATGGTGATACAAAATCCATTCTCTCCAAACGCTAACATTTTGCATCTTTGAGAAATCTTTTTCTCTTTTCCTCTTTTCCTCTCTCTCCTTCCCTCCTTATTAGTATTCTCTCCTGAATCGTGGGCTTCATACAACACCTTTATATCCAAAAACAAGCATGATTGTTTACTTAACCTTACCAGTTTCTTCTGTAAGAAGGAAGAAGTTCACCAATAAATTAACAGAGAAATTTATTCTTACTTATAACAATACTTTTTGTTTATTTCACCAGTAGTTGTAGAATAAATTTATTCCAAGGTGATTATCAGCACCTCTGAAATTCCCCCTTCAAAACTGCCTAGCTGATATGTGATCATATAACTAGAGATCAGAGATATTAATGATTAAATCACTTTTTCGGTTAAATTCCTAGGATTGGCAGGTCTCTTAACTCTCTCCCATATTTACCAGATTTATCACTGTTTCTGAAACTTTGTTCAACCTATACCCCTTGTCTGGAATACTTTTCATTTTGCTGCTCAATTATCCCAATCCTATAAATTGCTGCTCAATTATCCCAATCCTATAAATCCTAAATAAAGACCCAGTGCAAATTCTACCTGATTATTCATAGCCTTTGTTTGCACTGAGTTTTAACCTTTAAGGTTACACAGTACACTTCAGCTTTGACCTTATCTAATTGAGCAATGATATGCAGTTGACCCTTGAACACATGGGTTTGAACTACGCAAGTCTACTTACATGCAGATTTTCTCCCATCTCTGCTACCACCCCTGAGACAGCAAGGCCAATCCCTCTTCTGCCTCCTCTCCTCTTAGCCTACTCAATGTGAAGAGCTTTGTGAGGATCTACTTCCACTCATTGAATAATATATTGTCTCTTCTTCATGATTTTCTTAATAACATTTTCTTTTTATAGCTTACTTTAGTATAAAAATACAGTATATAATATACAAAATATGTGTGAACTGACTTTATGTTACTGGTAAGGCTTCTGGTCAACAGTAGGCTATTCGTAGTTCAGTTTTGGGGGAGTCAAAAGTCATACAAGTTATAAAGGGATTTTCAACAGTGCACACAGGGGTCAGCACCCCTAATCCCAGGGTTGTTCAAGATCAAATGACTTTTTTATACTTCACAAATGTTTTCCTGTGTGTTGCACCCCCTCTTTAGTAATACTAGAAACACCTTAAGGGCAGTGAATCCTATGTGAAATGTATAAAAATGCTGGGCACAGAGTACTAATTTTGATTTGGCTTACTGTCAAAATACAGCAATATTTAGGTGTAGTCATTTGATTAAAAATACTAGGAACTTTAAAATATTTCTATCACTGGGACATATGAGGAGAAAGAAGTAGTTGCTGGTTGCTTTAGGTTAGCTCTGCCTACAACTTGGAAAGATCATCAAAGGACCACAGGCCCAGGGTCTAGTACACAGTTTTTCATCTTCAGAAACTTGAATATGCTTAAACTGTAGGGAAATTATTCATATTAACCAAATTAAGAGACTGAATAAGTCAGAAAGAAAATTTATTGACCTATGAGACCTGCCTATTTAGACCAATTAGTCTATGCACATGCATTCTGTCCTATGAAAGAATGTCCCCAGGGAAAGTCAAATCGCTAACAGAAGGTGCCTGGTGAATATTAAATTAGAGTACAGGAAGATGGGTGATCTTTTTTTTTTTAAAGAGACAGGGCCTCACAGTGTTGCCCAGACTGGTCTCGAACTCTTGGCCTCAAGTGCATCCTTCCGCCTCAGCCTCTCAAAGTGCTGGGATTATAGGCGTGAGCCACTGCCCTGGCCAAGATGGGCGATCTTAATGCACAAGTTCTTAACAAAGAACACGTATTAGAATGACTTGAGAAGGCTTTTTTTTAAATGCTCATGCCTGGGTCCTACTCTCAAACAAAACTGAATTAATCCATATGTGTTGAGGCCTGGACTAGTGTAATTGTAAGAGCTTCCCAGGATTATTATAATATGTACCACTAACTAATAATTGACTAATAGATAATATCTTTATACTGTGACAGCCTGATGCAGCATCTCCATCATAGAGATTTACCAGTTCAACTTCTCATATCAAGCTAATCAGGACACTGCCTCTTCTGATTCCATGTAACCCAATACACTTCGGTTATGAGTTATGATATTGTTACTGGTTACGTTCCACTCACATTTCCTAAAGAAAGACCTAACATCTTAATTGAACTAGGGAAACAATCTAGTTTCAATAGAAACACTTACAAGCCATTGCTTAAAGGTTACTTATACATGTAGAAGGCTCATTTCTGCCCTTTTATATCAATCCTTATTTGCTATGAAGTCAGAGAAAAGGCTTTTCTGAATAAATGTCAGACTATAAATTATGTACCCTATTTGAAGTATCCTATGCCTATTATCAGTGACTGCATGGCAACAATGGAGAAACACTCAGAGCCCCCTGCTGCTTTCTTCAAGAATGTACAAACATATTCTAAATTAACTGGTATATTCTGAGCCATTATAAGGTCTTCCTTTTAATGAAGAAATTTTTGGCTATTTTTACTGGGCTTCATGCCCAAAGCATTTAATTTTTATCACTGTATATAGAATTAGTTTTTTTTAAAGTGGTGGCTGGGCGCAGTGGCTCACACCTGTAATCCCAGCACTTTAGGAGGCTGAGGTGGGAGGATCACTTGAGCTCAGGAGTTCAAGACCAGCCTGGGCAATATAGTGAGACCCCATCTCTATTTCTTTTAATAACTTCTTTTTAAAAAATAAATTAAAAAGCCCGGGTGCAGTGGCTCACGCCTGTAATCCCAGCACTTTGGGAGGCCGAGGTAGGCGGATCACCTGAGGTCAGGAGTTCGAGACCAGCCTGGCCAACATGGTGAAACCCCATCTCTACCAAAAATACAAAAATTAGCCAGGCGTGGTGGCAGGCGCCGGTAATCCCAGCTGCTTGGGAGGTTGAGGCAGGAGAATCGCTTGAATGCGGGAGGTGGAGGTTGCAGTGAGCCGAGATCGTGCCATTGCACTCTAGCCTGGGGGACAAGAACAAGACTTCATCTCGATAAATAAATAAATAAATAGCATCAAGTTTCTCTAGAATAAGATTATATATATCTATCTCTGAGCCCCTATTTCTCCACCAAAAAAATGGGGATGGTAATAATATTACTTATTCCATAGAGTTTTGTAAATAATAAATAAAATAACACTAATAAAGTACTTAGTGATTGGTACAGGCTGACCATCCTTTATCCAAAATATGTGGGAACAGAAGTGGTTCAGATTTCAGATTTTTTCAGATCTTGGAATATTTGCATATATATATATATATTGGGCATGGGACACAAGTCTAAACATGAAATTCATTTATATTTCATATATACCTTATACACATACTCTGAAGGTAATTTTATACAGTATTTTTAATAACTTTGTACATGAAACAAAGTCTGTGCACACTTAACATCAGAAAGCAAAGATATCAGGTATGGAATTGCCCACCTGTGATGTCATGTTGGCACTCAAAAAGTTTTGAATTTTGGAGCACTTTGAGTTTCTAATTTCCAGATTAGGAATGCTCAACCTGTGTATAATGAGTGCTTAATAACTGTTAACTAATATTATTAATACCAAAATGTGATTTTTCCATGGTTTGAGCTTAAGATGATTTTTATTTTCTTTGTGATTTTCTGAATTTTCTAAATTTTATGCAACAATCATGTATCACTTTCAAAATAAGGGAAAAAAATTATTTTTAATGGCAAATTTTGCATTTGTTAGCACCAAACAAACAAAACTGACAGACTATATTAACATAAAATAGGAAGGAAGACCATGGCCAAGCATTAGATAAGGTACCAAAGGGGATTGGCCACAAACTGTAGAAGGTGGTACCTCAAACCCTACTTCAGCTCTACGAATGTGGACATGCTCTGAAGAACAAGTGAAAGGCTGGATAAGCCTACAGCAGAACCATGCTAGATAGCCTGCAGAGCTTTTTGAAAAACCACAAATGCAACCTCAGAAATTAGCCCTATCTGCCCTCTTAGATTCATATACTATAGAACCCTCATATCCCTGACTTAGTTTCAGACACTATGCACTTACCTTTATAGAGTTGAACAAAAGGCAGGGGTGATTGCACAGTTTTTTAAGAGCTCCTATACATATTAGATGGGGACTATTTTCCAACAACCCTTGAAGACAGAACCTGACAACCTGAGAATTTAACAGCTTTCGATAAAGCTCAATCTGTAGTGCTCCTGGTCGGCAAAAGATAACATTCTCTATTTTAGGTGGGAGATATTTATTTATAATTTCTTGGGTTCTTCTAAGGATAAAGAGTCCAGTGAGGCAAGCAAGTTCAGTTGCTCTTCTTTCTCCTAACTCCTTTTCTTCCTGTGGAAAAATAGCAGACTTAAATGAAAGTGTTATAGACAAAAATACACTTAAAATGAACATTAAAGATTTCATAATGATAAACCATTTACTAATTGCTTCCCAACAAATTTTAAAAGAAGAAATAAAATATGAGTATCGGGACAGAAAAACCAACCATGATCTATTTATATGTTTAGCATAACCATTTAATTAAGTGAAGTCACAGTCTCCTAAATAACATAAAATAATGATATATAATTGGTAGAATCTTAGATTCAATGAAATATAGTCCGCATACAACATGTAAACCATAATTTAACCATTGTCCTACCTTTAAAAATGTTTGTTTCCCATTTGTGTTTCCCTTAGTTTGCTTCTTTTTTTTTTTTTTTTTTTTTTTTTTTGAGACAGAGTCCCACTCTATCACCCAGGCTGGAGTGCAGTGGCACAATCTCGGCTCACAGCAACCTCCACCTCCCGGGTTCAAGGGAACCTCCTGCCTCAGCCTCCTCAGTAGCTGGGATTACAGTGCACACCACCACATCTGGCTAATTTTTATATTTTTAGTAAAGACAGGGTTTCATCATGTTGGCCAGGCTGATCTTGAACTCCTGACATCAAGTGATCCACCTGCCTTGGCCTCTCAAAGTGCTAGGACTATAGGCATGAGCCACTGTGCCCAGCCAGTTTCTAATATTTTATGCTTACAGTTAAGTTTTTATTTCTTTTTTTTTTTTTTTTGAAACAGAGTCTCACTCTGTCACCCAGGGCTGGGGTGCAGTGATGTGATCTCAGTTCACTACAATCTCCACCTCCCAGACTCAAGCAATCCGCCCATCTCAGCCTCCCCAGTAGCTGGGACCACAGGTACATGCCACCACATCTGGCTTTTTTTTTTTTTCCGGTAGACATAAGGTCACCCTATACCTTATAGCTAAGTTTTTAGTTTTTGGTTTTTTTGTTTATTTGTTTTTTGAGATGGAGTTTCACTTTGTCGCCAGGCTAGAGTACAGTGGCATGATCTCAGCTCATTGCAACCTCTGCCGCCCAGGTTCAAGTGATTCTCCTGAGTAGCTGGGACTACAGGCGTGTGCCACCATGCCCAGCTAATTTTTGTATTTTCAGTAGAGACAGGGTTTTCACCATGTTGGCCAGGATGGTCTCGATCTCTTGACCTCACGATCCACCTCAGCCTCCCAAAGTGCTGGGTTTACAGGAATGAGCCAACACACCCGGCCAGCTAAGTTTTTAAATAAACCTACCATTATTTCTTTATAATAAATTCCTAAAAGGAGTATTGTCAGGCCACAAGATATACACAATTTTAATGCTTTTTATATACATTGCCAAACTTTCCCCATGTTGTGCTAATGTACATTCCAACCAACTATTTACATTCCAAATAGGAGACTCTTGTCTACAATTGCTACTACTAGTAAATCCAAGTTGGGGAGGTGGTATACCCCTGCAGTTCCAGCTACTCGGGAGGCAGAGGCAAAAGGATCACTTGAACTCCAGGAGTTCAAGGCCAGCCTGGGCAACACAGAGTGACACATCTCTAAATAAACAAACACACACCAATAGAAAATTACAAAATCACTTTGGTTATTTTGTTCTACTTTTTTCAAAACTAGTAAGGATGAACATTTTTATATGTTTATTGTCATAATTCTTTGTGAAGTTCCTATTCATGAATTTTAGACAAGTGATGTCATATTCTAAAATAAGGAATGCAGGAAATGAAGGATTGTGGAGAAAAAGAAAGAGTTCACACTACTGATTTTTCTAAATCAAAATAATATGAAGTTATGGATAATTTCCTCAGACATATGGCTTTTTTAAAACTTATTTATTAGAGTAAATTATACCTCAGAAGCAGAAGGTTCTCTCGATAAAATGATGGGTTCTTCATATATTTTCCTATAAGATGACAAAGAACCTAATATTCCTGGATTTACAAAATCAATTAATGCAAAAAATTCTTGCAGATCATTCTGAACTGGAGTACCTAAAGAGAGACAAAAATGAGGAATAGGTCAAGTTTGTGTTTTACAATCACAATCTCAGGTTTATAACAAAACCACAATGGAATTTTGGAGAAATTTATTCCCTAAAAGGAATAAATACAAGCAAATGGCCTAAAGCTAAGAAAGAGCAGTCAAAGCAAGTTAAAAAAATATTAATCACCACATAAATTTTTAACTCTAGTTTTAGTTGCATACTAAATTCTTACATAATAGTATAGCATAATGATTGAGTGCAGGCTCAGTGGAGTCTGATTTAGGTTCAAATCCTAACTGCACCATTTACTCCCTGAGTGACCCTGAGAAAGTTATTTACACCAATTTATTATCTGTAAAATGCAGATAATAATAGTCTTTCTAGGGTTGTGAGGATCAAAGTAGTCAATCCATATAATATACTTTGAATGGTGCCTAGAGCACAATAAATGTTCTATAACTTTAGTAATTGTTACTGTTATTATAGCTATGTGACTTTGGACAAACTGCCTAAGTCCTTTAAACTCAGGGGTTTTTTTCATTTATAAAAGTATGAAGATAATAAATTCCCAGAATAATTATAATGAAAAGTAGAGACAATGGATACGAAGTACCCAGCAAAATGCCTGACACTCAGGAGACACTCATTGAATGGCACCTATTATTACTACCTTTCAAAGTTATCAGATCAAATTAAGATCTCCACTGCCCAAAGGGTTAATACAGACTATAATGGATTAATATACCCTCTATATATTACATATAGTATGCAATAGCTTTTGGCTAATTTTCAAAGAAACATTAGCATGCTTCAATAATTATAATAGTGCCAAAAGAACATATAAATCAGCACAAACAATGTAATTTCAGCTGGCTTTCAAATAACAGATTAGAAAATGTTGTCCAAAAATATAAATAATGTGAAAAGTAAATAAAAATGCATTTATTTCACTAAGATGGATGACATAAATTTTTTAATGTCAAGGAATTTAATAATCACTTCCCTAAAGCTTAATGGGTCCCCTACCCCCAGGTTGGACCAGCAATTGCTAATTTTTTAAAATTTAACACATCTAGTCAGTTTTAAATTTTTAGACACATCATTGAAAGAGTTGGGAAAAATACATTTATGTGGGTATATATTCAGTTAAGCCTCTAAAAGAATATGCATGATGATGATAAACAAAGATTGGGGAGTATAGGAAAGAAGAGAAAGAACGGTATAAGGATCACTGTGGTTGGCTTTCAGATATTCATCAAACCCCAAATGATTAAGTCAATCATAGTAATTCTGTCCCCTCCTTTGCAAATGACTGACATACACAAGGGTTCTTGTCTCATACTGGGTTCACTGGAAGCAGAGCCTAAGACAGTGATTTGTTTGCACGTGATTTACAGAGGGAGAGCTCTCAGGAGAAAGGGAATAATGGAATCAGAAAATGGTAGGGGAAGAAACTAAGCAAGAATGGCCTCAGCTATAATTTAGCTTCAGCTAAATTACAGGGAGCTCTAGAGCATAAACTGCACCATAACGTTGGTCCTGAAATTACTCTAAGGCAAGGGAGCTGCCATTTGCTGCTTACCCCTAAATCAGTCAATCATTGATAGCAAACTATAGAGAATACAGCTCTCATTCAATCAAAGATAATTCTCCAGAAAGGGAAGGGGCTCCTCTCATTTGTTTAATCAATAGTACCAGCAGCTAAAGAATGGATACAACAGCCCAGAAAAGGAGAGCTAGAAAGGGCACCAAGAGATTCCATCAGTAGCATGTGACCCGTCCTGGCCAATGAGACATGAGAAGTCATCACAGAGGGGCTTTTAAACATAGAGAAACACTCTTAAACATAGAGAAACAAGAAGAGCCAGTCCTGTTCTCCTTTGGATATCATCACATCTAGCTGTGATGTCTGGAACGGCTGCAGTCACTTGCTACCAGCCTGAGAATGAAGCCAACACCAAATATGGCAGAGCAGAAGATATAAAGAACCAGAATCCTTGATGACAATGTTGGGTTGCTGTAGCCTGCCCTACCTTTAGACTTCCAGTTATACGGGGGAATAAGCACATCTGATTCAGATCATCTGTTACCAGCATCTGAAATCATCCCAACTGATATATGAGGGGAAGAGGCAAAAGCAAAACTAGACAAAAGAAGAAAAGCAGAACACAAGAAGGGAACAGGAAAAAGGATTTAGGGCAGAAAAGAAGAAGAGAAAAGAATAAGGAAGGGGGCAAAAAAGATGAGAAGGGAAATATGGCTACAAGACAGAACCAATAGTATAGTATAGCATCATTATAAGAGTCTGTCACATTGCTTTCTAGTGATAATTTAGATCCCCATTTGCTATTTCAGTGCTCTAATTCTAGACTAGGTAAAACCTGTAGAAGAAAAATAGAAAAAACTAAAGATTTTTCAAGTCAAGTTGGTGTACTTACTAAGACTATGTTCAAGAGTATGGAAAATAAACTTCTGAGAAAATGAAAGGATTCTTTATCTTCCCTACCTCTACCCTATCCCTACCAAAAAAAAAAAAAAAGCTTTTTCTCTGTTTTTTGGTTGTTGTTTTTTTTTAAAAAAAAAGAAAGAAATCTACCACCCAACCCAACACTGTCAATAACCTACGCCTATATCCTCCTGTAACCTCCACAGAAAGTTCTGAGAGCTTTTTATACACATTTATATTTTTCTTTTAATCCTATAAGCCCACTTATACAAATCTATACAGAAAGAGTATATGCTTGTAGATATTCATCACCACATTATTTATAACAGTAAAGAATTAAAAACAACCTAATGTTAAACTGTAAGAATAGTTCTCAAGATTATGCATTATAGAAAAATGTTTACATGAAAGATATTTTGATGTACACGTGTATGTGCAAAAAGATGTGTTTTGTATGTACGTATAACGAATTTTATAATTTGCATGTATGCTCTCTGTGTGTATGTACGAATAATAAAATATGTCAGGTGTTAACAATTAAGGAGGTGAGGTTGGAGGATGATTTCTGTTCTCCAGTTTCTAAACATTCGATAGCAGTATGTGTGTTTTTAAATTTTCAGTCTGTAAAAAGAATTTTGCTTCAAATCTCAGATTTATCTTTTCTATGATATAATGAAAGGGCATCTAAGATCTTATAATAATCATTCAGCTCCTATTGTGGGCTGAACTGTGTCTCCCTAAAATTCCTATGTTGAAGTTCTAACCCCCAATGTGACGGTTTTTGGAGACAGGACCTTTAAGAAGGTAATTAAGGTTAAATGAGGTCATAAGAGTGGGGCCTTAATCCAATATGACTGGTGTCCTTATAAGAAGAGAGGGAGATACTCCACGAATACATTTGCACAA
Source organism: Theropithecus gelada (assembly GCF_003255815.1). Lineage (NCBI taxonomy): Eukaryota > Metazoa > Chordata > Mammalia > Primates > Cercopithecidae > Theropithecus > Theropithecus gelada. Next base: position 96,751,416 of record NC_037676.1, read on the forward strand.
AGGATAGAGTACATGAGGACACAGGAGGAAGGAAGCTGTCTGCAAGCCAAGTATGGAGACCTCAATAGAAACAGCCAACATCTTGATATTGGACTTCCAGTCTCCAGAACTGCGAGAAAATAAATGTCTGTTGTTTAGTCTGTGGTCTTTTGCTATGGCAGTGCTAGAAGACTAATGCCCCTCTATCAATCAAACTGAATCCTAACCATTTTCCAGTAAACATTAACTCCAAAGCACTGGGCTAGATAATACAAGGAAACAAAATCAAAATCATTTTCATTTGATTCTTAGTTATTGAGTACCTATCAATTATATGTCACTGTACATAACTCCTATACAAACATGTACTTTCATAATAAGGAACAAATCATCTTGGGGTAAAATATCCTGCACATAAAAGCAAAGACTTCATTCAGGCAATTCTAAGAAGATAGAAACCAACTATGAGTATTTCTAAATTTAAAAAGTTAGTTAGGGCTAGTTTTTACCTAAATTCATAGCTCAGGGGGTAAGAGTGATGTGGACAGCAAAACAGAAACAAGCTAAGATTGACAAAGGATACAGAGGACAATACTAATGTCTCAAATGAAACTATCTCACTGGTCGCTTTCGAGACATTCTTGTTGAATGAAATCCTAGATCAATTTTCTACTGCAGATTAAATTTAATTTGGAATGTTAGTTAAATTAGTATTTGCTTATCAGTGAGAATATCAATAAAATTATATATTTTTGCTATAGAAAATTATCCGATTTTCAAGTGAGGAAGGGAACTACTTTTATTTCTTCAGTACTTTTCAGTAAATTTTATTTCTCACTCTTCTTTTTTCTTTCTTTTTCTCCTCCCTTCTAGTGTTAACCATTTTTACTTTATATCTGCAACTATTATTTAAATAAGTAATATTGACCCCCATCTTAAGCAGTAAGAAGAAACAGTCTTTTTCTCTTCTAACTCAGTGTTACTAAATTCAGCTAACTCATATTTTTTTTTTTCCATTACTTTTCTGGCTCCAAGGATCTCAAGATCGAAGGCCAGTAAAGAAATCTGAACTGCACATTGGAAATCAAGTATAAAGAATCCACTCAGCTTCTCAAACAGCCAAAGATACGAAAATCATTCAGATTATTATGGTTCCTATTTCCCTGACTCATTTTTTCCCTTAAAAATGGCATTTTGTAAATATTCAACACCAGTTTTCCTATTCTTTGGTTTCTACTTCACTATTATTGACAAACATTTGTTGAGCATCTAGTAAATCCTGGGGGTATAACTATGAGATTTGACCCTAGTCCTTTTGTCTTTATCATCATGATTAAACTCAAAAAAAAAAAAAAAGGTCATTTAGCATTTCCCAAAATCATTTTTTTAAAGTATAGATCATTTTAAAAATCACTTTTGATAATGGTTAATACAATCCTCCTATACAAATTGGAAGTCAAATGAAGAGGAATTTCTTAAAGGTGGATAATCTTCCCCACCCCAACACAGTAAGAACAGAAGAGGAGGAGTTTTCTCCTCTCTGTTGTTCTGGGACATATTTCCACCTATCTGTGTAGGAAAGAGGTACAAGTTGTTGGTCACATTCCTTCTCTCTCCTCATTTAACTTCAGAGGAGAGCTGTGACATGCATAAACAACACATGAAGGAAAAAATGATGATGACACGCTAAGAATAATTATATCCTGACCATTCCTTCCAAAAGGGTTGAAGATGGTAGGGAAAATGAAGCCCCAAGTAGAAAATAGGGGAATTTTAAATATTAGTAATGACTACAATTCTCTTCTTTCTTCTGCTGACACAATGGCAAATTGGAAGGGCCATACAAAACCAAGATGAGACATGGGAGAAAAGCTACATTGCGCTAGTCTAGGCCTTAAATAACAAGGTAGAAGAGGATTCTTGTATTTACCATCCATCCCACCTTTCCAGACAGTTGGGTCCAGAAGCTTTGGCCAACAATAAACCATGCATATGTAGCACATACATATAAAAATAACTGATATTTATATTAAACACTCACCACCTGTCAGTTGGTTTCCCAAGAACTTTACATGGATTAACTCCTCTGACCCTCACGAGAACTTAAGTTAGATGGTATTATCATCCCTATTTTAGAGATTTTAAAAAACTGAGACACTATATAATTTGCTCCAAGTTGTTACAGCTATGTCAGACTCGGGAACCAAGCACAAGCAATCCAGTCTGATCTCCGAAATTCCTTATCATGATATCATTGTGTTTATTGCTAAAAAACCCCCAAGTCTAGGCTACAAAAAAATTACACGTGGATTTGAAGATTCAGAATCCTCCTAAGAGTCAATTAACACAGGTTTATTAGTATAAATTCCATCCAATACCACCAGTTATTTGAATGTTAAGCATCATAGTACAAGTCTGTATGTTCACTAGGCAAAAATTCCAAAATATCTTCCCCAAACTGAATACTGACCAGTTAGAATTATTCTTTTCTCACAAGAAAGGCTAATGAGGGCTGCAGTTGTCTTAATGGCACTGTTCTTCAAACGATGCCCCTCATCACAGATTAGAAGATCAAATTTTATATTCTTAATTTGATCCAGGGAACGAAGTAACATTTCATAACTGATAATAAGAACAGAATAAAATATAGACTTGATGAATTCTTCAACTTTGTGGTCCTGAGGAAAAAAGATAGTATTTTAAAAATCAGGAAGAGAAATGATATGAAATCAAATTTAAGCAGCCTATTCCTGACAGTCACTTATTAAGAATTGGAATATGTTAACTCTTTCTGTCTTAGTCAACTGAGGCTGCTATAAACAAAATACCATAGATTGGGTGGCTTAAACAACAGACACTTATTTCTCACAGTTTTGGTGGAAAGTCTAAGATCAGGGTGCTAGCATGGTTGGGTTCTGGTGAGAGCCCTCTTCCTGGCTTGCAGAAGAATGCTTTCTTACTGTATCCTCACGTGGTAGAGAAAGGAAGTTCTGGTGTCTCTTGCTTTTGTTACAGAGGCACTAATCTCATCACATGGCTCTACCCTCACCACCTCATCTAAACCTAATTACCTCCCAAGCCCACCTCCTAATACTGTTATACTGAAAGTTAGAGTTTCAACATATGAATCTGGGGGACACAAACATTCAGTTCTTAACAACTCAAAACCAAAATGTAAGCTAAGACTCCATTTTTGTGCAAAAGGGTTAGGGAGTTAACAAGTTAAAACTGAATTACTGATTTGAAAAACTAGATTTTTTTTTTAATGACTAAGGCTAAATTTTCAAATTTCTTACCTGATCAACAGTAAATATCTTGATCCTTTCACTTCCTAGCCACTTTTGAAATTCTTTCTTCCAATTATTCACCAAGCTTCCAGGTGTGACAATTAGTGTCTTCTTTATTACTGGCTTGCCTCCATAGGGTCCCTGACACTGCAGGGTCCAGATGAGCGAAATACATTGCAATGTTTTCCCTAAACCCATTTCATCAGCAAGAATAGCTCCACATCTGCCATTCATTCTGTTAGAAATAATTTTACTTCCTTTAATCACAATAGAAAAATATTTTATGCCCTTAAAATCATCAAGAACCAGAAACTGGTATTTTTTAATGACACTGAAGACTCTTTTAGTACTTTATTAGCTGATTTACAACACATCTTTTGCATCTTTGATAATTATATCCATTACATATTGTCAACTAAATTACCAAAACATAAATCTGAAATTAGAGAGTTGAATCTAAATCATCTGCTACTATTACATGTACATATTTAGAGGCTAGAAATGAATTCCAATTTTATATCTGCATATGGATAATTTAACTATAACTGTGTTTCTCATCGCTAAGAGTTGAGTGATTTTTATTGGTTTCAGATATCAAAACAGTTTAAAATATATTGTTGTATTATATTTAATCAGCAAGACCTACTGAGCTGTATTTTATGATTCTGTCAGTAAATGAAGTCCTCAACAAAAATAGCTCCCTGCATCATAAAAAAATTAAACACTAAACACTTGATATAATACACATAATTTAGTAAAAGTTGTTATCCTACAGACCTACTATGCTATATAATTTAAAATTAAATGTTATTAGGGATATTATTAGTAAGATCATGTATTTTTATGCCACTTTATATTCCTAAAGACCTTAGCAGTGTATGTTTTATATTTTTAAAGTTAAGAAAGTCCAAGGCAATTAAGGATATTACAAAAATGCATAAATATACAGTTGACCACTGAACAAGAAGAGTTTGAACTGTGAAAGTCCACTTATATATGGGTTTTTTTCAATAAATGTTATAAGTGAGTGTGCCTACCTCTCTTGCCTCCCTTCTATCTCCTCCACCTCTTCCGCCACCTCTGCCACTCCTGAGACAACCAAACCAACCCTTCCTCTTCCTCCTCTTCCTCAGTCTACTCAACATGATAAGGATGAAGACCTTTATGATGATCCATTTCCTATTAATGAATAGTAAATACATTTTCTCTTCCTTATGGTTTTCATCATGCATTCTTTTTACTGGCTTACTTTATTGTAAAAATACAGTATATAATACATATAGTATATGAAATTATGTGTAAATTGAGTGTTTATGTTATCAGTAAGGCTTCCAGTCAACAGTAGTTTATTAGTTAAGTTTCTCCCAAAGTTATATGCAGATTTTTGACTACACAGTGGGTCAGCACCCCTAATTCCTGAGTTGTTCAAGAGTCAGCTGTAGTTTGTTAGCTAATTGTATTTCTTCTTAGTAGAAATTAAGAACCAATATGTAATTTTGTATTTGTGTTCCATTTCAAGGTATAGAGAAAAATATTACCAACATAAATTACAGCTACTATTTAGGTAGCTATTTTAGATCAATAATTTGGCAACAAAGGACCAAATGTCAGCCAAATGAGATACAGTGAATAGCAAAGACAAAATACAGATTCATCTTTTCATGGTAAAGAGAACGGAGCAAACAGGAAGCCTTTATGGAGAAGATGTATCTTGAGCAAAATTGTAAAGGGTAAATAATTGCTACACTAATGAGGCAGTTGAATATAGTTGGAGCTTGAACTGAAAAATATGAAGCTACCATGGTAGGTAGAAGAAAAAAGATGAGTATACTTATCCTTGAGAGTTTAGACTGTATCTTATAGATCAGCATCTCCCAAACACTAGGATTTCATGACTACTATCATCATTTGTTGCCATATCTGTGATACTATATGTTATTATTTTTCTTCAAATCAACTCATTTTTAACTTAAATTTGAAAAGAAAACTCATTCTAAGCATAATTTATCTGTGAAACCAAAAGTTTAATAGGCTATTTTTCTTTTTTTTTTTTTTTTTCCTCGAGACAGAGTCTTGTTCTGTTACCCAGGCTAGAGTGCAGTGGCGTGATCTTGGCTCACTGCAACCTCCACCCCCTGGATTCAAGTGATTCTCCTGCCTCAGCATCCTGAGTAGCTGGGATATAGGTGTCTGCCACCACGCCCAGCTAATTTTTGTATTTTTAGTAGAGAAGGGATTTCACCATGTTGGCCAGGCTAGTCTTGAACTCCTGACCTCAAGTGATCCACCTGCCTTGGCCTCTGAAAGTGCTGGGATTACAGATGTGAGTCACCATGCCCAGCCTATTTTTCTAATAATTAACTAAATATGCTACTATTCAAATTTTTTTAAAAGGCTTGTCCACTTGCCACCCCAAAATAGTCCCATATACTGCCAGTGGAGTAGGGATCACAGTTTGGGAAACCCTGTTCTAACTTCTGAGAGTCTCTGAATGATTTTAAATAAGGGAATGCCATGTTCAGAACTGTTTTTCAGAGAGAACTCAAGATGGTGGCTTTAAGTAGAATACATCTGAGAAGCATCAGAAGCAAATATATAAGTTAGAAGCCATTGCAATAGTCTAGATAAAATATGATATTTTTATGACATCAGTTACTAGAGATGCTGCAGTGGAAGACAGAAAAGATTAGGAAACAATATTTAGTAGGTTAAAATAATTAAAAGTTCAGGTTTGACTAGATTCAGAATGTGAGAGAAAAGAAATCAAAGATGATTCTGAGACCAATTGGGATAAGACCTTCGAAAGAAAAAGCAGATTTGGGAGAAAATGTGAGTCTAGTTAATAGTTTCTAGAAGACAATATTCCCTTAACTTGTCATCAGGCAAAGAGTTCTTAGAGTTGGGGAGAATTTCATTTCCAACTGCCTTTAAATGACAAATTTTAAAATCAAGGGGCTTGGCATTTAAAAACAAGGCAAAGCAAAACCAAAACAAACAAAAAAGACTGGAAGAAATGTTAGCAGGGGCCTTTGATTCTTTTTTTCTCCTGTTTTTTTGTGTCCTCTAGAATATCTTTAAAAGATGATACTACTATTCTTTAATCAGAAAATGCAAAAAGGAAGAAGAAACTTTCTTCTATTTTCAGGTGTAGAGATAGAAGAAAATCTTTTTCCAAAATTATCATAATCAAGCCAGGTGCAGTGGCTCATGCCTGTAATCCCAGCACTTTGGGAGGCTGAGGTGGGTGGATCACTTGAGATCAGGAGTTCAAGACCAGCCTGGCCAACATGGTGAAACCCCATCTCTACTAAAAATAAAAACATTAGCCAGGCATGGTGAAGCACACCTGTAATCCTAGCTACTCAGGAGGCTGAGATGCAAGAATCACTTGAACTTGAGAGATGGAGGTTGCAGTGAGCCAAGATTATGCCACTGCACTCCAGTCTGGGCAATACGGCAAGACTCCATCTCAAAAAAAAAAAAAAAAAAAAAAATTCTCAGAACCAGAATTAAAAGCCTCTTTCACTTGTTCTCATGACCCTTTACCATAACAGTAGTGAGCTTTTATTATACCACATTAAGTCCAATTGCATTTATCTGTTTACTCAAATACTTTAAAAGTCGCTTAAGGCCGGGCGCGGTGGCTCAAGCCTGTAATCCCAGCACTTTGGGAGGCCGAGATGGGCGGATCACGAGGTCAGGAGATCGAGACCATCCTGGCTAACACGGTGAAACCCCGTCTCTACTAAAAAATACAAAAAACTAGCCGGGTGAGGTGGCGGGCGCCTGTAGTCCCAGCTACTAGGGAGGCTGAGGCAGGAGAATGGCGTAAACCCGGGAGGCAGAGCTTGCAGTGAGCTGAGATCCGGCCACTGCACTCCAGCCTGGGCGACAGAGCGAGACTCCGTCTCAAAAAAAAAAAAAAAGGTCGCTTAAAAGTAAGGACCGTGGTCCTGATTCCTGTATGCCCACCTCCTAGCAGTATGTTTGGCACATGGCATCTATCAAGAACTACTTTTGAAATAAATGCACACATTAAGCACTATTCCTACCAATTGAAATTCATAGTATACCCTCAGGACTCGTTTTATCAGGATCTTCTTAGAAAACCATTATTGTGTTACAGGTTAAATCAAAATTAAGATTAGATTAAACAAATGATTTATTTTCCTACCTCATTCCCATTACACATTCATAAAGGAATATGATTCCTTCTTTCTGATGTGGTCGAAGATGATATACAAGGTAAGGATCAATCACTACATCCACAAGAGGGAAACAGTTCTTATTGAATACCCACTGGTGATTCTTATCTGGTCGTGGCATAACAAGGGAATCTTAAAAAATGGTAAAAGTACAAGTATTGTAATTTCACTTTTTCAGCAACCAACATTATCTTGTTTTCATTACCCTAAGATAGAACTGTTTGCCACCATTTGTGGCCTAAAAAAAGTCCAAAATTTAGTCACGGTAATGTTACCCAAGGTCACAAAATTTAAAAAGAAAATCTCATGCCTTACTGATACACAATTTCATGCAAAGAATTATGAAGAGCCTTCCAAACTTCACATACCCAAAAGTGCTTCAAAAGCACTGAAATTCACTATTGTCTAGTAAGGAATTCAGTAAGCCATAACATTCAAATAGTTCAGTATTCAGAGCAAAGAGAACTATTTCCAGCTGAAAGCACAGGCTGGAATTTTGCCAAGATGCATTTGCCAATGTTCACAGCTTCTCATTCTGAAAAGGCTCCCCAAATTTAACATACAGGGTTTCTATCTTTTCAGTCCTAAACACACTAACAATGATCATTACTCCTATTAATTGGAACTGACAAAAAATGATAAATTTTCCATTGACTTAGCCACCATTATTGGCTTGAAGTTAATTACTACATTCATGAATATCAAGTTCATAAATCTTTTTTTGTTTGTTTGTTTGAGACAGAGTCTCACTCTGTTGCCCAGGGTGGAGTGCAGTGGTGTGATCTCAGCTCACTGCAACCTCTACCTCCCAGTTTCAAGCAATTCTCGTGCCTCAGCCTCCCGAGTAGCTGGGATTACAGGTTCGTGCCACCAAACCCAGCTAATTTTTGTGTTTTTAATAGAGGCAGGGTTTCACCATGTTAGCCAGGCTGGTCACGAACTCCTAACCTCAAGTGATCTTCCCACTTCAACCTCCCAAAGTGCTGGGATTAAAGACATGAGCCACTGCACCCAGCCTCATGAACCTCTTTAAAGCAGCACGAAGTCATCATAGAATAACAATGTAATTCTTCAAAACTGTGCTACAAAATTTAAAAGATTTACTAAAATACCACCCAAAAAGGCAAAATCAAATATAACTAGAAGGCAGGTCTCAACTGATAAATCTGAAATTAGATAATAAACCCACCAAAATTATTTTGGGGATATATTGCATGCCTACATCATGGTTATAAAAATTGAATTAGATAAAAAAAGAAAGAAGAATGAGGAGAAGAGGAGATAAAAAGAAATAGATTCCAGTCGACTATGTAAATATTCATCAGTGTGGAACTATGTTGTCACAGGAATAAGAGCTTGGTCATGTTTACCATCAACAAATACCTAGAGAATAAGTTTTCTGTGGATTTTCCTAGGGTTCTGAGTAACTGAAAGGAACTTTCATCTTTAAGGTCAATTACTGTTAGGTAGGGGACTAGGAAGTAAAAATGGGAAATTTAGTCCTTGGCTTTCCTCTGTATCACTGTAGCAAAGAGTATACTCCTTGTGGATTTCCAATCAAGAAATGGCCCCATTAGTTTTCTATCTTTTACAAAGGACAACAAGGAAAAAGAGAAGATAGAGGTGAAAAATCACATACTGCCCAAGCAAAAAGGACTATAGGATTATAAATTACCTAATAAAAGGCCCATCTTCAAGAAAGAGAACCCTAAACAGTCAAAATAATAGAACACTAGTTCAAATTTTAAGATGCTTCTTTATCTTCACAACGATAAAGATGATCATTTAACATTAACAACACGTCTCAGGCATTAAAGTCTACAACCTAATTCTATCCTTTGCATAAAATAAATACATGAGAATAATTAACCATTTACTATTTACCCGAAGTGCTTTTATACACACACACACAAAAATATAATTCATTTACATCACATACAACACATAAATGCCACAATAAATTTACATTTACATATATATAATGTATACATTTACATCACATACACACAACACAGAAATGCCACAATAAAATATTTCATTCACTCACTCAACAAGTATTTCCTGGAAAGAGTATATACTAGACACTCTAAAACTCTACAGTGGTTATTAGGACCCACGTTTTACACATGAGTAGGCAAAACATTAGGAAGGTCAGTGACTACCCCCAAGAGGTCAAAGAACCAGTTAGTTCAGTGGCAAAACCATGATTCTAACCCAGATCTTTGAATAAGCACAGTATTCTTTTCAGTTCCCCACAGCCCTGTATTGTGTAATAGTAAAAGTACAAAGAGAAAGGAGAATAAAGAGGAGAGGGATTGTTAAAAGAGCTAGTGGGACAGACAAAATATTTGGACAAAAAGAGAAAATTCAGCTGCATCAGCTTCCACTCCCTATATTTCAACTAAGTCTTTGGGATAAGCTAATATAGAACTAGGAATTTTTAATTATGGGGTTTTGTTCCAACAATGCCGTTGATTATCTGTATTTAGGTAAGTTGGTTCATCTTCCTAGGCCTCAGTTTCCTCCAATGCAAAGTGAAAAGACTAATCGAAATGATCTCAAAGGCCTCTTCGAAATTTATGTTTCCATAATACTTGCAATGGGGAAAAATAATCATTACTTTATATACTTGCTGTTGTTAGGAAAGAAGTCACCTCTATCTCTCAACTTTCACATCTAGTACACTACACTTTCGGTCAGATTACTTGTCCTTCCCCTCACCAAATAAGAAGCTCTGTGATGACAGTTTTATCTTTAGGCCCAACCCATAAAAGGCAATCAAGAAATACCTGCTGAGTGAACAGTCAAATAAAAGAACAATCAGATACAAGCTAGGTTTCTTTTTTTTTTAAATGCGATTTTTAAAATTGGATTCAGCAGTGTGAAAATTAACTGATTGAATGGAACTTTCACCAGCAAAATTTGGACTTTGCATGAAATCTTACCATTCAGTATTTTTATACACTAATGCTTGTGATCAAGGCATACAGTCCTCAAACTAGAAGTATAATCGTAGTCCAGATTCATACATTTACTAATTTCTCTCCTTACTAAAAAGTCAGATTTTATTCAAAATTATACACATGTATGTGTAATACATATACATGTATGTATATACACAGGTACAGTATTTTTATTGCCATATTCTTGGGATTATTCATTTACATATGAAATAATTCCCAAACTATATTGTTATTTGACTTCAACATTATCCCTTATGTCAGATTACATATCTCAAGAATAATGTATACTTTCACCTAAAACTTTTAAAACAAAATTTAAACTTCAAATTCACACACAAAAAACATTTTGACAGTAAAAACAGAAAATTCAAATTATTTTTAAAATCTTACTTGGCGTATATGGGTCATGGCGTGGTTTGCAATTTTGGAAATCATTCTGTCTATTTTCCTTTGAACTTGGTTTACAAACACTTTTGAAAGGGTTAGAGAAACATTTCCTGGCAGCCTGAGAAGAACGCGAGATAGCAGTACTTCCTCCTCCAAGCTGAAAACACCTGCCACTGCTGAAGTCATCTGGAGAGATCACACCCATGACTTCTATTTCTTTTCCACAAATCATCAGTGTTTGGCCCTCTTCAATCTTTTCAAGCTCTTTGAATTTATAACCAATGCCTTTAAGTTAAGAAAGAAAAAAATTAATTGACACTCTAAGATGATACCATGGTCACCTTCCCATAACTGTACAGAAAAACTGCACTTTGAATGTAAATAGTCTTGTATAATGCATTAGCCAAAATGGAAGCATAATTTAACATTTTGGTTAAAAAAAAAAAAAACACTAAAAATCAAAAGAAATAATACAGCTATAAAATTCGCCATGCTTTAGAGAAAGCAAGAATATTTTTACTATTGAAAATATAGATTATTGTACTCTATAGTTTTGCCATGTCTTGTCTGGAAAAATTAAGCCAAGAAAATAGTTTGATAGGCTATACGTATCCTCCTTTCTTGTACAGAAACACCATGGGTGTTTTTCTCTATTTTCACCTCTATTTTCACTCAGAAATAGCTAGAAATGTGAAGGAGAACTAGCAATGAAAGCATCTGTTACCACAACTAGTACTGACTGTTCCACATGAGATAGCAAAGTTAAAATACAGTTGTGGCAAGAGGTCATAGATATTCCATGCTCTAATTCTTTAATAAAACATGGAATATTTTGTAATATTAAGCTTGTTTGAATTATTAATTTGATGAACATTTATTTAGTGTTGCTATGTAAAGGTGCTGATGAAATATAAGTATGAATAAGTCAGTCATAGGCTGCTTAAAATGAGTTCATTAACCACATAGATGGAATTTTAGACTTCCATGCTGGTCTATTAAATGCATTAAACTATTAAATGTGTAGTTACTGTGCCATCACCAAGCACAGGAGCTGTGTATACCAGAAAGTTTTAAGTCTCTAAAAACAATAATAAAAGACTGTCGCAATTTAGAAAATACGACGACCCTTTTCAAGTAGTTGAAAATTACTAAATTTTCTCTACTGAAACTGGCCTAAAATTTATAATCTGTGCCAATCTGTATTTAATATACAGTCTTAAATTATTTATGGTGGAATACTTTTTAATTTTAATGCTCTGATATAGGAAGAAATTACTTAGCTCAATGTCAAAGACCCATCACTCCATCCCAATTCAGTATTGGTCTTCACTTATCCAAATTAATGAAGATTATAGTCTTATCTTCACATAAAATCCAATTACTGTTAATCTCAGTTTTACATGGAAATGGAAGACAAGAATAACCTTTTAACTTTGAGGTACCTTTAAAGTAGCTCTAATTCCAAGATCTCTCATTTCATTTAGATCCATAGATGATCTTGATCCAAAGATGACTCTTTCAAACATCTCAGTCGCTAGAAGATTTTCCTTTACTCTTAAACTTTGCTTCTCATACTGGTTTTTTTTGTTTGTTTGTTTTTAGGTATTATGCAACGATGGCCAACTGAGCCTGATGCATTATCACAAACTATTAGCAATTTTAGCATTCCAGCTTTCAGTTTTCTTAAACCTCTATCTTTAAATTAACAAATTTACATATTGTATATCCCAGTTATTTAAAAGAAAAACTGCTTATAGACAGTAACTTGCAAAATTAACTTCAGGTTCATACATTTATTAATGTTATAATTAAGCAACCAAGTCCTATGTTTGGATATTTTCATTTTGAAAACCCTAAAATATACCTATCTTCAGTCCCTCTCCCTACCATACAGGTCAAATAAATCAGAGTCTCAAGGAAAGGTCAGAGTCTAGGCATCGGCATTTCTTTTCCTTTTTCTTTTTCTTTTTTTTTTTTTTTTTTTTTAAGAGACAGGGTCTCTCCAGCCCAGGCCGGAGTGCAGTGGCATGATCAAGGCTCACTGCAGCCTTGATCTCCTGGGTTCAAGCAATCTTCCTACCTCAGTCTCCCAAGTAGTTAGAATTACAGATGCATGCCACCACACCTGGTTAATTTATTTTTTTGTATAGACAAGGTCTTGCTAAGTTGCCCAGGTTGGTCTCGAACTTTTAGCCTCAAGCAATCCTTCCCCCTCAGCCTCCCAAAGTGCTGAGATTACAGGCGTGAGCCACTACACCCTTAAAAGCAACTCAGGTGATTCTACTGGCATGGTCAGGGTAAAAACCCACTGTTTTAAGCCTAATTTTCATTTTTTGTTACTTGCAACTGAAAGATCATTTTATTATAAACTACACATATACAAAACCATGCATACTATACCTTAGGGGTAAAAGATATTCCAAAGTAATTGTGATAATTTTTTGTCTCTCATTGACTTCAGAATTTCACTAAAGAGCAATACCAATGCATGAATAAATTCTCCAAAAATCTAGCCCCAATATACCTTAACCAACATAGAATGTGTACTGTTTTTCTTTTTACTTCCTCTAATCACTATACATAGTTGTTCCATACTTTCATAATAAATAAAACATTCTATTGTAGATAATTTAGTTTGTTTCAACTCTTAACACTGTCACAGCCTTTCATACACTACATTCCTGAAACACTGAACTAGTTTGAATTCCCTCCTGCTTTTGTGCCTTTATATGTGCTATTCTCTCTTGCACATGGCCCTTACCTATAACCTCCAAAACTATTCATCCTTCAAATAGTACCTTAAACGGTAACTCCTATCAAGCTTACCCCTAGTCTCCTGGGCAGATTAAATGGTTCTTTTATGCTCCCACTGCATTTAGTAAAAATTATCATTGAAACAACTGTATTATTGCTTCCTAATCATCAATTACTTTGCTTTGTTCCCACTAAATTATAAATTATAATCATCTTTGGTATTCCTAGCATACTGCCTGGCACATAACAGTTATTAAAAAGTATATATTTTTAAGTAAATAAACATGTAGAACAGATTTTATAGTTACAGGTCACACTCAAAATTGAACTGAGACAATGCAAAGACACTGTAGTTGGTGTTAGCCATTCTTAATTTGTAGCCTAACTTGTATTACTACAAATTATGCTGGCAACACTTTGTAACAGAAACAATGGCAACCTCCAATTTCCATATGTTAATCTAGGTCAGGCTTAACCATTATCTCCTTGCTCTGTTTTTCAAAACATTATTGAGTAGTGCTGAAATTACATATCATTCAACTCAATATCAACATATTTTTCAATTTTAACCACTTAGCATTCTTCAAAAAAAAAAAAAAAAGAGGGAGAGAGAGAAAGTATACCAAGTCAAATTTAGTGTTCAAGCTCAGAAAAGTACCAAAATAACTGCATATAGCTGGCTGGCCATTTTTGGAGAAAATGAAACCATAGGATAGGATACGCTTCACTGAGCTAGCATAAGCCATAAGATTAGCAGGCTCACTAATCATTATGAGATTATTTTATGTATTATACACAGTTGAAGCATGAACATCCATTAAAGAATACCTCATCATCTCTTTATAAAACCTAATTATATTTCATTTAGGTAACCAGAGATACATACTAATTTCAGTCCAAATTGTAAACATTAGGTAGTATCACAATACCTCTTCCAATGTCTTTGCCTTCCAAATTCTTTAGTATAAATGACTTTCCTTTTACAATAAGAACAGCATCACCTTCCCATTTTTTATGTTTTTTCTTTGAAGGCTTACACCAAACAACACTGAAATATTTAACTAGGCTATCAGATGTCTCTTCTTGTTCCTTGGACACTGCTACTTCTTTAGGAGTCAAATGAACTACAATTTAAAAAAAAAATTATTAAAAATGACTTTAATGTCTAAGTAGTAAGGTCATTCAAACACAAAAAGCACAAGAAAATTAGATTATATTAAGAAATAGTATGAATCATACTATTTCATACTATAGTATAATATCATATACTATATATATAGTATATGTATCATACTATAGTATGATAATAATCATACTCATGTTAGCATTTTATAAACTAAGAAATCCAAATATCAGGTGTTAATATTACCACAAGTACAATGACTGTAAATATCTTACTGTTCCAAAATGAAATAAACTCAATTGAAGTAGAATAACATAATAATCACTGTAAACATTTTAAAACTCTAAAAATTAAGATATTATTTCAATGTCTATAGCATGGAAAAATATCTAAAAATCAAATTTTGACAAAACTGATTTAATTAAGTGACATGACAAGCTGAGGAAAGGCAAAGATTACAGAGTTCTCTGAAAGTAAAACCTGAAATTTTTATTTTAATTGATAAATAAAAATTATATATATGTAGATGCACAACATTCTGTTTTGATATATGTATACACTGTGGGATGGCTAAATCAAACTAATTAATATTATCCATTACCTCACATATTTTCTGTGGTGAGAACATTTTTTAAAATGCTACTTTCTTAGCATTTTTCAAGTATATATTGTTATTAACTATAGTCACCATGTTATACAATAGATTTCTTGAACTTACTCCTCCTTAACTGAAATTTCGGATCCTTTGACCAATATCTCCCCAGTGCTCCACCTCTATCCAACTCTAGGTAACCATCATTCTACTTTCTGTTCTAAGAGTTTAACTTTTTTGAATTCCACATATAAGTGAGATCACAAAATAATTGTCTTTCTGTGTCTGGCTTATTTCACTCAGCATAAGGTCCTCCAGGTTTATCCATGTTGTCACAAGTGACAGGATTGCCGTTTTTTAAGGCTGAGTAGTGTTCCACTGTGTATCTATACCAAGAAGTTTTTAATCCATTCCTCCATTGATGGACACTTAGGTTGACTTCACATCTTGGCTATTGTGAAAAATACTCCAAGGAACATGGGAATGCAGACAGCTCTTCGACATACCAATTTGATTCTTTTTGTCTATATACCCAGAAGTGAAAGTGTTGGATCATATGATATGTTACTTTTTCAAATAAGAACAAGTATAAAACAACAAAGTAGAAATGAGAATAAATATTATTAAAATAATTTGGTATCCTGCTTCTTACACCTAACTTGTACACACTAGATTTTCAGTGGTTAGATAAAAGGTGGTTTAGCTGAAGACAGCAAAATCTCATTCCCCCCATTACTGAAGAGCTCTTCCCTATGTCTTTTATCTCATATACACTTTAACCATGGAAACTGTCAAAACAATAAAATTCAAAAAACAAAACGAAGCAATTTTTTTTCCTTTTTACTATTTTCCTATTTACTTAAATAGGAATAAGGCAGTAAAAGCATACAAAGTATAAAGATCAGAAAGAAAGAAAGAAAACGGGAGCATTTACAGATGTTGTAACTATTTACATAGAAATCCCCAGATAATCTAAAAATAAAGAAGAATAAATTTAGCAAAGTCACAAGATCAAGGTTCATATGCAAAAATCAACTGTATTCTTATAGACTAGCAAGAAATAACCAAAAATAAAATTTTTTAAATTCCATTCACAGTAGCTCCAAAAAACAGACATATGAAATACTTGGGAAAATATCTAACAAAAGATAACCCAGATCTCTACATTAAAATTTAAAAGCTTTGTTGAGAAAAAATTAACAAAGCTCTTATAAATAAGTACAGCTCCTATTTCATGAATTGGAACATTCAATTTTGTTAAGACAGCAATTTTCCCCAAAATGATCAATATATTTAACACAATACCAATCAAAATCCCAAGACACTTCTAGTAAAATTGGCAAGCTGATTTAAAAATTCATATGAAAAGAAAAATAACATAGAGTAACCAAAGCAATTTTTGAAAAGAACAAAGTTGGATGTTTACAATAATGCTACAATAATCAAGATAGTTTGGTACTGCCCCTCCTCTCCAAAAAAGACATATAGACATTCCAATGCATTGGAAGAGTAGCAAGAAATAGACCCGCTCACACATATACGGTGAAATTATTTTCAACAAAGGTGGGGAAGCAAATTCAATGAGGAAAAGAAAGTATTTTCAACAAACATTGCTAAACCGACTGGATATACATTTGGAAAAGATAAACATCAACCATTAAGTCACCCCATATACAAAATTCAACTCAAAATGAATGACAGACCTCAATGTAAAACCTAAAACAAAAAATCTCTAATAGAAAACACAGGATAAAATATTTGTAACCTCGGGATATACAAAGCTTTCTTAGAATACAAAAGCAAAAAATATAAAAATCAAAAATTATAAATCAACTTTTATCAGAATTTAAAACTTTTCCTTTTTGAAAGATGCCATTAAAAAAACAAAAGGGAAGCCACTGGCTGGGGTACAATATTCACAACATATGAATAAGACAAAGGTCTTGTATCTGGAATAATTATTCTTTTTTTTTTCTTTTTTTTTGAGACAGAGCTTTGTTCTGTAGCCCAGGCTGGAATGCAGTGGTGTGATCTCGGCTCACTGCAACCTCTGCCTCCTGGGTTCAAGCTATTCTCCTGCCTCAGCCTCCTGAGTAGCTGGGATTACAGGCGTGTGCCATCACACCTGGCTAATTTTTTTGTATTTTTAGTAGAGATGGGGTTTCACCATGTTGGTCAGGTGGGTCTTGAATTCCTGACCTCAAGTGATCCACCCACCTCAGCCTCCCAAAGTGCTGGGATTACAGGCGTGAGCCACTGCGCCCGGCCTAATAATTCTTATAGTTTCAAAATAAGACAACAAACAAATCAACAGAAAATAGGCAAAAGTCTTAGACAATTCAGAAAATGATATATACAAACAACCAATAAGCACATAAAACAATATTTAACATCATTAGTTACCCAGAAAATACATATTGAAAACCTGAAACACCACTTCACAACCATTAGGATGGCTGGGATCACAAAGTCAGATAATAAACAAGTGTGAGAAGGATGTGAATAAATCAAAACCCTCATACTCTGCTGGCAGGAGTATAAAACGGTGCAGCACTTTGGAAACCAGCATGACAGCTGCTCAAACAATTAAACAAGTTACCAAATGACACAGCAATTATACTCCTAAGTATATGCCCAAAAGAATAATAACATATGTCCACAAAAAAACTTGCATATGAATGTTTATAGCTAGGATTATTAATAATAGCCGACAGGTAGAAACAAACCAAATGTGCATGCAACTGACAAATGGTTAAACAAAATGTGGCATATGCATACAATGGAATATAATTCCATCACAGAATAAAGTACTAATACATGCTAAAACACGGATGAACCCTGAAAACACTTATGCTAAGTGAAAGAAGCCAGTCACAAAGGCCATATATTTTAGGATTCCATTCATATAAAATGTATAGAACAGCAAAATCTTACAGAGACAGAAAATAGATTAATGGTTGCTTAGGCTGGAGGGTAAGGATGGGGTTAGCAAGCAAGAGGGTGGTAGCTAAAGGTACAAAGTTTCTTTCTCAGGTATTGAAAATATTCTGCAATTGGCTGTTCTGACGGTTGCACATGGGACTATATTAAAAAACAATGAATTGTACACTTTACATGACTGAATCATATGGTATGTTAGCTGTATCTCAATAAAGTTGTTTAAAATACACACACACAATGAAGTAACACCACACATTGATTAGATTGACTAAAATTAAAAAAAAAAAAACTGACCACAGTAAGTGCTAGTAAAGATATAGAGCAACTGAAAATATCATATCCTGCTGGAAGGAATGTCAGACAGTACAACCAGTTTGGAAAACGGTTTGGCAGACTCTTTAAAAGTTAAACATACACCTACTATAACCAGCCGTTTACACTGCTGAGTATTCACCAAAAAAAAAAAGAAGAAGAAGAAAGAGAAGAAGAAAGAAGACATATGTCTTGAAAAAAAAAAATTTGTACATCTCTAAGCCAGGTAAATCAACCCGCCAAAAGCCTGAAAAATCTATCACTACTAGAATTCAGATAAATGGTACCTTCATTACTGGCATTCATGGATTTACAAAGTGAATCTTGGCTATCTTCAACCAGTAAATTATACTCAGAACCAACAAAGTTTTTTTCTGAGAAAACAAATGATTCACACCCAGTTTGAGTCACCTCTGTCTGGCATGACCCAGTGAACTCGGATCAGTTCCTGAAAGGATTCAGACTGCTAGAACCCTGAGCAGGAACCAAGAAGACGAAAGACTGAAGTGCAGCTCCTCCAGTTTTCTGACCCTCCTTCCCTAACGAGGGTGTATGGGTAACAGGTCATTTTTCAGATACTTTTTTGGGGGAAATATGCTTCTAATGTCCCAGAAAATGTAGTGGATAGGTTTTTACTCTCCTCTTTTCATATGTTATTGTGGATATATTTCTACATATTATTAGTCCCTTATTACTGGGCTTTTTTTTTTTAAGCTCTATTATACTCAATCTGCGCATCTCTGGTTATTTGTAGAAGACAAAGTCCAAGAAATGAAATTACCAGTCCAATGAATTTAAAGATTTTCAATTCCTGATTTAGACTGACAAATTTTTCTCCACGAAAGGTTGTATCAGTGATATTCCCACCAAGCAAGGGTGTCCACTTCATTACACCTGCGTTAGCACAAAACTTCACCTTTATCCATTTTTAACTATTTTATTTTTTAAATTTTCATACAGTAAAATAGACTTTTGGTGTACAGCTCTACAAATTTTAACACATGTATAGATTCACAGAACCACCATGACCACAATCAGGATATAGAATTGTTCCATCATCCCAAAAGAGTTCCTCATGCTATTCTTTTATACTCACACCCTCTCCCTACCCAAAACCCCTGCAATTACTGACATGTTTTCCATGAATATTGTTTTCTTTTTGAGAATGTCAAATAAATGGAATCATACAGTATACAACCGTTTCAAAAATGATTTCTCCCATTCAGCATAATATCTTTAGGATTCATCCCAAATTGTTGCCTGTATCAACAATTTGTTCCTTATTATTATATAGGATAGTGACAGACAATTGAGTTTTCAGCTTAATTTTGATAGCTTTGACTATCATAAAGCTTCTTTGAACTTTTTCTGTGAATTCATCTTTATCAATTTAGTTGGTAGAAATGGTATCTCCTTAATGCTGCAATTTGAATTTGATTAGTGATAGGACATTTTTAAATGTATCTTCATTTCCTCTTTGCAAGACGCTCCTAATTTCACATTACACGTAAAGAAGGTACCTGAGAAAAAAAGAAAAGATTCTCATCTCTTTAAAGTTTTAATCTGACCAGAAAACCCTCAACATTCAGTCAACATATTGCCAATATGTAGAATCTAAACCCTGAATTTTACTTAAAATATTTAAGTAAAAAATAGGCATAAAAAAATTTCAATTAGTAAGAACTGTTAAAGCAAAAAGGTCGGGCACGGTGGCTCACGCCTGTAATCCCAGCACTTTCGGAGGCCAAGGCAGGTAGATCACAAGATCAGCAGTTCGAGACCAGCCTGACCAACATGGTGAAACCCTGTCTCTACTAAAAATATAAACATTAGCCGGGTGTGGTGGCAGGCGCCTGCAATGCCAGCTACTCGGGAGGCTGAGGCAAGAGAATTGCTTAAAACCAGAAGGCAGAGGTTGCAGTGAGCCAAGATCATGCCACTGCACTCTAGCCTGGGCAACAAGAGCGAAACTCCGTCTCAAAAAAATAAATAAATAAAAATAAAATTAAAGCAAAAAATAAATCTACTGAATTTTAATATGTAAAATGCTAACAAAATACATGGAACATAAGTGTTGACTGTGCTGGAAGAATTAAGAATCCATTTAATATTTTCTTTAATAGGAGGTATTGACTAAGTTACGGGGCCGTTACAATATTTTAAATAAACCCACCTCATTTAAAAACTCCTCCCTCTTCTCTCTCAGCCTGGCCCCCACCAAAACAAAAAACAAAAAACAAAAAACAACAGCAACATGAACAATTTAACAGAGTGAAATAAAAGAGGTTGAAATAAGCCCACTCACTTACTAGAAATTATTGAACACTTTACTATACAGTCATGTACCACATAAGGTTTTGATCAACCACAGACCACATATATGATGGTGGTCCCGTAAGATTTTAATACCATATTTTTACTGTATATTTTCTATTTCTAGATATGTTTAGATACACAAATACCACTGTGTTACAACTGTCTACAGTATTCAGTACAGCAACATGCAGTACAGGTTTACAGTCTAGGAACCATAGGCTATATACCACATAGCCTAGGTGTGTAGCAGGCTATACTATCTAGGTTTGAGGAAGTACACTCCACGATATTCGCACAACGAAATCACCTAGCAATGCATTTCTCAGAACATATCCCTGTCATTAAGCAAGATGATTGTACTCTACATCAATATATCAACATGCTGTAGTAAAAGGGCCAAAGACAACTTGATTTTTTTTTTTTTTTTAAAGACAGAGTCTTACTCTGTCACCCGGGTTGGAGTGCAGTGGTGTGATCTTGGTTCACAGCAACTTCCACTTCCCAGGCTCAAGCGATCCTCCCACCTCAGCATCCTGAGTAGCTGGGACTACAGGCGTGCACCACCAAGCCCGGCTAGTTTTTTGTTTGTTTTTTTTTTTTTTGTATTTTCAGTAGAGACGGGGTTTCACCATTTTGCCCAGGCTGGTGTCAAACTCATGAGCTTAAGCGACTGGTCTGCCTCAGCCTCCCAAAGAGCTCTTAACAGGGTCACTCTTTGACTTCCTACTTAATAAACTCCTTTCTCCACAGTAAATCATGGGGAAAAAACATAGCATGGAAAAATAAGGTCAAGATTATTTTGTGATATATTTCAGGGAGAAACATGTATTGCAGGAAGAAACACATACATAAAAAGAGAAGTTTTTGGCCGTGCGCGGTGGCTCAGGCCTGTAATCCCAGTACTTTGGGAGGCTAAGGCAGGCAGATCACCTGAGGTCAGGAGTTCGAGACGAGCTTGGCCAACATGATGAAACCCCGCCTCTACTAAAAATACAAAAATTAGCCAGATGTGGTAGTGGGTGTCTGTAATCCCAGCTATCACCTGAACCCTGGAGGCGGAGGTTGCAGTAAGCCGAGATCACACCACTGCACTCCAGCCTCGGCAATAAAGCGAGACACAGTCTCAAAAAAACAAGAGATGTTTTCATACCATCAGAAGCTGTCTACCCCATTGTTTCAACTTCAAGTATCCAAACACTCCCACCCCCACACCGCCTCTGCTTCTTCAAATTCCCAATCATTCCTCAACTGCTCCAATCTGGCTTCCAGTAGTCGTTCCCCTGAAACTGCCCTGTTAAAGGTTACTAGGAGCTCTTCGTCTATAAACCCACAGGTTGTTTTTAGCCCTAATCAAAGTTCTCAAAAGCATTAGACAATGTTGACTACTTCCTCCTAGAAATACTGAACTATACTTTTGTAGCTTCTCTAACATCCTTCAAATTTTCCTCTTACCTCTTTGCTTGCTTCTTCTTAGACATCTTTGCCAGTTCATACTTCATCTACCTTTTATTTATTGGAGTTCTTCAGAACTGGCTTCTAGGCCATGTTCTCTCACTGTGCACCTCTTCTCTTTAAGTAGCCCATCCACTTCAGTGGCTTCAATGCCGCCCAGGTACTAACAACCTTTTTTTTCTCCAGCCCAGATTACAACTCTTGATCTGCATATCCAGTTGCCTCCCAGACATGTCCACACACCTCATAAACATCTCAAACTCATCATGTCCACGTATCTTTTCTCCAAAAATTGTTCCTCCTTTGGTTTCCCCATGTCTCGTCCTTATTCAAGCCAGAAAACTGGAAATCATCCTTGACACTCTCTACTTTTTCAGTCCCACAGACAATCAACCACAAAATTCAGATAATTCTGCCCCCCACCAGGTTTTCAGAGTTATGTATTGTATCCTTCTCCATTGCCTCCACTTTTTTCAACTCATCTCTGATCTGAATTTCGGTATTACGGCAGGGGCTTCCCAACAAGTCTACTGAGAGCTTCTTTTGCCACCTCTATTCTCTAAAGACGTTTTCCAAATTGTAGTTATCTATTTTTAAATGTAAATCTGATAATGTATCCCTCTTGCTTAAAATCTATGAGTCTTAGTAATCTTGAAGGAAGTATGCTATTTCCAGCTATAGAGACTTTTTCCTGTCTTCTTCTAATGCTCTTATCTAAATTAACTTCCACTCTCTGTACAACTTTAATTTCCAATTGCCAAATTAGACCTAGCCACCCTATTACCTCAGCATTATCTCAATAATTAGTTATGTAACAAATTATTTAATGTCAGCCTTCCCCAGTAATTTATAAAGTCCTGAGAGTCTGTTTCGATTTGTTCATCACCATACTCACAGAACAAGATACTTTTCAAAAACTGCTATTTTGACTCTAGGTACATTTTGACTAAATGTTTATAATTAAAATACAATTATCAACTAATTAAAATACAATTATCTAATTAAATACAATTAAATATAATTATCAACTGGGCGCACTGGTTCACGCCTGTAATCCCAGCACTTTGGGAGGCTGAGGCAGGCGGATTACCTGAGGTCAGGAGTTTGAGACCAGCCTGGCCAACGTGGCGAAACTCCGTCTCTACTAAAAATACAAAAATTAGCCAGGCATGGTGGTACATGCCTGTAGTGCCAGCTACTTGGGTAGCTGAGACACGAGAATCGCTTGAATCCGGGAGGCGGAGGTTGCAGTGAGCCAAGAACGTTCCACTGGCACTCCAGCCTGGGCAACAGAGCGAGACTTCGTCTCAAAAAAAAAAAAAAAGAAAAATACATATATATATACACACACACACACATATATAAATATATGTATATATATAATTATCTTTTAATGTTATAGCTCTTTTAGAATTTTCCAGTTTTCGCCAATTCTAAATCCAGTTTCAGAATTTTCTAGAAAGCCCCCTCACACACAAAAAATTATATATATATAAAATTGTTAGGGGTGGTTATTCTGGGACATAGCAAATTAGTCAATATTTTCATAATACAAGTAGTCTAGATATAGGAGGTTATGTTCCACTATCCTATGTTGCCAATGATCTTGTTTTTACCTTTTGGAGTTATTCACCCTCTCCATTCCCTGCTTTATGGCCTACATAATTTTAAAAATGGGACTAATTGGGAAAAAGAATATGTATCAATATACATATATATGTATTTATCTTAAAATTCATTTTCATTAAGAGTTGCGTTAGAATGTAACTCTGTCCTCATTTCCATTATTACCTAATTTTTCATTTTCATTGACAAAGACTTATTACCGGCCAGGTACAGTGGCTCACCCCTGTAATCCCAACACTTTGGGAGGCTGAGGCGGGCTAATCACGAGGTCAGGAGATCAAGACCATTCTGGCTAACATGGTGAAACGCCATCTGTACTAAAAATACAAAAAATTAGCCAGGCGTGGTGGTGGGCGCCTGTAGTCCCAGCTACTCAGGAGGCTGAGGCAGGAGAATTGCTTGAACCCGGAAGGCAGAGTTGCAGTGTGCCAAGATGGTGCCACTGCACTCCAGACTGGGCAACAGAGTCAGACTCCATCTCAAAAAAAAAAAAAAAAACTTGTTACCATCAGGATCATTTTTGAAGTAAATTTATAACAAAGTTTCAGTCACTTGTTTATGTACCATATTATTTCATTGATCAGTGAAAACTTTTATGAACTTGTTCTTTTATAACCATAATTTCTACCAAATGCAGTTTTACTGAGTCAAATTTTGCACAGCTAAATATTATCAGGATCGTATTAATCCAACAAGTTTTAGTCAAGAAAACTTACCAGTTTTTAGATAAATTTGTAGCTGTCATGGGTTAATCTTTGTTGTTTTACCAAGCCCAATCTTCCCAGATAAAGTTTTGAGGTTTTTAGCATTAACAAAAGACAGAATGCTTCCATTAGTTTTTGAACTCTAAAAAATTTTGCTGTGTGCAATTTTAGTCAATTTTAATTACTTCTCTTTTTGCATTATTTCTACCAGGAGCAGTCACTGTGCATTGAATTAAAAACTGACAAAATATTTCTGCACAGTTAAAATTTCTCTGTTTTTTCATTAGGTTATCTAAGAGAAAAACATACTTCCTCTTTTGCCCTAAAGAGCGGGTAAAAAGAATGTCTTCATCAAAAGGCTGGGAAAAACATCCTGGAGTAAAATACTGTATTGTATTCCCAGGGTCTAAGAGAATAGCTGTTATGTCTAAGACCCTCCCTGCCACTATCCCACCAGCTCCCAGAAAAAATGATGAATGAGATAACTAAATTCTGATAATTCAGAAATTACTTACAAGTAACTTTGAAATACCATAAGATTCTCAGATATACACTTTTCTTTTGCAGAACAGTAGAAGGGCATGAACTATGGAGACAGACTGGCTGGGTTAGAGTCTTAAGTCTGCCTCTTACTAGCTCTGTGACCCTGGATAAGTTACTTAACCCCTTTGTGCCAGTTTATAAATCTATCAAATGAATATAATACTAACACCTCACAAACCTACTGTGAGCAAGGATTAGTGAATATATGTAAAACACTTACAACAGTATTTGCCACAGAGTAAGTGCTCCCTTAATGTTTACACCATCGACGTTTGCCCTTGTCCCTTTCCCAATTACTCCCATTTTTAAAATTATGTAGGCCATACAGCAGGGAATAGAGAGGGTGAATAATTCCAAAAGGTAAAAACGAGATGGTAGGGAACATGGAATAGTAGAACATAACCTCCTATATCTAGACAACTTGTATTACAGAAAATACTGACTAATTTGCTATGTCCCAGAATAACCACCCCTAACAATCCCACTCTGTAATTTCTTAACTGTAAACTGGGTTCTGATCTATTTTCCCCTTGACCCTGTAATGTGCTTGCCAAATCAATACCAAAAAGTGGTCAGCATAAACAAGAGACTTGAAGGCCTATCTGCAAGATTCATAAGGCGGCTGGGCACAGTGGCTCACACCTATAATCCCAGCACTTTGGGAGGCCAAGGTGAGAGAATCACTCGAGCCCAGGAGCTCAAGACCAGTCTGGACAACATGGCGAAACTCTGTCTCTATAAAAAATACAAAAATTAGCTGGGCATGGTGGTGCACACCTGTGGTTTCAGCTACTCAGGAAGTTGAGGCAGGTAGATTGCTTGAGCCCAGGAGGCTGAGGCTCCAGTGAGCTGTGACTGTGCCACTGTACTCCAGCCTGGGTGGCACAGCGAGACACCATCTCAAAAAAAAAAAAAAAAAATCATAAGGGCAGGATGCTTAAAACCATGTTTTGATCAAGGGAAATAATGTCATTTAATATTAATAGTGGGCATTATCATCTTAATGAACAATTCCTAAGCTTAGCCACTCTAGAGTTGAATGACTTAATTGTACATCTCATAAACCTAAGCCTTTAATATTCTTTTTGGTTTTTTTTAATTGAAATGAGGTCTTCAGGTTGCTCTCGAACTCCTGGACTCAAGCAATCCTCCTGCCTCAGCCTCACAAAGTGTTAGAAATACAGACATGAGCCACCGCATCTAGCCTAATACTCTTTTGTTTAACAATTCTAAATACATTGTTTTCAATGGCACAAATGAAATTTAAAATGTCTCATATAATCAAATTCAATAAAGAATGTAAATACTCTTGCAGCTCATGTTTTGAGTTTTAAAATTACCAAAACCTACCACAATGTTTAATATGCATTAACATATAACTTCAATATAAATTTAAGATTGAAAGTTTTTATTACACTAAAAAGCATACAAACATTAATATACAAATCCCTTCAAACTGATACTCAGTTTTCTTTATCTAATAAGAGATTGAATGTAACTAAATGTAAGTATCAATTAAGTATAAAGTAAACCTAGAAGATATTTCTTTGCATTAAAGATCATTTTCAGAATTGTTTTATAAGCATAGCAGAGACTACACATTTCGTATTTCTTCAATACCTCATGTCAAAGCATATATGCAACTAGTACTAAAATGAAAAAACAAAAAACCAATAAACTACAATATTCCCAGGTATCTAAATTACCTGCCCAGCAGCATTTTGAATACACTTAAATATTACAAAAATTATTCGTCAATTTCAATTCTGACATTCCAATCACTGAACATGCAAAGGGGTTTTTTTTTGTTTGTTTGGTTTTTGAGACAGGGTCTTACTCTGTTGCCCAGGCTGGAGTACAGTGGTGTGATCAGGGCTCACTGCAACCTCTGCCTCCCAGATTCAAGCAATTCTCCTGCCTCAGCCTCCTGAGTAGCTGGGATTCCAGGCGCCTGCCACCACGCCCAGCTGATTTTTGTATTTTTAGTAGAGACAGGGTTTCACCATGGTGGCCAGGCTGGTTTCGAACTCCTGACCTCAAGCGATCCACCCACTGGAGCCTCCCAAATTGCTGGGATGACAGGTGTGAGCCACTATGCCCAGCCTTTTGCAAAGATTACAAAAAAAAAAAAAAAAAAAAAAAAAACCTCGTACCCTGTTGATGGAAGTGTAAAATGATATAATCACTTTAGAAAATGTCTGGCAATTTCTAAAAGCTTAAATCTATATGGTTCCCTAATCTAGTATTATGCCCATGAAAAACTTGCACAAGAATATTCATAGAATCTTTATACATAATAGCCAAAAAACATGGAAATTGCCAAGAAGTCCATCAAAAGATAATAGATAAACAAAGTGTGGTATATGTATATAATGGAATACTGCTCAGCAACAGAAAGCAATGCGCTACAAATAGGAGGATGGATAAACATGAATGAATATTAAAAACACTAAGATAGATGAAAAAAACAGAAACAAAGTATGCATATTGTACGATTCCAATTATATGAAGTTCTAGAATGGGCAAAACTTAATCTATAATTTTTTAAAAATTAGGACAACGGTTGCCTGACGTGCAAGAAGACTGATTAGAAGCAGGCAAGAGAGAACTTTCTGAGGTGATAATGTTCTAAATCTTGACAGAGGTTTGAGCTACACAGTTGTGGATCAAAACTCACCAAATGGTGTATTTTAAATTTGTGCATTTCACTGTATGCAAATCTTACCTAAAAAACACACATGCCCAAATAAATAGTGAACTCTAGTAATACTCATGCTGAAGTACTTAAGGGTAAATTATTCTAATTCTACAACTTGTTTTGAAGTCACATTTTTCCTTTAAAAAAAAGAACTGATGGATAAATATGTGATGAAGCAAGTATAGCAAAACATTCATTGCAGAATCTATGTGGTAGGTATATGGATACTTATTGTAACTATCTTTTAAATTTTTCTGTATGTCTAAAGGGTTTCTTAATAAAATATTAGGGGAAAAAAAAAAACTTTGTAACAGAGGTGAATTCACACATAAATTTTAAAACAAAAAAGACCTGCTAGCAAAGTGGAATTATAATGATATATCCTTTTAGTTTAAGTTGTCTGGACTGATATGAGCGATATTTTTATTTTTATTTTTATTTACTCATTTATTTTGCTTTCCACTATTACAAAGCAAATGGAAACTAAAAATAAATAATATGTTCAAATTATAACTACTAGCTTTAATCAATATAAAAGATATATAAAAATATATTGAACAATTTCTCAAAATCGTATACAAAGATTTTGCTTGACTGTTAATGTTTAATTAGGTAGCATATTCTAAGAACTTACTCTTGTTTAAGTAGGCAACAATATTTCATCTAATTATTTTTAAGTGTTAACAATCAAATTCACTGTCAAATATGTGATTTTGAGAAGTTGTGGCTCTTAACATTTGAAAAAAAAATGAAATGTGATATTTAGATATGGTACATTGGCCATCTATTACAACATAATCATCTAAACAATGTATTTCAATTATACCTCATCGAAAAATTTTACCTCTACAGTACTGAATTATTTGTCTTAACGGCACACAAAAAAAGTACACAAATCAGTACAAAGCATTATCTTGTATTTAAAAGAACATGTGTTAACAAAGCATTTAACCATCATTATCTACAGTATATATTAAACACAATTTATTACACTCTAAGTTATTTAAACATGTGTATTTAAAAGTTGACATTACTCTAAAAGAAGGCACATTAAAAAAAAAACTCGTATTTTAAACATTTTCACGTAAGTAAACATAGAACAGGGTAGAGTGACTCCTTAAAAAAAAAATGAAATAACACCAAGTTGATATCTCATCATACAAAAAAGAAAAATATTTGACTATTTTAAGAAATCTGGTATTCATTGGAAATGAGTTTCATTGACTTTTCTCAGGATGTCATTATAAATCACAGCTAGTTTAGAAAATCATAAATTGTAACAACATATCCATTTACATTCATCTGGATAAGAGAAAGATAGGAAAGTGGCTATCCACTATCTAAATTACTAATGTATTGGATGAAATAATCTATTTACTTAGTATATTTCTCAAATGTAGTATATTTCTACAGAATCAAGTCTACATTTAAAAAACAAAATCACTCTTCTCTATGTTCTCCCAGCATTACATTTTGTAATGAAAACTCATGGCCCCCAAACAATTGTCTATGGTATGCAGGATGTTTGGTGGCTTAAGTGTATAGTCATCCCTCAGTATCCAAGGGGGAATGGTTTCAGGACACCCCCTACCCCATCAAGATCCACAGATACTCAAGTCCCTTATATAAAATGTTTGTATTCACATACAATTTACACACATCCTTCCATATACTTTAAATCATCTCTAGATTACTTACAATGCCTAAAACAAATGTAACTACTATGTAAATAGTTGTTAGGATATAGGACAAGTGAGCCCCAAAACTGGGGCTTAGCCCAACTCCTACCTCAGTTATACTGTATTTTTAAATTTCGTATTACTTTTATTGTTGTATTGTTATTTATTTTTTTGCCTAATATTTTCAATCCACAGTGGTTCAATGTGCAGATGTGAAACCTGCAGATAGAGAGCCAAGTGTATATTCCATTGTACTAGCAAACTTGCCCCTATATATTCTCCTTAATGAAACTTGTCCTCAACAAAAACTGCTAATGTTAGTTGGTAAGCAGTCCCCAAACTCAAAAAAGTCTCAATATAAAAAAGAAGAAAAAAAAGGTTTGGTTCCAAATTACCCTAAGATACTCTGTAAGATAATAAACAGCCTCCAAAAAGGATTCTATGGTCAAACAAATAATTTTCTTTATTCAGGAATTCTCATAAACTATACTACGTTAATCATGGTTGTACAAGAGGAGGTAGACAATGAGCAGAATTATACGCATTTAAACTTTTGCAAATTAAAAGCAAGATTGACTTGGAGAAAAACAAGATTGACTTGGAAAAGTTGCTGCTGTAAACTCAGAGTGTGATTCTGGTGTTTAAAAATACGTTAAAATAAGTTTCTTATTGTATACAGCCCCTAAATGCTAATGAATTGTGTCACCTAACACACTAAAGAAAAAGCAATCTTAAACAATGCTGTAGAAAAATACGACTGTAGCAGACTATGTTTATGCTATTTTATGGGCAGCAAAGGAATTTTCAAGGGCTACCTTGTATATACATAATTTTTTCCTTCCACAATTATTTTAGAACCTAACCACCAAAAAAAAATCTTTTTTGAACACAGATCTCTTTTCTAGAAACATCTCACAGAATTAACGTTCCACAGAACACACTTGGGAAAACTCTGATTTGCTGTAAAAGCCAACATTCAAATTGAACATTCATTATCAATTCTTAGTAGCATGCTGAAACTGTAAAGTGAATTACATCTCATATGTGCGCTTTCAATAATTTAAAAAAATAAAGCTTACTACTGCCAAGATGTATTTAGTAGAATTATACTGGGAAACATTACCTCAAATTAAGAATTACAAGATTGATTAGACTCAAAGAAAAGTCATAGCACAGATTAAAGAGAAAAGGTAACATTGTCAAAAGGATATAATATATTATATATTCAGGGCATCTTTATAATTAAAAAAGTTAACTCTACCAGCTGTAAAACACTCTTTTTAATCCAACCAATGAAATTAAGCAGTCAATATACTAAAATAGTACCTTAAAGAGTTCATTTTTTTCTATTTCTATAGCCATAACTTAAATTTCTGATTTAAGTTCTTCTCAATACAGTGCCTGTCCCTAAATGCCACTCCTCCTAAATCACAACTATAATGAAATTACCCCCCTAATACAAAGTATTCAATGGCTTCCCATTGTACATTAAGTCTGACTCATTAAAAATAGTATTTAGGCTGGGCATGGTGGCTCACGCCTGTAATCCCAGCACTTTGGGAGGCAGGCAGATCACGAGGTCAGGAGATCCAGAACATCCTGGCTGACACGGTGAAACCCTGTCTCTACTAAAAACACAAAAAAATTAGCCGGGCATAGTGGGGCGCCTGTAGTCCCAGCTACTTGGGAAGCTGAGGGAGGAGAATCGCTTGAACCTGGGAGACGGAGATTGCAGTGAGCCAAGATCGTGCCACTGCACTCCAACCTAGGCGACAAAGCAAGACTCTATCTCAAAAAAAAAAAAAAAAAATTATATTTAATGTAATTCATAATCTGGTACCAACCATCACCCAAATTTATATCCCTCAGTTCACTTTAAACTACTCTTTAACAAAAATTTTGAGACTAGCATGATTTGGGCACCAAGCGAGGTTCCAAAATACTCTGTTTCACTGGTTCTCAAACTTTAGCATGCATCAGAATCTCTAGAGGGTTTATTAAAAGAGATTGCTGACCCCACCCCCAGGGTTTCTAATTCAGTTGAAATTGGATTTACATTTCTAACAAGCTCTCAAGTGATGCTGATGCAGCAGGTCAGGACCCATACTTGGAAAACCATTGCTCTACTCCAAAGGCCACAAACTGGAAGCCCAATGGCTCAATGAGGCCCACTCACATGTTGTCTGTATAATGTTTTAAAAGCATTTTGTGTTATTTGCAAACATTTTTAAATTGGAAAATTCTGCATTAAAAATGCAGATTTCTGGTTTATTCCCGCATGTGAAAATTCTGCTGGAGCTAAACAGCAGCTGCCCTACCTAGTCCAGGGAGATGTCCTTCCTAGTCCAGGATACCACAGCCCAAACTGACTCTCTCTACATTCACTTAAAATTACTGGCTCACCACTGCATTTGTGTTTATACATTCAATCCACTTTTTCCCATCCCTCTTTTTTCCAGCTTCTCACTCTGGCTTCAAACATCCATGGTCCCCTTCACTGCTGAAATTCCACCCACTCCATTCTAAACCTTGGCTTAAAAATCCTTTCTCAATAAAGCCCCAGCAAAAATAGAAATTCTTAAGTAACATACATATTAGAGATTTAATATAAATTCAATATGTATGCTTTAAGAATTGAGGTTTTATTTCCACGAATACTAAAATAACAATACTTATAAAAAACATAAAATTGTAATTTTGTTCATTCTGATTTTTACTGTGAAAGAAATTTTTTCCAGAACAGGACATTTAAAATGAATTAAGACATGTCTTTAAATCACACAGCCAAAATATATAATAGCTTCAATGGAATACCTTATCTATTTTGCTGGAACAAAAAGAGAGAGAGAATGGGGTAATTTATATAATTATTCTGATTTCACAACCTAACAATCTTTAAAGGCAATTTTATGAAACAAATGTTTCTAATATTTAAATCTAGAGAATATTTTGGTGGATATTTACTTCTATCAAATAGAGGGAGGGAAATTACACAAAGAAAAACTGAGTGCTGGTCTCTGCTCTGCCATAAATAGCTTTGTTACCCTAAGTAAGTCATTGAGTTCTCCCTGGACCTGTTTCATTACCCCTAAACTGCAGAGATGGAAAAAAGTGTTCTCCAAATATCTTCCATCTCTAAAATCCTAGGATTTACTCCTTCAAAAGATAAAAGCATAAAAACCAATGTCATACAGACAAGCTTCTTGGTATTAGGTTAGTATAGCTCCTAAATTAGACTGACTTAAAAATCTCTAATTACCGCTTTCAAAGTTCTAACTAAAAATGTTAAAAAAAAAAAAAAAAAGACTCAGAACTTTGAAAGAATATGTGTTTGTTTATGTATTTGTGTATATATTAGTGATCAGAATAAAACATCTTTTGTAAGGTCAACAATTAAACTTACGGGAAAAAAAAAAAAGACAATAAAAACTATAACCATGCCAACCAACCAGTAAATTTTAATATCTCAAAAGAAAATAATTAGAAAATTATATCAAAAAAGTTTTTCCATAATAGAGATTAACATTTTTCAAGAACGTGTATTTTGTTTCAGGATATTCCCAAATTAAAGTAATTTGGCCAAAATCAAAATTATCAAATTGCAAGATTGAAAAAAAAACTTAGAGACTGTTATATTCAGGTAGATCATGCCGTAAGCGAATTGCTTTCAGCTTCTCCACTTCAATTTTTGCTCTTAGTAGCTCTTCCTCTAGCTGCTGCCTTCTTTTCAAGCCATCCCTCTTCTCCTGAACATACAATCCAAAATTTTTTTGATTTTCTAAAATTATCTGATGCTCCTCTTTCAACATTTGCAGGATCTGAGGATCATACCCTAATAGTGACCTAAAGTGTTCACCACTCTCATGCCGAAAAAAATCATCTCTCCTTGGAATAGAAGATGGAGACGATGTCATTCTCATATCAACAGAGGAAAGTGAAGGCGACAAGGATCTTTCCATAACATGTACTAATTCATGTTCTTCTCTTTGCTCTAAAGTATCACTCTGTTGAGAATTTAAAACCAGTGGAGGAGGTGGTTTAATGTCTTCTTCTTGCTTCACCTCCACTGTAATAGCAACAGGATGGTGATCCAACATTACCTGTAGTGAACTGGTACCAGCCTGTGCCTCCTCATCCAAGTTTGCACTATAGCACACAAAAAAGCATTATAATATGTAAATCAAATGAAAAAAAGAGTATATTTATAGCATAATTTTATATTTAATATACATTAAATTATGAAGCTTTAAAACTATAAAGTTACAAAACAAAAAAAATCTTAACACTTGAAATACATTAAAGTGACTAAGATTGGGATTTCAATAATATATACTTAAAGATCTCCCCCATCCTTAACTTTAAAATTGTACTTTTAAGGGGCAGGAAATTACAAATATTATAGAAGGCCAATGAAGAAAATAACAAAGAAAAGTCAGTTTTAATGTTGTCAAACAGACAACAATCTTTCCCACAACCCTAAGGTTTTCAAATGGTGTAAAGAGCCATTTAATGCATTCTCAGTCTTACTATCCCCATACCTTAGCCCTAGACTTCCTGCTTCTGCTCTCCTGGACTGATCTTAAAACCACCAAGGCCCATAACTTCTAAGAGGACAGTGAAAGGCCAACTATGGGAGGTACTATTTCTGCATTTGCCCAAAAAATAAAACATAAAGATTGTATATGGCTTTGGGATATGCTCAACTACTGGAGGTTATCCTTTCTTATTTCAGATGCTTTTATCTGATAGGAAAAACTTCCCTTTTACCTATCCTGAACCGCATGACTCAGTTGCTCTTTAAGTCTTTCAATCACTGGTCAGGTAAAGTTCACAAGAGCAACGGTTTTAATCCACAACTGCATACTCAGTACCTAGTAGGTACTGTACTTAGAACCTAGGAGGTGCTCATTATGTGTTGAATGACTGAAAAGAACAAACTAAATGATTTTTTAATGAAACATTTTTAATGGCCTATACAGATATATTAAAGGTTTATTAAATTTACACATAATTTCCACCAACTATGCATTCCTAATGGAGACAACTACAGCTTTAGCATAATTTAAACTTTAATATGACAAGTTATGATACTATTAAGGCAATAAACCTTAAAATTATGTTTTATAAACATAATTTTATGTATAACGTGAAGCTGTGAATTAAGAATATCTGCTCCTTGAGGTTTTTTTTTTTTAAATTTATGCTTCTGCCTAATTTAAAAATAAAAGTTATAAAGGGAAATTAGATTATTGAACATTAATGGAAATACTTTATTTAATATTATTTAGAGAAGATTTTACATATAAGAAACATAATTAAAAGAATACATTCTACATGGATGATTAAAATGCTGGAACAAGTTCAAGTAGAATGCATAGAAAAAGATTAAAACTACTCATACATTACTTATTAATGGCACTAAATTGCCAGAAATATCAGATATTTATCTAAGAGACAAAATGAAACATATACATAGTATATAATAAAAAAACTATTTGTAGATTATATAAATTCATTTTTGTTCTTGTCTCTGTTTGTGTCATTTTATGATTTCCAAAAACAAAACAATTAATTATAAATCTAATTCAAAGTGCAAGCTCTGCTTCTATTAATAGCTCTGCTAAAACCTGGAATGGGAAAAGGTTAAAATTGCATATGAAAATTAAGTTTTTAAAATCACATAATTACTATTTCAAATTAGTAGGTAAAATAAGAGTATAAACATAGACATTATACTCCCAAGTAAATTAAAAATATGCCTTATATCTGGAACATTCCATTCCATTTTAGCTAAAACATTACAACTAAGGCATAACAATGTAAAAAGGGAGAAAAAAAGCTTTAGAGCAGGTCACAAAAATGACAGAGAAGGACTTGAGAATGAGAACTTTGAAGATCAGTTTACAAAAACACAAACTAAAAACTGATATTAGGAAGAGGTAAAAATAAAGACATAAGTCAATGTGAGTTACCGAAATAAATAGCCTTACAAAACAGGTATATATTTTTAAGTATTTTAAACAACGCAAACACTTGTATTTTCCTTATTAAAAAGGAAGAGTTTGGTAAGATTAACAGGCATATTTATGTAGAAGTATAGTTAAGATTATAGAATAATTATAAACTTCTGAGATTATTAAGATTCAAGGATGATGTCAAATAAATATAAGCACATTAAATATATAGATTAAAGAAATAAGCTAACACAGAGAAAATGTCAATGTAGACACAGTAACACAAGAATTTAAGAGGGATGTTTCTCACATTCTTCCCTTTAAAACCTAACAAATTGATATTATTTAAGTCATAGGTATAGAAACGCACAAATCAACTCATTTTTATCAGAGAAATGTTGATATCCCAAAAGATTTTTTTGTGTGTGAATATTGTAAACATACACACACAAATGGTCAAAATATAACCAGATACTTGTATATTTATATATTGTTTCTCTTCTATACTCACTGTATTTTTAAAATATGCAACTAATTAAAATTACAGTTTCTACATGTAGTTTTCAAATTATAAAAACCTATACCTACTAACCAAAGGGTACAGTTTTATACCTGCAATGCAAAAAGCATTTTTCTCCAGGGTTCAAGGGGGAGAAAATTCTGCATAAGTAGCATAGTATAAAACAATTTTACTGTGTAGTTTTCTGGATATCCAGCTATTGGGATTTCATCTTTTGTCATCACAGTGAACATTTTAACCAGTGGCCCCAAGAATTAATCCACTGTGCATTCATGTCCTGGATTCCCACTGGTGGTATTTTTTTACTGTGCTATCAAGTAGAAATAAGCAATATCTGGTAAGAAGCTAGGCTCAAAAATACTTTCCTAGTAAATTACCAAAATAACATATGCACTTGGCTACAAAGTGGTTTTTTCTGTTTCTCTTCTAATTTCAAAGGGATTTCACAGTAATCAATAATTTGCTTATATAATGCCTCTTCCACCAATAGAAAAGCACATTGTGTAAAGCTTTGTGTGAAAAGCTCCTCAAACTAACAAGGAGTTTACAATTTGTTTAAATTAATCTAAATGGTTCAGAATAAGAATGTAGCTGCCATCTTTATATTTTGCCAGAGGTTACAATCTGAATTAGTGGCAAGATAATACTTTTGAAAATTTCAAGGCAAACAGTTACATAGAACACAAGTTTAACCAAAAAATTGCTTCTAACTCTAAAATAACCCAGTTGCTCTTAGGGGTATTTTAAAATTCATAATTTGATATCCTTGCAAAGCAGTAAGAGAAAGCTTACTCTTTCCTATATGATCCAAGATCAAAGTGAAACTAGACCATTAAGGAATAAAAACAAAAAAAAACTTTTAATTTTATTAAGTAAACTGAATCCCTAATTAGGCATTAACTCCCTTTAGTTGCGTTCATCTTTATTTTAAATGTGTTAGAAAAATAATTTAAACTGTCTTTATATACACAATCATGCCATTAACAAGTTTACTTATTGATTTAAGTTATATTTGTTAGTTAACACATATTCAGTAAGTGTAGACAATGACAATTCATAA
This sequence comes from Theropithecus gelada, assembly GCF_003255815.1. Lineage (NCBI taxonomy): Eukaryota > Metazoa > Chordata > Mammalia > Primates > Cercopithecidae > Theropithecus > Theropithecus gelada. The sequence goes on from NC_037676.1 coordinate 96,788,510, forward strand.
AAAAGCAAAGGTTCCATTTCTCTGGAAACTGCTAACTTTATATAAATTTTATATAAAATTGAAAATTCCAGTGAAATGTAATACTAAAAGAGAAAAAAAGTATCTCTCAGAAGCAAACTAAATAATTTAATTTTAAAGCTTCAAAAGTTTATGAAGTGATGTCACAAATTTCATCCCACTTATTCCTCCCTAACCTTTACTTTTAGAAACTACAGGAGGGAAGGGGGAGGGGAAGACAGTAAAAAGTAGCTTAAATGCAACAGAAAAATTCCTCATAGCCTCACTTTTCTCTTTTTAAAAAATGCAAAACAAAGACACTATTCATTGCTCCCGTTGTGAGGATGCTTACTATGCATATCTCTATCACGACTAAGCCAAAGCCCAATAGATAGGAGGCGCCATAATTTTCCATAACAAAACAAAATAAAGCTTACCTTTGTATGTGGTTCCTGTCTCTTACCAGGCAAAAACTGGAAATCTGGGGAATCATCTCCATAACTTTCTTGGTTGGCTCAGAAATATTGCTTTTAAAATCTGATTGGGTATCTTTTTGCTGCAATAGCTCCTGTTTGGCATATTCTTTGAGCCTTTTGTAAAGGGTGCGTAGGCCCTGTGCTGTTCGAGGAGGGCGGTCTACTCCAATTGCATTATAGTTAACTGCTATGATATCCCAACATCTATTCTTTTCCACTATTACTGAATGTTTATTAGTGTGTTCTTCGAGAATTTTCACATATGGCTTCACAAGCTTTAGCAAATCAAGCTTTTCGGATAAGGTAAAATTGGAAGATCTAGCCTTTCCTACCATTGTTCTTTTCAAATTAAGTAGGCAGTTTCTGAAACCACCATGCAGCCTTCAGCTCTGCTCAGCTCTTTTCACAAACAGAAAAAGATCAGGCTTAACTAGGCTAGCCTCATTTAGGCCCACGCCTACAGGGGAGGGTTTATTAAAATTCCTCCAGCTTAAGCTGACGCAGGTTCAGGAAATCTGCTTAAGCCAAGCCTGACCTACATAAAGCTTCTCACTGAAGAAGACAGGAAGGCACAAGCAAAACACACTTGTGTATAAAGGGAACAGCTCGAGACAGGATTTAATACACAAAGGTCTAGAGATAAGCATGGAACACAGCTAAAAATTAGCTAATTTAGTGAGAATATCAAATTTCACACGTATGCCTAGCTGACAGACTGAACTGCATTGCAGTATCACTTTAATAAAAACAAAAGAGGAACTGTTTTGTGCTATTTGTTTGCAAATCCAGTAGACAGAAAACTAAAAGATATGAGTGGTGAATGCAGTAATTCCTAACAGAGCCTCTCATCACTGTTTCTGAGCTGAGTGTTCTCCCTTACAAAATCTGCATAATGCTGGACCTGCTGTCAATCAGGAATTGCATATCCCCTAGCTAGTTAGGTTACACCCAGACCCAGACTCCACGGTAAAGCTAAGCTTCTCCTTCATTTTACAGTCTACATTAGCCTCTGCATATTTTTTTCAGTTAAGAAAAAATTTTTATAGAACACTCAATCTAAAAATCAGGTAAAAATCATGTTTTTAGAGCAATGGATTATTCTAGCCGTAATGTATGTGAATATGCTAGCCTGCCTTATCATGTGTAAAAAATCACTATTCATGGTGAGAAACAGTATAATCACGCCTTAAGACTCCACACACGAAATCGCATTTGCTATTATAATACAGCCAGATTTTTTATTTAGCTATATTCACACAGTTTGGACTATGAAAGGAAACAGCTAGTATAGCCATTTTCAAGGCCACCAGTTTCAGTACTTAGAATATATTTGTTAACCCCAGTATGAAAATATATGATACATAATAATGTAAGCAAGACAAACCTATTTTCTCACAATATACATGTTTTTCCAGATAGGGGAATAAATCAGAACATACTTGAACATAGTTCTATCCAATCAAACTATTACTGAACAACTGCGAAGTATTAAGAGGTGGGAAAAATAATTTTTTTAAATTACTGACCACATATATAAATGCTCCCAGGCACTGTGCAAGACCCAATGAAATCAAAAGTGAATCTAGATACAGCACCTACCCAGGGAACTGTATTTCCACAGAAATGCTATAAATTCTCAATTATCTTATTTTTCATTCTTTTAACAACGGAGAAGCAAATTAAATTTCCTGAGCTCTCGTTGCGAGCCAATGTGTTAAAAGCTTTAAATGTATTATCTTTCAGAAAACAGTGAAAGATTGCTGGATGTTCTATGGAATGCTAGGTGTTGTCTGGTATACCCTACTGAGTAATTTGATTCCATAATAGTTCTACCCTTTCACTGTCTTTGAGCAGTTTTACAGCTCCGTAATTAGTAGAAATCAGTAATGCAAATGATTCTTGTCCATAGAGATGCAAAAAGAAAATCGACGACTGGACCACAGGTACTCAAAATCATTCTAGCCTTTTCTGAGCTTTTAGAATATTAAAAGAGAACCAAAGAAAGAACACAGGGTATATACTTTATTTAGATAATTATTTTGTTATTTTCAGAAGAAATACAGGTATTACAGAACACAGGGTATATACTTCAGATAATTATTTTTGTTATTTTCAGAAGAAATACAGGTATTATGTTAAGAATAAAATACTACTAAAATATGAGAAAATGTTCAATCTCACTAGTTATCAGGGAAATATATACTAAAAATGATTTTCATTCATAGATTGGCAACATTTTTTAAGACTTAAAATGCCAAGAGTGAGGCCGGGCTCAGTGGCACATGGGTAATCCCACAGTTTTGAGAGGCCAAGGATTGCTTGAGCACAGGAGTTCAAGACCAGACTGGGCAACATGGAGAAACCCTGTGACTACAAAAAATACAAAAATCATCCAGATGTGGTGGCATGTGCCTGTAGTTCCAGCTATTTGGGAACCTGAGGCGGAAGGATCACTTGAGCCCAAGAGGTTAAGGCTGCAGTAAGCCATGATCATGCCACTGCACTCTAGCCTGGTGACAGAGCGAGACCCTGCCTCAAAAAAATAAAAAAAGGAAACTCCAGGAGTGGATAAGGATAGAAGGGAAAGAGTACTCTTCTGTACTGTTGAAGGGAGTGTAAAATGACATTTTGGATGGTGATCTGGGAGTATCTACTAATATTTTACATGAGTAGGAAATCTTCTAAAATTGTGGTAATTTTATGTCTCAGAATCTACCTTAGAAAAATACTCAAAATGCACACGAGAGCAATGAAGCATTCTATGTAGCTGCATAGAGTGGAAGCAATCTAAAAGCACATCAGTTGGAGTTAAAAGCATACAATACATCCATATCATGGTCTACTCCAGGCAGCATTAAAATGAAAGAAGTAGATCATAGTGTATTTGAATATATCATGCTATTAACGAAAAGAGTCAAACTCTGTATAAAATATGTTTAGAGATTTATTCTGAGCCAAATATGAGTGACCATGGCCCAAGATACAGCCCTCAGGTGGCCCTGAGAACATGTGCCAAGGTGGTCGGGATACAGCTTAGTTTTACATATTTTAGGGAGGCATGAGACATCAACCAAATACATTTAAGAAATACATTGGTTTGGTTCAGAAAAGCGGGACAACTCAAGGCGGGGTGGGGGTGGGGTGGGGTTCCAGGCTACAAACGTTTTCTGGTTTATCTGAAGACCTGGGATCAATAGAAAGGAAATGTATGTTCAGGTTAAGATAAAGGATTGTAGGCACCAAGTTTTATTGTGCAGAGGACGCTCTCAGAAGCAGACTTCAGAGAGAGCAGGTTTTATACTGTTTATTATCAGACCTAAAAGGGTGCCTGGCTCTTAGCTGATTATCTCCTGGATCTAGAAAGGAAGGAAGGAAAACAAGGGGAAAGTAGATTATCTATAGAATGTGGATTTTTCCCACAAAGTATGGCTTTGCAGGACCATTTCTAGATACGGCAGAGAAACATGTTTTGGGGTAAAATATTTTTATTTTCTTCCATGTTACGCCAGAGTCAGACTGGAAAGTAAGTCATGATATACAGGGTTAAATAAAACCCATCTGATGAGAATGTATGGTTTATAGAGCATGATTCCTCAGACCCCTTAGATAGGAATTTGGGCAAGATTTAAAAAAAAAAAAAAAAAAATCAGAGCTTAGTCCTCAATGCAGACAGCACAAATTAGTGATAACCTATGTAAACTGTAATTGATGATTAATCTGAAATATTTATTACTGTTTTGATCATATTACAATAAAATTATCTTCCCGTTTGAAAACAGAATGGACAAGTTTTTAATTTAAAAAGAAGCTATACTACTGATGCAGAATTGAGTGGAAAATACTGTGCAGGACTTTCTAAAGCAGACTATGAAAAGGTGACATGGATATAGTTGTTAAAAACATTACGAATATGTGTGTAAATGCTATGAATCACTGCCAGTTTATGGAACTGGTGAAAGAAACTGAATAATTTCTTTGTTCTTTGCCAATGCTCTTTGGTGTAGTCATAGAGTTTTATGAAGAATCATTGTGCTGTCTAAGAGTAAAAAACTCAAACTGTTTATCCTCTGCTCTTACACCACAACAATCAACATGGAAGACTTGTGTGACCAAATGTATGGGAGTTTCTCCCCACATACCAAGCAAGAAATAAGTTCTGCAGTGGAGAGTAGCCAGGTGTCCTCTAATTCAACTCCAACACTATCTACCAGGAGATAGTGTTAAATCTCAAAGATTAAGAGCTCAGTACCACAAACCCCACGGCCCCACCAGTCACAAGTCTGGGCCTCCAGAACATCTCACCGAAAAGCTTCAAGTTGGGGTTCCCACAATCCCCTCTGGGTTCTATTAGTTTGCTAGAGTGGTCACAGAACTCCAGAAACATGCTTACCAGTTTATTATAAAGGATATTACAAAGGATACAAATGAACAGCCAGATATAAGAGATGCACAGGGTGAGTTATGGTGGAAGGGACACAAAGTTTCCATGCCCACCCCAGGCACAACCCCCAGAAACCTCCACTTGTTCAGCTATCTCGAAGCTCTACAAACACAGGGCTTTTGGGCTTTTTATGAAAGCTTCATTACATAGGCATGAGTGGTTAAATCATTGGCCACTGGTGATCAATTTAACCCTCAGTATCTCTCCTCTCCCCAGAGATAGGGATGAGGCTGAACATTCCACCTCTCTAATGGTGCCTTGGTCTTTCAGGTAACCAACTCACATCCTGAAACTACCTAGGGGCTGTCAGCCATCAATCAATCACTAGCACACAAACAGACATTACTTTGGAGGTCCTAAGGATTTTAGGAGTTGTATACCAGGGAAATGGGGTCAAAGGCCAAATATATATTCCACAATATCACATATTATTAACTTCAGTTGGTGATTTTTGTGAAACAAAATGCTTACAAAACAGTCAATAAACAAAGGCAAAAAAAAATTAGCCTAAGTGTCCATCAACGCATATACACAATGGAATATTATTTAGTTATAAAAAATGAAATCCTGTCATTTACAGCAACATGGATGGAACTGGAGGACATTATGTTAAGTCAAATAAGCCAAGCACAGAAAGACAAATACCGTATGTTCTCTTTCACATGTGGGAGCTAAAAGGGTGAATCTCATGAAGTAGAGACTTGATTAGTGGTGGCCAGAGGCTGAGAAGGAGAGGTGGGGATTAAGAGAGGTTGGTTAATGGGTACAAAAGTACAGTTAAGCCGGGCGCAGTGGCTCACGCCTGTAATCCCAGCACTTTGGGAGGCCAAGGTGGGCAGATCACGAGGTCAGGAGATCAAGACTATCCTGGCTAACATGGTGAAACCCCGTCTCTACTACTAAAAATACAAAAAATTAGCCAGGCGTGGTGGCAGGTGCCTGTAGTCCCAACTACTCAGGAGGCTGAGGCAGGAGAATGGTGTGAACCAGGGAGGCAGAGCTTGCAGTGAGCCGAGATCGCACCACCACACTCCAGCCTGGGCAACAGAGCAAGACTCTGTATCAAAAAAAAAAAAGTACAGTTAAATAGAAAGAATAAGATCTAGTGTTCAATAATATAATACGGTGACTACAGTTAACAACAATTTACTGTATAGTTCAAAATAGAAGAATTGGGATGTTCCTAACATAAAAAATGTTTGAGGTGATGGCTGTCCTAACCACTCTTGTAAAAGAAAATCAAAATCTTAAGACCCTAAACTCATTATACCAAAGAGAAAGTTAAACCTAGAAAATTAGTCATGCAATGCGTTTCCTTCCTCCTCTTCCCCCCAGAGCTATAATTTCACAACCCTGTGTCATAGCATTACATGTTAAGTCAGGGTCCCACAACGGGAAAAGGACATATACCTCCCTCACAAATTTCTCACAAGAAAATCCCTTCCTAGTCACTAAACCTTTCAGGGTACATATCCACCTATAAAACCAGCACATGCCAATTGTAACCTTGGGTGTGCAACCTAAGTTTAACTCTTAAAACTGAGTTCTGTTAAATCTCACACTGACAATGTCAATTAAAAGCTTACCTTCTTAGGTACAGAACAAAAAATCACTCCTTCGATCATGTCTTTTGCAGGGACAAGGATGGAGTTGGAAGCCATTATCCTCAGCAAACTAATTCAGGAACAGAAGACCAAATATCGCATGTTCTCACTTATAAGTGGGAGCTGAATGATGAGAACGCATGGACACGTTGTGGGGAACAACACACACTGGGGCCTATAGGGATGGTCGGGAGAGCATCAGGAAGAATAACTAATGGATGTTGGCTTAATACCTAGGTGATGGGATGATCTGTGCAGCAAACCACCAGAGCACACGTTTACCTATGTTAACAAACCTGCATATCCTGCACGTGTACCCCTGAACTTGAAATAAAAGTTTAAGAAAAATAATAATAGTAATAACCCAAGGGAATAAAATGAAATTATTTAAAAAAAAAAAAATTCACTCCTTTGGCTCCCCCAATATGGATGCATAACTGACTCTTTCCTCTACTCCATCTTTTCAAATGTTTACCTTACCTTGTGTAAAACACAGATTTACTGAGCACTAATGAGAGCCTCACAAAAATGTAACCATTTGTCTCACTGCCTCTCTTACCTTCCTTTGTCCCTTCTGCTTGCTCTTTATTCTTCAATACTGAGTTCCAGAAACCCTCTTTTGGAAAGCACAGGTTAACAGACGCTCCTGTGACTTGTGTTTTTCCCAGGTGCATCCTTAAACTTTGGCTTAATAAACCTCTACTGACTGAGTCACATTTTTGGTTAATACACACTGATTTGATCATTACACATTGTATGCATATATCAAAATATCACATGCACCCCCAAAATATGTACAACTATTATGCATTAATAAATAATAAAAATAAACTATAAAAATAAAAAAAAAACAAGTTTACCCATTTTTTGGGTCTTCATTTACTTATGAAGGCTCCTGTATCATATAAAATGTATATTAAATAAATTTTATGCTTATGAAATGCCATAGAAAAATGGATGTAGAATACAGATAACTTAATGAATAAAACATAAATGTCCAACATACAAAGAACTCAACTTCACAAGTAAACAGGGAGACACAAATTAAAAGATAACAGTAGGTTTTCCTCACTCAATTGGCAAAAGTTAAAAAAGTTTAGTAACATGGGTTGAAGAAGTTGGGAAAATAAATTCTCTCATACACTAATGATGGCAATCATTTTGGAAGGCAACTTGGCAGACCATATTAAAGTGTAATGCAAACACATTATGATCTGACAACTCCTGAGAAATACATGCATATGTTCACAAGACCACATGCACAAGGACGTTCACTGCAGAGGTTTTAATAGTCAAAAGAACACTAAAAACAACCTAAATTAACTATGATGTATTCATACCATTGTATACTTTGCAGCAATTAAAAAGAATAAGGTTCTAAAATGAAAACAAAAAACATCCAAGGCAAACTAATGAGAACTGTAAATAATTCTTGGCAAACAACTCCATCCAAATTCTTGCTCTAAGAGCCTTGACCAACTCTAGCATGGATTCTAGTAGCCTAGCCCACCTTCACTCAGCCCTGGAATACCCAGCCTTCTTTTGAGCTCCAGTCTTCTTTTGAGCTGGAGAAGTTCAGGGCTATCAAAAGAAGTTTACTGTTTACTCTAGCCAACACCTGACTATAGGCCCCTGACTTTCCTTTCTTAGAGCACTAACTAAAAAGAGTTTATAATTGTGAATTCTTCCTCTGTCCCTTTGAGATGTGTATGAATCTCCTACAACTCAGCAGTGTCTTTCTCAAGAACCAGAAAGCCACTCCTTTGAAATGTAATCATCAGGAAGGTTTGGATCTCTGTGTCCCATTCTCTGTGGGAGGACAGAATCCTAATTTTGATAACTGTCAGGTAGCAGGCACACCTGACCCACTCACATTTACAGTGACCAATATCTTAGCCTGGAGCTGCAATAACAAAGTATCATAAACTGAGTGGCTTATAAACAACACAAGTTTATTTCTCATGGTTCTGGAAGCTAGGAAGCCCAAGATAAAAACACCAGCAGATTTGGTGTCTGGTAAGGGCCCATTTCCTGGTTCTTAGATGGTGCCATCTCAGTATGTCATCACAAGGTAAAAGAAGCAAATGAGATCTCTTGGGCCTATTTTAAAGGGTACTAATCGCATTCATGAGGGCTCCACTCTCATGACCTAATTACCTCCCAAAAGGCCCTACCTCCTAATATCACCACCTTTGGGGTTAGGATTTCAACATATAAATGTGGGGGAAACACAAACATTCAAACCACAGCACCAACCCTTTGTAATTTTCACTTTCCTGACTCTACTTGAGCCCTCAGTTGCTCCACTTTCCATACTCGCTCATTCTCCCTTTAAAAGGCCCAGTCACGACTGCACAAATCATGGAGCTCAGCTCTTTCCCCTATTGCCAGTAGTTACTGAATAAATTTTGTTTTTACCACTTTAATGTGTCTTGATTTTTTTATTCACGAGTGTCAAAGATAAAGCTGTAGGTAGATATATACTGAATAACACCATTTATTTGAAGCATTGCACCCACAATAACAGCTGAGTTGTATGTGCAGTATTTTAGATATTTTTCTGAAGAGAATGTATTTAGGTACATTAATTTTTTTTTTTTAAGAGATAGGGCCTCACTATGTTGCCCAGGCTGGTCTTGAACTCCTGGCCTCAAGCGATCCTCCCACCTCAGCCTCCCAAAGCTCTGGGATCACAGGCATGAGCCACCACACATAGGCATCAATCTTAATGTACACATAGTACATTAATCTTAATGAACTGCATGAATTATTTTGAGGAAAACGTACTGATATCTGAAACTTGAGAATCCTTTTTTAAAATTAATATAGACTGATGGATAAATATATAATAAAGCACATATAGTAAAATTTTAATTGTAGACTTGAGATGGTAGGTTTATGGGTGTTCAATAAAAAATTCTTTCAACTTCTATATAAGATTTTTTAAAGTATCATAATAAAATGTTCAAAAATTATCATTAAAAACACAGCAAGTAGTATATTTTAAACTCTAGCCATCAAAAATGTGCAAAGTTTGAACAAAGTTAAATTTATAAAATAAAACTTAGATAATTAGATGTAATAGTAAAGAATAATTGTGGGGTAGTTTTTCCACAAACTTTTTTCAAGGCACAAAAAGTACAGTGATTACAGAAAATTTTTTCTATATTTTGGGAGGTAGTCCAAAAAAGTCCAGATAAGAATTAGATGCCTTATTAATCTTTGTCTTCGTCCAGTTCTCTGGCAAACAGAGCCTGATTAAAATGCTGATGTTTCACTTGAGACGTGCATACACAGGGCATCAAGGGTGAAGAGAAGGTAAACTAAGGCAAGAAAATATATAAAGCAAGGGAAAGTGCTGGCTACCATTTTACAACAAGCTATAAAAATATATAGTAGGTCACTTAACAAATGCATCCACTTGGAGTACTCTTTGTGGAATGTCTCCTGCCAGACTACAAAAAGAAACCATACCTCAGAGTAGTCCATGTGGAAAAAGAAATTTGTCTGGCAGGTTCCCTCCTGTCTCCTATTTCCCACTGGTCAAAGTCCACCCTGAAGTACACTGCACTTCCATTTTGTGTCATCTGGCCTTCACAGATGCTTAGGGTGCTACCTACAAGGATGTGGTGTGGTGTTATACCCAAGATTGGAAGTGGCAGGAGCCAGACCCTCCCAGCGTATGGTTCATAAACTTAGCTAGATGGTGGCCTCCAAGGCATAGGGCCCTCATTCCTCAGATGAAGCAACTGGCTAGCCTCCAGTGGCAGCAGAAAATTCTACAAGGCAGATGGTGCCAAGGGACTCTGAAGAGGCATATAAGATTATGTTTGATATAATCACAATGCAACGTGAGAGGAAGATAAGACAAAAAAAAAAAAAATCTGCCACATAAAAATAGGGCAAAAACTAGGGTAAATCCAACCCCTAAGAGTTATTCTCAGTTACAGCATTTAAATATCTCACACTTCATCACTGTGCTTTGGTGGTGATATTCTGTGATGTTAAGCAGTCAAGACAATCAAAACCTGGGATTTAAGAACCTTGAAAACCCTCACAAAACCAAAGGAGTCAAATTATAAAATTTACTCCACCCATGCTATATGAATCACAGAACTACTCTGTATAATCTAAATTTACATATATCTTCACAAAATAGCTCCCAGCTGTCTATTAAGGATCTCTGTTTGGCCAAGTCTTGTCCTTGGTGTAAAAATATGCTGAGCTAAAGGAGCCTCCCTGTCTCAGAAGCTGGCCTGCCCTTTAGATGAATTTTGTATACTGAAAACATTGCTAAGCTACTCTTATTTATTTTAGCCACTCTTTCACTTAATCATTTTATCAGTATAGTTAACATTATGTTTGCTGGTGGCATCTCACAATATTCACTACACTGCTCACTCATTGTATAGCAGCCAGAAAATTTGGGTGAAATAACTCTCATTTCTAGGGAAGGACATGAAAAGTATGTGACTGTTTGGTACACTGAGGATTCTCAGAAACTAGTAAGGATTCCTCTTCAAGATGGTAAACTAAGACTGGGATGAGAAAAAAACCCTGGTCACAGGAAAGTGGTCAGTAACAGCACAAAGTTAGGAAATCTTATGTAGTGATTCTGAGTAGGAACCATCTGCCTGTCATCAGACGGATGAGAAAGAAAATGTGTGTGGCCACAGTAGTTGCTGGGATCCATCATTTAACATGAGTGGAGCCAGTCTAAGAATGCAACCAGTCCTACAGATGACAGATGGAATAAATAGAAAGAAATTGGGTTCATGATGATATCCTTTAAACTGCTAGACCAGTCAGCCCTGAAGCCTGGAATTTCCAGTTATACATGCCAATAAAAACCTTCAATTATATAAGCTAGTATTTTTATTGATACTTGAACCAAAAGCATATTAGCTGATATAAAAAATATATTCTTTTTGGTTATTTTTTCTTTCTTTCCCTTGTGTTTTCTTCTTTGCCTATGTTACCTTGCTCAAATTACCACTTCTCTGACATTTTGTTTTTAAATGAGGATTCAAATGAAAGACAAGATAGGAAGACAGTTTATTCTCCAAAAAGTAGAGGCTGAATGTCATTATTATTTCAACTATTCTACAGTTTTGGTTATTTTTTTGTCTTTCCATTGAGCTATGATTGTACCACTGCACTCCAGCCTGGGTAACAGAGCAAGATCCTGTCTCCTCCACCCCACTCGCCCACCAAAAGAAACAGGAGATAACAAATGTTGGCAAGGGTGTGGAGAACAGGGATCCCTGTACACTGTTAGTGGGAATGAAGATTGGTGCAGTCATTATGGAGGTTCTTAAGGAAATTAAAAATAGAACTACCATATGACCCAGCAATCCCTCTTCTGGGCACACACCCGAAGGAGATGAAATCACCATCTCAAAAATCTGCACTCCCGTGTTCACTGCATCATGGGAGTGTCCACTCCAGATAAATGCATCCATTGGCAGATAAATGGAATAAAAAATGTGAGATGGTGTGTGTGTGTATATATATACACACACGTACACATACACAAAATAGAATATCATTCAGCCTTAAAAAAGGAGACCCTGTCATTTGCCACAACATGGAAGGATGTGGATGACATTATGCTAAATGAATTAAGCCAGACACAGAAAGAAAAATACTGCATCTCACCTTATATGTGGAATGTTATTTTAAAAAAAAAAAAGGCCAAACATATAGAGATAAAAAATAAAACAGTGGTTACCAGAACAGAGAGGTGGGGTGGTGGGGGAGGAGGGAGAGGAAATTGGGAGATATGCATCAGAGGATACAAAGTAGTGGATATGTAGGATGAACAAGTCTAGGGATCTAATGTACAACATGAAGGCTATAGTTAATAAAATTGTATTAGGCATTTTGTTAAGTAGATTTTAGGTACTCTGGTCACACACAAAAAACAGTATATGTGATGGCTACTAATTTGCCTCACTATAATTACCATTTTACTGTCTATATATATATGTATGTGTGTGCACATGCATATACACACACAGACACATATATATATATATATCTCTCTCTCTCCCATAACATCATGTTGTAAACCTCAGTTATGCACAATAAAATTTATTTTTAAAATGTTTTAAATTGAGCTTTAATATTAGGTCTTATACCACACCCTTCCCTCCCGCCCCCCCCCCACACAGACAACCCTCTAGAACCCATGTTGATTAACTACTGCTCAATATCCATATCATCAGGTTGTTGCCTCTTCCCTTGAGTGACCCATCTAAAAAATAAATGCTCTATATTCTGGCGGCCAGGCGCGGTGGCTCACACCTGTAATCCCGGCACTTTGGGAGAGACGGGCGGACCACCTGAGTTCGGGAGTTCAAGACCAACTGGCCAACACGGTGAAACCCTGTTTCTACTAAAAAAACACAAAAATTAGCCAGGCATGGTGGCGGGCACCTGTAATCCCAGCTACTCAGGAGCCTGAGGCAGGAGAATTGCTTGAACCCAGGAGGTAGACGTTGCAGTGAGCCAGGATCGCATCACTCACTCCAGCCTAGGTGACAGAGTGAGACTCTGTCTCCAAAAAAAAAGGAAACGCTCTATACACTGGAGAGAATTTGATAATCCAACCTCCTAGAAATAGCTCTGGTAACACCTCAATAGTTTCAAACATCCTTCAGGATGATTTGGAAGGATGCATATGAGAGAATCAATATTCAAGTGACCAGGACCTTTTTTTAGTAGCCTGATTCTTATTCACTTCCATCCAAGGCAGGAATTCAAAAGAACAGTCCCAGTGTATAGGTTTCCTCAAAAGCCCTTTTTTATCCTGACAACTAGGATAAGAACTAGAAGGCAAATTAGTTAGGGGAGAATTATCTTCAATGGTGTATTTTTGAAAGGAAAAAAGATACACCTATCATGTTTCCCCCTCTTCAGAAGACTGGACTACTAACTGACTGTCCAATAGTGTGGATCAGAAACAATGCTCATACACCCAAAAGCCATAAAACCTATTTATTCCCTAACCCAAATCATCATAAAAGAGCCCTAAAGGACAAAGGATGATCTTCTCAATACTCAATTGTCTGTGGAAAATTTTCTGTGGGGAAAAAGATACAGTGGCTCTGAATATTCAATATCTGATTCCTTGCAGTTATGTCTAGGTTGTTATATAAGGAAGTAAGAGTCACTAGAAAAGAAAACATATTCACCAATCAACTGGTTACAAGTTTTTAAAAATCAGTTTCTATTCAAATGTCCCTTAAACCTCAACCATAATATCAAAGTCTCTTTGAGACTGCATGACAATCAACTACAAAATGAAATAGCAAATTTTGCAAAAGGTTGACATGATAGGTACTTGGAAAGAGACTGACTTGAATATCAAAGAATTTTAGGTCCTTAGGAAAAGTTAAGCAATCCACAAATATTTTGCAAAAACCCTATTTATGATGGTGCTAAAGAAGTCAGATATAAACAAAAGAAGTTTTATCATGTCATAGTTTCTGTGAGAAAAAGTATAACTTTTATTCAAATAAGCACTTTTAATAAGGATATAAAATCTCAGCCAGGCTCGTGCCTATAATCCCAGCACTTTCGGAGGCCAAGGTGGGCAAATCACTTGAAGTCAGGAGTTCGAGACCAACCTGGCCAACATGGTGAAACCCCATCTCTAGTAAAAATACAAAAATTAGCCGAGTGTAGTGGTGCACGCCTGTAGTCCCAGCTACATGGGAGCTTGAGGAACAAGAATTGCTTGAATCCAGAATAAGACTGTCTCAAAAAAAAAAAAAAAAAATTTACTATTAAATGTGGTCCCTTTTTGAAAGACTGGTTAAACAGAAATGAAATTAATAGGTAAATATATTTAAGATAACAATAACCAAATTTTTCACTATGAAAGAAGGGGCTGCAAACTAAAATGAATCCTGTGGTACTATATCAGAATTGGAGGTATTGGTATGAGCTGGTGGTTTTTAATATTTATAGATAAATATAGATGTAATCATATATAGATTTCCTAGTTTTGACTGCTAGAAGAGATAAAAGCAACAACACTGCAGTATCAGTGAATACACCTAGTGGTCAGTTCCTGGTTTTTAAATACACTTCTCCACCAAAAAAGAACTAGGGCTCTTGAATGATTTCTAGACCTGGGACAGGAAAGATCTTATTGTGCCAGAAGCACAAAAACACTCAAAAATTGATGGGGATTCTCAAAAGGACACAGGAGCCCTGGTAAAGGGACTCCATTGGCGAAATCTGAGACAATCTGAGCATCATAATAAATAACAGATTATAACCCCCTGAATAAAACAGACATCTATGAATCCATAAAAATTAATTAACAAATAAATGGGGAAGAAGGGAAAGCTCTTCCTTGCAACAGAATGCCAACTAATAAATATAGATGGAATGAGAAAACTAACATTTGGCAACAATTATAGTACTAAATTTCAGGTAAGAATCAGCAGTTTCAAAGTAACTCTCCATAGATACTTACTAATTTCAAAGGTAAAAATAATTTTACAGTGAAGAAACCCTGCTGCCACCAATTTATCCAAATAATCAAACTTATTATCACCAGTAATGAGATAAACTGGCATCATGTGCCTTTTGATGATATACTAAGAACTATTTCTGTGATATTTCTGCCAAAAATGTGTAAACTAAATCTAATTAAAAGGAAATATCAAACAAACCCAAACTGATAAGCATTCAACAAATGACTGGCCAGAACTCCTTAATTTAAAAAGTCACAAAATATAAGCAAAGACTAAGAAAATGTTCCAGATCGAAGGCAACTAAAAGACATGATGACTGAATACAACACATATCCTGGTCTAGCAGGAAAAAAAAAGTTTATTCATTTTTAAATTCGTTTCTGCCATAAAGGATATTGTCTTAGTCCATTCAGGCCGCTAAAACAAAATACCATAAACTGGGTAGCTTATAAACAATAGAAATGTATTTCTCACAGATCTAAAGGCTGGGAAGTCCAAGATTAAGGTCCTGGCAGATTCAGTGTTTGGTAAGGGCCTCCTTTCTAGTTCATAGATGGCACTGTCTCCTGGATCCTCACATGGTGAAAGAGGAAAGGCAACTCTCTGGGGCCTGTTTCACAGAGGAATTAATCTCATTCATGAGGGCTTCACCCTCCTGGCCCAGTCACCTCCCAAAGCCCTCACCTCCTAATATTAATACCATCGCATTAGTGCTTAGGTTTCTACATATGAATTTTGGGGAAACAGAAACATTCAGACCATAGTATTGTATCAGTGTTAATATCCTGATTTTGACTGTTGTACTTCTATACTTTATTATACAGTAGCCTGTCCTTGTTTAGGAAATACGTACTGAAAAATTTCACGTGATGGGGCATCATGACAGCATCTTATTCTTAACTAGTTCTGAAACATTATACATATACATACAATACACACAAAAATGTTAAATTTGTGGAAGTTTTTTATACTATCCTTAATTTTTGCTTTTTATTTATTTTTTTTTTTTTGAGTCTCGCTCTGTCACCCAGGCTGGAGTGCAATGGTACGATCTCGGCTCACCACAAGTTCTGCCTCCTGAGTTCACACCATTCTCCTGCCTCAGCCTCCTGAGTGGTTGGGACTACAGGCACCTGCCACCATGCCCAGCTAATTTTTTGCATTTTTAGTAGAGATGGGGTTTCACTATGTTAGCCAGGATGGTCTCAAACACCTGACCTCATGATCCACTTGCTTCGGTCTCCCAAAATGCTGGGATTACAGGTGTGAGCCATGACACCCGGCCTACTAACCTTAATTTTTTCTGTAATTTTTAAATAATTTTTAACATCAAAAAGTTTAAATTGAAAGCACATCAAAATAAGATTGTTTAACTTAGATTGTCAAATATCAAAAATATAAATACATACTTACATATAGATTGAGCATCACAATACATAATAAATGCATTCCTCATGCATTGCTGATGAGAGTATAAACCTGTACTAACCTCTGTAGAAGGCAATTTATCATTATCCATCAAAAAGGTAAAGGCACATACCTTGTGATGAGTATCCTACTCCAAGGTATTTATGAATATAGTCTCCTATATGTATATATTATATAGATATTTATTGTAGCTTTGTTTGTAATAACAAAAGATCCCAAACAAACTAAATATCCATTATTAAGACATCGGTTAAGTACATTTGGCACATCCACACAATGGAATTAGTTTTAAAAATAAGATAGTTCTGGCCGGGTGCAGTGGCTCACGCCTGTAATCCTAGCATTTTGGGAGGCTGAGGTGGGCAGATCACTTGAGGTCAGGAGTTCAAAACCAGCCTGGCCAACATGGTGAACCCCTGTCTCTACTAAAAGTACAAAAAAATTAGCCAAGTATGGTGGCAGATACCTGTAATCCCAGCTACTCAGGAGGTCGAGGCAGAAGAATCACTTGAACCCGGAGGTGGAGGTTGCAGTGAGCCGAGATCATGCCACTGCACTCCAGCCTGGGTGACAGAACAAGACTCCATCCCAAATAAATAAATAGGGTAGTTCTAAACGTATTGACAAAAAGATTTCAGTGATATACTGTTGCAGTAAAAACACAATGTATAGAACAAGGAAGCTAGTGAACAGTTATTTAGGAGGAGAAAAAAATATATATATACATATATGTTTCCAAATATGTAGAATACTTCAAAAAAAGACATAGAAAAAACTAGTAACTGGTTACCTCTGGGGAAGGGAAGTAGATAGCTAGGTAACAGAGAAGGGA
Organism: Theropithecus gelada; assembly: GCF_003255815.1. Taxonomy (NCBI): domain Eukaryota; kingdom Metazoa; phylum Chordata; class Mammalia; order Primates; family Cercopithecidae; genus Theropithecus; species Theropithecus gelada. The sequence continues at coordinate 96,805,777 of NC_037676.1, forward strand.
GACTTTTTACTATATTCTTTTTTTGTTTGTTTGTCTGAGATGGAGTGTTGCTCTTTTTTGCCCAGGCTGGAGTGCAATGGTGCAATCTCGGCTCACTGCAACCTCTGTCTCCTGGGTTCAAGCAATTCTCCGGCCTCAGCCTCCCAAGTAGCTGGGATTACAGGCCTGCACCACCACACCTAGCTAATTTTGTATGGTTTCACCATGTTGGCCAGGTTGGTCTCAAACTCCTGACCTCAGGTCATCCTCCTGCCTCAGCCTCCCAAAGTGCCGGGATTACAGGTGTGAGCCACCACACTCGGCTGACTTTTTACTATATTCTTAATGCCTTCTAAGTTTTTTTACCATGTGCATGCATTACCTTTTAAAAAAAAAAAAAAGTCACAATGGATTACACCTTGTATGATTCTCTTTACATAGTATATCCAGAATAGGTATATCCATAGAGACAGAAAGCAAATAAAGGAGAGTGACTGTTTAATTGATCTGGGGTTTCTTTTTAGACAAAAATGTTCTGGAACTAGATAGAATTGACAGTTGTACAACACTGTAAATACGCTAAATGCCACTTAATTGTATACTTTAAAATGATTTAAATGGTGAATTTTATGTTATAAAACAACATAAATGTTATTTATTGTATTGGAACATTAAACTATAATGTTCCAATAGCCTCTTTGTGGCTACTTGACTTCCCTGAAGCACTGTGAAGCCAAAGACAGCCAAGGGACTCAACTACAGAAAACTCTAAGTTTCTCAGGATCTCTTCATTCAGTCACAAAATGTTTTTGAATCCATGCAGTTTGATTTAAAACCTTAACAAAAGAACATTCCTGCCTTTGTATGTCACAGTTTTGTGAAGGAGATTCAGGTAAACAGGTAACAGAAGATGGCATAGTCTCCTCTCATAGTTCTTCAGAATGAGAAAGAATCAGAAAGAATAAAAAAACTTTCTCTTCTTCTAAAGAAACTATATAGCTCTGAATATCCAAGAGATCTGGGGCTTCCTGTATTCATTTCAGAGACTCCTGTAACAAACTGGGTGCTTTTAAACAACAGAATTTATTTTCTCACAGTCTGGAAACCAGAAGTCCAAAATCAAGGTGTCAGCAGGGCCATGCTCTCTCTGAAAGTTCTAAGAGAGAATATTTCTTTGCTTCTTTCTAGCCTCTGGTGGTTGCCAGCAATCAGGGGTGGTTATTCCAATCTCTGCCTCCATCATCACATGGCCTTTTTCCCTCCGTGTTTCTATCTCTTTCTTCATGAGGACACCAGTCATTAAATTTAGGATCTACCTTAACCCAGTATGACTTTATCTTGATTATATCTGCAAAGACCCTATTTCCAAATAAGGTCACATTCATAGGTGCCAAGGTTTAGGACTTTAACATATATCTTTAGGAGACACAATTCAAGCCACTACATTTCCCCTCTCCCAGAATTTGGTTTTCGAAAGCCCAGGCTCAAAAACTAGATTGTTCATGAAAAGAAAGACCTGTGGAGCTTGGATCAAAAAAGATAGAAGTGGGCCCTATGGCCATTCTACCACAAACCCCAAAGAAATCACATTCCCTAAGCTTTGGGGGCAGTCATTAGTGGTAGACCTACATCTTCATTTTCACACAAAGAATATTATCTGCAAACACATAGCATTATGAAGAGACTCAAAGTGTCCAGTGAATTCAAGAAAGTGAAAATGTATTTATCAGGGCTCTTTCAGTTGAAAGAGAAACCAAACTCAAACTAGCTTAAGCAAAAATGATATTAACAATGAACTAAATATTATGAATTACTATTAATCCTGTTTGGTATAATAACAATGTGTGGTTATGCAGGAGAAAACATTTATTTCAAGAAATACATGCTTAAGTGGCTAGAGGTTAAGTGGCATGATATATGCAACTTATTTTCAAAAGGTTGAGGGGAGTGCATCTACACAGAGAGAAAGAAAGCACACAAATGAGGAAAAATGTCAGTAACTGGTGAGTTTAGGATGTTAATTGGATCATTCTTTCAACTTGAGAGTATGTAGGCATATTTCAAAATAAAAAGGTGATGGGGAAAAAGACATTTTATTGAACTGGGACATACAGATTTGTAGTTCATTTCAAGGTGGATTAGATCTAGAATGAAAAAGATGTGAAAGGGTGAGTAGATACTAAACAGGTCTCTCATCTCTATGCTTTTCTATATACTACATCCCTCTCCAACAATCCACCATAGAGAACAAAACATTTCAAATAAAGCTCTTTTCCCCAATTTAACCTCTCTCTGAACAAGAAACAGGAGGGTATCAGTAAGTTGGCACAGGTTCCCCAGTTCACTAAATGTACTAATCAGAGAAAGGATTAAGGGATTAGGAGTCAAGTAAATTAACTCCCTCTTTATTTTATCTTAACTCTTAACTCCCTTCTCAAATTTAGCAGGGAAGAGAATGAGAAACTACAGTAGAACACAAATAAAGCCCAAGATTAGTAACATAAAAGGTATTATATTCCAGAGTCTAAATGTCATTTTCTGATGAAGAAATTAGAAAAGAACTGGGCATACATGGATCATTATCTACCTCGGGCTTAAAGTAGAAAAGAAAACCTGGGAAAACAGAATAGTCACCTAACAAGGATAGAAGCAAGGAAAGAATAAGTGGGGAAAACAGGGAGGAAAGAAGGGAGAGCAAGTCAGTAACACAAAGCAGCAGCTAAACTGCCATGCCCAGAGCTGTTCCTAGGGATCTTCCTAGGAGCAGCTTTCTCGACCCTATTTCTCAACTTAAGTCTTTCTCGACCTTGTTCTGACACTAGTTACAGCTTTTGAAAAGTTATGAGGAGCACATAAATGGCACCAATATAGTGGTCAGTTAGGTAAATACAGAATTCCTTTCTGTCCCAACAAGATACAAACCCATTCACGGTAAAATTCATTAATCATCAGAAAGTCCAAGAACTTCCTTCAAAATGGTTAAGTGCTTAGGGCACTTTGTTGATTTGCACTGGTACCAAAAGGATGGCAGTTACTATTCTGTAGCCCAACAGATGGGGCCGGCTGGCTGAATCTGTTCATTCAACCAAAATATGAATAAAATGTAATTTGGAAAAACACAGTCCAATGATGGCTTTCACAAGACCAAATAAACATCTATGAACCATCTTTATTATTTTTTGTAGTTATCTAACAAATAGTGATCTCTCACAGATACAAAAAGAACCATAATCATTATTTTAACTCAGTTCAGCAATATAGGGATGGAGCATTTGTTAAATGCTTGCTTTTCATGCAAGTATGTGTCTTAATAATTCAACTCTTATTTGAAGTACTCTAGACTCTAATGAGTTAACAATTAACTAATTTCAAGTTCAACTCTCCAATTTTAGTCCTATTAACGTGTTTTTTAGAAAAAAAATTTTTTAATACTATCTTTAAACACAATCTTGGTGCCTGAGGAAAAGATCACATTTGACCAAGCTTATAATAAACAGTCTTAAGCATACATCTACTATAAAGTACACTTCAATCACACAGTTATTAATCCAATCACTAAAGATAAATTATGAAAACAAAAAACCTGAACTACCAACAATCTAGTGGTATGACATCAACAATTTTCTAATATAACATATTCATTCTTAAATCATCATTTAAAGAATACTATAATACTATTGGTTAAGCATAAACCTTATCAATAAAAAGCAGTCTTACCTGTATGAGGTGGATCTAATGTTGCCAGTGTAGGTGCTTCAAAACAGTATTTTCCACTGCAATTATCTGTGTAATTAATTTCTCTAGTACTTTCTTCATTAGGCAGATTTAAACTGCATATTCTAGGATCCCTTTGTGATGGGAGAAAGGTGTTATTATTTGCAGCACCCTAAAAGAAACAAATATATATTTAAATCAGAAATCAAACCTAATTTTCTGTATTTTCTGTATTTTTACATAAAAGATTCTAATTTAAAATACGAGCTACCAGTTACATACATACATATATATACATACATATATATATATATTAAAAAAAAAATTAGAACCAGATATTTAAAAATAAATTAATATCTGCCGGACATGGTGGGTCACGCCTGTAATCCCAGCACTTTGGGAAGCCGAGGCGGGTGAATCACTTGAGGTCAGGAGTTTGAGATCAGCCTGGCCAACATGGTGAAACACTGTCTACTAAAAATATAAAAATTAGCCTGGCGTCATAGCAAGTGCCTGTTATCCCAGCTACTCGGGAAATTGAGGCAGGAGAATCACTTGAACTCAGGAGGCGGAGGTTGCAATGAGCCAAGATTGTACCACTGCATTCTAGCCTGGGAGACAGAGCGAGACTCCATCTCAAAAAAAAAATAATTAATTAATTAATTAAAGTCTAATTTTTATTGCTTGTTTTTAGAACTATTTTAAATTACGCTACTAAAAACTGAAAGATATGACAGAATGAAAAATTATGCTTATAGTGTATTTTAAACAACATATCAGAAGTTTCTAAATCGTAACATGCCATTCTCATAGTAAAATACTCTTTTTCTTGTTAAATTTCTCAATACTAAAATCAATACTTAAATATTTTTAGGTGAGATAATGGTAATGTCACTATGTTGGGTTTCGTTAACGAGCCCCTACCTCTTTTTTTAAGAGATGGGGTCTCAGTCTGGTACCCAGGCTGAAGAGTGCAGTGGCACGACCATAGATCATTGCAGCCTTCTCAACTCCTGGGCCCAAGGGACCCTTCCACCTCAGCCTCCCTGGTAGCCGGAACTACAAGCATGTGCCACCATACCCAGCTAATGTTTTTTACTTTTTGTAGAGATGGGGTCTCACTATGTTGCCCAGGCTGGTCTTGAACTCCTGGCCTTAAGCGATCTTCCTGCCTAGGCTTCCCAAAGTGCTAAGATTACAGGGGTGAGACACTGCAGCCAGCCTTAAAAAGCTCTTATATTTTAGAGACATATTCTAAAAATTTACAAATGAAAACATATTCCTGGAATTTGCATCAAAATAAGTAGGGAGGGACTCGAGCTGGAGTGGAAAAATAAAGATGAAACAAGAGGCCGGGCGGGCACAGGGGCTCACACCTGTAATCCCAACACTTTGGGAGGCCGAGGTGGGCGGATCACTTAAGGTCGGGAGTTCAAGACCAGCCCGGCCAACATGGTGAAACCCCGTCTCTACTAAAAATACAAAAATTAGCCAGACACAGTGGTGCACGCCTATAATCCCAGCTGCTCAGGAGGCTGAGGCAGGAGAATCACTTGAACCCAGGAGACAGAGATTTCAGTGAGCCAAGAATGCACCAGTATACTACAGCCTGGGTGACAGAACAAGACCCTGTCTCAAAAAAATAAAAAATTAGGCCGGGCGCAGTGGCTCACGCCTGTAATCCCAGCACTTTGGGAGGCCGAGGCGGGTGGATCACGAGGTCAGGAGATCGAGACCAACCTGGCTAACACGGTGAAACCCCATCTCTACTACAAATACAAAAAATTAGCTGGGCGTGATGGCGGGTGCCTGTAGTCCCAGCTACTCTAGAGGCTGAGGCAGGAGAATGGCGTGAACCCGGGAGGCGGAGCCTGCAGTGAGCCGAGATCGTGCCACTGCACTCCAGTCTGGGCGACAGAGTGAGACTCCGTCTCAACAAAAAAAAAAAAAAAGATGAAACAAGATCAGTCACGGCCAAATGTGGTGGCTCACACCTGTAATCCCAGCACTTTGGGAGGCCAAGGCAAGCAGATTCCTTGAGCACAGGAGTTTGAGACCAGCCTAGGCAACATAGTGAAACTCAGTCTCTACAAAAAATACAAAAATTAGCCAGGCACGGTGAGGTGTTCCTGTAGTCCCAGCTACTTTGAAAGTTGAGGTGGGAGGATGGCTTGAGGCCAGGAGGCCAAGGTTGCAGCGAGCTGAGATCACACTACTGTACTTTAGCCTGGGCAATAGAGCCAGACCCTGTCTCAAAAAATAAAAATAAAAAAAAAAGATCAGTCATGCATTTTCAATTGTCGAAGTCAGGTAATATGGACAAGGAAGTTCATTATATGCTATTTTCTCTTTTTTTGTATATGTATGGGTTTTCTATTGCTGCTGTCTCAAATTACCAAAAATTTGGTGGCACAGAACAACACAAATTTATCATTTTATAGTTTCGTAAGTTAGAACTCAGGCTTAGGTCTTACTGCATTAAAATCAAAGTTATCACCAAGGCTGCATTCCTCTCTGGAGGCTCCAGAAGAGAATATATTTCCTTGTCTTTTAAAATTCTAGAAGCCACCCAAATTCTTTGACTTAGCCCTCTTCCTCCATATTCAAAGTCAGCTATGTTACATCTCTCTGCCCCTGCTTCCCTAATCACCATCTCTTTCTCTGATCCTCTTCCCTCTCCCTCTTCCACTTCCAAGGACCCTTATGATTATATTGGGCCCACTCAGATCATCCAGGGTAACCTCCCATTTCAAGGTCCTTAACATTAATCACATCAGCAAAGTCTCTTTTGCCATGTAAGGTAACACAGATTCCAATGATTAGGACATGAACATGTTTAAAGGATCATTTTTTCTGTCTACCACAGTAGACAGAATTTTTTAAAAATAATAGAAACTCACAACAGGCAAAGTTGTCATGTTACTATAAATACTCATCTTAATAAACTTCATGGCTAGTAAACAAACATTCCAAAAAAAACCTATCTGATAAAATCTTTTTTTTATTTTTTATATCTGATCAGATTTTAAAGTAAGTCAACTAATGAAGGTCATGAATTTTCTTTTTTGCAACATTTTATTTTGACATAATCTCAAATTCATGGAAACATTCCAAAAATAGTATTCCCATACACCTTTACCCACATTAACCACTTGTTTACATCTTCTTCCATTTCCCTCTCTCCCCCTTCGCTCTTTCTGTGTATATGTGTACACACACACGTGAGAGTAAACTGCAGACACTATGCTCCTTTGCCTCTAAATACTTCAAGTGTTTCCAAAGACTCTCTTCCATAATCACAGAAAAATTACCAAAATTGATCATTTAATACTGGTACAATACTAGTATCTAATCCGCAGTCTATGTTCAAATTTGGTCACTTATCCCAATAATGTCTGTTATAGATTTTTCCCCAAATCAGGATCCAATCCTAGATCACACATTACATCTAGTCACTACGTTCCTTCAGTTTCCTTTAATCGCTAACTTTATTTATCGTTTCTGGTCTTGAAATTTCAAAATTACAGGCCAGTTATTTTGCTGAATATCCCTCAATCTGGATTTCTCTGATATTTCCCTATGATTAGTTTCAGATGGTGAATTTGGGGCAAGAATACAGCAGTTCATCATATTAGGAGGCACATAGTATCAGTTTGTTCCATTACTAGAGGTATTAACTTTGATCGCTGATTAAGGTGGTGTCTGCCAAAGTATTTTTCCCTTTGTCATTTTTTTAAGTATGTTGTGAGGAGATACTTGAGTATATTCAAATATCCTATTTCCTCGTTGAACATTTACCCACTAGTTTCGGCATCCACTGAGACTCTCTAACACCATCATTACTTCCATTTCTATGCTTCAGCATTCCACTATAAGGAAGAGCTTACTCTTCATTTATTTATTTATTCATTTATTTTCATATATTAGTATGGATTCCAACTCCTATATTATTCAATGGGTTATAATCCATTAGTATATTTCTTTGATGTTCAATTTGTCCCAGATTTTGTATTTATCAGACCAATCAAGTAAAAACCACTGAAGTCACCAAAGCAATACTTTCTCACTATAGGTTAATTCAATCTAAGATAAGAAATAATTTAAGTACAAAAGGTTAAGAATGTAATAGACAAAGTAAAAAGATGGCAGAGTTGACTGCTAAGCCTAATACTTTTAGGCTTCTCATGTTACCTTGCTTAAAATTGCTGTATAACTTCAAAAATGCCCACTTCAGTTTTAAAAATTAAAATGTTTAATTTATTTATAGAATTAAAAGAAAAAATAGTAAATCAGAGTTTTTGTCTGGAATTAGTCCTCAGACGCTACATCAAAAAACAAATCTTGGCTGGGCATGGTGGCTCACGCCTGGAATTCCAACACTGTGGGACACCAAGGCAGGCGGATAACCTGAGATCAGGAGTTCATGACCAGCCTGGCCAACATAGTGAAACCCCAACTCTACTGAAAATACAAAAATTGTGTGGCAATTTTTGTATTTTCAGTAGATACAGGTGTGGCAGCGGGCGCCTTTAGTCCCAGCTACTCCAGAGGCCGAAACAGGAGAATCGCCTGAACCCAGGAGGCAGAGGTTGCAGTGAGCCAGGATCGTGCCACTGCACTCCAGCCTGAGTGACAGAGCAAGACTCCATCTCAAAAATAATAAATGAATAAATAAATAAATATTGGCTGGGCTCTAGTGTGGGCGAGAGAGCGAGACTTCGCCTTAAAAAAAAAAAAAAAAAGAAGGCCGGGCGCGGTGGCTCAAGCCTGTAATCCCAGCACTTTGGGAGGCCGAGACGGGCGGATCACGAGGTCAGGAGATCGAGACCATCGTGGCTAACACGGTGAGACCCCGTCTCTACTAAAAAATACAAAAAACTAGCCGGGCGAGGTGGCGGGCGCCTGTAGTCCCAGCTACTCGGGAGGCTGAGGCAGGAGAATGGCGTAAACCCGGGAGGCGGAGCTTGCAGAGAGCTGAGATCCGGCCACTGCACTCCAGCCTGGGCCACAGAGCGAGACTCTGTCTCAAAAAAAAAAAAGAGAGTTCTCCAAAGAGATACACAAATGGGTAATAAGCACACATAAAAGTGCTCCATATCAGCTATCAGAGAAATGCAAAGCAAAACCACAGTGAGGTACTACTTCACTCACTAGTATGGCCGTCATCAAAAAGATAGTAAGTGTTGGTAGGGATTTGGAAAAATTAAAACCTTCATATACTGATGGTAAGAATGAATGGTGCAGTCAGCTTGGAAAAGAGTCTGTCAGTTCATTAAGAGGTTAAACATAGAATTATCATATGATCCAGCAATTCTACTCCTAGGAGTACACTCAAGAGAAATGAAAACATGGCCAAGTATGGTGGCTCACGTCTGTAATCCCAACACTTTGGGAGGCTGAGGAGAGGACTGCTTGAGTTCAGGACTTAGAGACCAGCCTGGGCAACAAAGGCAGAACCCATCTCTATAAAAAAATTGAAAATTAGCCAGGTATGATGGCACATGCCTGTGGTCCCAGCTACTAAGGGAGACAGAGGTGGGAGGATCACTTGAGCCTAGTAGGTGGAGGCTGCAGTGAGCCATGATGGTGCCACCGCACCCCAGCCTAGGCAACAGGGCAAGACCCTATAGAAAGGAGGGGAGAGGAGAGGGAGAGGAGAGGGAAAGGACAGGGAGAGGAGAGGGAGAGGAGAGGGAGAGGAGAGGGAGAGGAGAGGGAGAGGAGAGGAAGAGGAGGGAAGGAAGGAAGGAAGGAAGGAAGGAAGGAAGGAAGGAAGGGGGGAAGGAGGGAGAAATGAAAACACATATCCACACAAAAATTTATACACAAACGTTCATGAGCATTATTCATAATTGCTAAAAAGTGGAAACAACCCAAATGACCATTAACTAAAGAATGAATAAAATGTGGTATATTAAAACAAGATTATTCAGTGTGGTAGGCAGAATAATGGCTCCCAAAGATGTCCACACCCTAATCCCCAGAATCTGTGAATGTATTGTTATGTGGTAAAAAGGACTTTGCAGATGTGATTAAGGACCAGGACCTTGAAATGGAGAGATGATCCTGGATTACGCAGTTGGGCCTAACCTAATCAAATGAGTTCTAGCTGCAGAAAACCAAAGAGAAGAAAACATGAGAACTCAAACATGCTTCCCTGACTGTGAAAAAGGAAGAAGGGCGCCACGAGCCAAGGAATGTGGTGATCTGCAGAAGCTGGAAAAGGCTAGGGAACAGATTTCCTCTAAAATCTCCAGAAATGAATGTAGGCCCCTTGCCAACACCTTGATCTTAGATCTGTGTTGAACTTTTGACCTACAGAACTATAAGATAATTCATTTGTGTTGTTTTAAGCTATTAGATTTGTGGTAATTTGTTTCAGTGGTAAAAGAAAACTGATATTTCGGCAATAAGAAATAAATTACTGATAAAAAGTTTCTTTTGGTGTCATGAAAATGGTCTAAAATTGACTGTGGAGATGGTTGCACAATTCTGTGAACATACTAGAAACCACTGAGTTGTAGTAAGTATGGTATTTAAGTTATATCTGTATTAGTCAGTTTGCATTGCTATAAAGGAATATCTGAGGCTGGGTAATTTATAAAGAAAAGAGGTTTATTTTGGCTCACAGTTCTGCAGGCTGTACAGGAAGCATGGTGCCAGCTTCTGCTTCTGATGAGGGCCTCCAGAAGCTTATAATCAGGGTAGAAGGTAAAGGGGGAACCTGAAGGCCGGGCGCGGTGGCTCACGCCTGTAATCCCAGCATTCTGAGAGGCCGAGACGGGCGGATCACGAGGTCAGGAGATCGAGACCATCCTGGCTAACACGGTGAAACCCCATCTCTACTAAAAAATACAAAAAACTAGCTGGGCGTGGTGGCCGGCCACTGCACTCCAGCCTGGGCAACAGCGTGAGACTCTGTCTCCAAAAAAAAAAAAAAAAAAAAAAAAAGTGGGGGGGAACCTGTGTCTCAATGGCAAGAGGGAGAGCAAGAGAGGGAGTGGGGAGATGCCACACTCTTTTTTATCATGTGAACTCAGTGAGAACTCACTCATTACCATGAAAACAACACAAAGCCATTTATGAAGGAACCATCCCGTATGACCCAAATATCTCCCATTAGGACAACCTCAAACACTGGAGGTCATATTTCAACATGAGATTCTGAAGGGACAAATATCCAAACTCTATCAATACCTAAATAAAGCTGTATTTTAAAAAGGAAAGAAAGAAAAACCTTATTAAGAAAAAAAAGCCTATGTTTTCTCCTTACAGTGTGCCAGAATTTTTACATTGGTAAGTGCTAAACAATCTACTTGGTAAAGAAATATAGGATAAAACAAACACATACAGACCAAAAAAGCAGAGTCAAAAATTAGAAGGTTTTTTCAACAAAAAAAGATACCATTAAAAACCAGGCAAAGGCCTTAAATAGACATTTTTCCAAAGATATATAAATGGCCAATAAGCACATGAAAAGATGCTCAGCACCACTAGTAATTAAGGAAATACAAATCAGAACCACAGTGAAATACCACTTCGCACCTACTGAGATGCCAATAATAAAACAATTTTTTAAATGGAAAATAACAAGTACTCCTGGGGATGTAGATACTACAACCATCACACATTCCTGGTGGAGATGTAAAATGGTACAGCTATGAAAAACTGTTTGATGGTTCATCAGACAGCTAAACACAGAATTACCACATTACCTAGCAAATTCATTTCTAGTTATAACCCAAAAGAACTAAAACAGGAACACAAACAGAAACTTGGATGCCAATGTTCACAGCAGCATTATTCACCATAGCCAAAAGGTGGAAACTGCCCAAGCATGCATCAGATAGATTAATGGATGGATAAACAAAATGTGGTAAAACCACATAATGATTATTCAACCATACAAACAAATTTAAGTTCTGATACACGCTACAACATGGATGAACCTTGAAAACATTACGCTAATGGAAATAAGCCAGACACAAAAGGACAAATATTGTGTGATTCCACTTCCATGAGGTACCTAGGGCAGTCAGATTTATAGAGACAGAAAGTACAATAGTGGTTACCAGGAGCTGAGTGGAGAGAACAGGGAGTTAATGTTTAATGGGTACAGAGTTTCTGTTTGGGGTAATGAAAAAGTTTTGGAAACAGATTGTGGTGATGGTTACACAACAGTGTGAAAGTTATTAATGCCACTTAATTGTACACTTAAAAATGGTAAGATGGCAAATTTTACGTTATATATGCTTAATCACAATAAAAAAGAAGAGGGAAAAAATTAATAGACTTTAATCCCTATAGCATAAAAGGATCAGGGAATTGCAGAGTAGTAGGTAGCGTGAATTCTCCATTTTATATGCCTTCTTTATACTTTATATACCTTTCATATATACTAACACCTTTGATCTTAGGCCTAAGACCAAAACAATCCTTTTTCTTAATAGTAAATGAGACACATTAAAACTGCTTCCAGTATTCACTCTTTTTTTTTTTAAGGGAGGATGGAATCTTGCTCTGTCACCCAGGTTGGAGTACAGTGGCATGATCTCAGCTCACTGTAACCTCCACCTCCTGGGTTCCAGCAATTCTCCTGCCTCAGCCTCTGGAGTAGCTGGGATTACAGGCGTGCACCACCATGCCCGGCTAGTTTTTGTATTTTTAGTAGAGACGGAGTTTCACCATGTTAACCAGGCTGGTCTCAAACTCCTGACCTCAGATGATCTGCCTGTCTTGGCCTCCCAAAGTGCTGCGATTACAGGCGTGAGCCACCGCACCCAGCCAGTATTCACTTTTTATAGATAAAAATGAGAACAAATGTTTGGAATAGTGATACAAATCATTATGTGTCTTTTCTCTTTAAATCACCTTAAAGAAGTTTTCACTTACTTATGTACTAACTTTAAAAAGAACACCGATTAGAATCTCCACCCCTTCCCTCAAAGAGGTACTTACCATCACCAAAAGTTTATTTTATAGACCCAAGTACATGTTATTCCACTGACTGATTGAATGAGACAGGGTCTTGCTGTGTTGCCCAGGCTGCAGTGCAGTGGCACAATCACAGCTCACTGCAGCCTCGACCTCCCAGGCTCAAGTGATCCTTCCACCTCAGCCTCCTGAGTAGCTGATACTCCAGGTGCACACCACCACACCCCGCTAAATTTTTATTTTTTGTAGAGACGGTATCTCACTATGTTACCCAGGCAGGTCTTGACGTCCTTAGCTCAAGTGATCCTCCTGCCTCTGCCTCCCAAGGTGCTGGGATTACAGGCATGAGCCACTGTGCCCATCCTGTTATTCCTTTTAAAAAAAAATTATGTAATCTTCATTTCCAAGGTTTTCAGAAGATGTGTTCAGAGATACTGAAAATTCCAACAGGCAGAAAATACTGTTAACTCTTTAAATGGCATTTTCTTAAACATACATGCTTTTCTATATTATCTATATTATAAGCCCTGTTTTGTCTTACCTCAAATAGTTTTATATCTGGATTCAGTTTTGTAATCTCTTCATTCAGACCTGGATTACTTCTTCCTGGAGGTATAAATTTTGGTTTTTTGAAGGAATTTCCCTGCAACTGACTTGGCGCTGCAGATCGTCTCATATTCAGCAGTGGTGACCTGAAAAATACCCAAAACAGTAACTATCTATGAATCTAATTACAATCACCCCCAAATATAAAAATAGCTCAAAACTACAACTGAGATGCAGCAGGAACCCCTCTTAGGGGCCTGCCTGGCCCCCCAAGCATAGAAACAAAGGAAAATCTTCAGTTCCTTCAAAGGAACTTCCAGGCACCTAGCTAGCCCTGAGAAGTATATGAGCAATATGATTAGCAAGAAGGTAATAGCTTAAAATAATGGTGAGGGAAGTTAGAGTGACAAAATGTTTGGTTCCCTATAGAAACTAAAGGTAACATCTTAACATATGTCCTTGAGTTGTTTTTCAGAAATCCAGAACCCCACCAAATGCGTCTACTGACACACACACCCCACATTAGGGGAAAAAGGACTGAACTCTGCTATTCTTTTTTCTAAATTTCTTATTCAGAGGCCTGCTGACCCCAAGTTTTTAGACAAAGCTTCACTTCCTTAACCAATCCCAAATCAGAGAATCTTTTAATACACCTGTGACTCGTAAGCCCCCACTTCAAGATGTCTCGCCTTTTTAGGCCAAATCAATGATGCACTCATTTATGACTTTGCCTGTAACCTCTGCCTCCCCATCTTTAAAAATGCTTGCATGTAAGCCATCACAGAGTTTGAGTCTTAACCATTAGTTGCCCACTTCTCCTCGCTTGGCACCCTGCAATAAATGTCTCACTTTCTCTTGCTGCAAATCCCAATGTCTGCAGACAGCTTTGCTGTGCCAGGCAGGTAGACTCAAGTTTGGTGTGGTAATACAGCCATGACATATGTAAAAAGGTAAAAGGGGCCGACGTGGTGTCTCATGCATGTAATCCCAGTACTTTGGGAGGATGAGGCAGGAGGATGAGGCGGGAAGATCCCTTGAACCTAGGAGCTTTGTCTCTATTAAAAATAAAAATTAAAAGAAAAAAGATAAGAGGAGCTTGGTGGTGCATGCCTGTAGTCTCAGCTACTCGGGAGGCTGAGCTGAGGGGGTCCCTTGAGGTCAGGAGTTCAAAACCAGTCTGGGCAACATAGCGGCAAGACTTCAACTGAAAAAAACAAAAATAAAACATAAGAGAATAAGCCTGAGAAAACAACTTCAGGCTGGGCAAAGTGGCCCACATCCTTAATCCCAGCATCTTGGGAGGCCAAAGTGGGAGGATCGCTTGAGCCCAAAAGAGCCCATCTCTTGTTTTTTTTTGTTCTAAAGAAAAAGAAAACAAGTTCAATAGCTAATAAGATTTTATTTTTCATCAAGGGCTACTGAAAATAATTTAAGATTTAAATTGAACGGTGATATGGTTTGGCTGTAACCCTACCCCAATCTCACCTTGAACTGTAATAATCCCCACGTCAAGGCCAGGGCCTATTCTCATGGTAGTGAGTAAGTCTCACGGGATCCTATGATTTTATAAATGGGAGTTCCCCTGCACAAACTCTCTTGCCTGCTCCCATGTAAGATGTGGCTTGCTTCTCCTTTGCCTTCTGCCATAATTGTGAGGCCTCCTCAGTCATGTGGAACTGTGAGTCCATTAAACCTCTTTCCTTAAATTACCCAGTCTCAAGTATGTTTTTATTAGCAGTGTGAGAACAGACTAATACAAATGGTGTAAATTTAAGTATATGTCAATTTATCAAAAATTTAAGTATAATCATGGTATCTTCTTTAAAGCAATTTAAATAAAAATTTCAAAATATAAGGAAATACAATTCACATACAAATATCAAACATGTTGCTTTTTTTCTATTCCACTAATCCATAAACCACATGAGGGTAGCAATCTCATGCTTGTTTTCTCCACCAGTAATCACTATAATGTGTCTGGCAACAGTGACAGATACATTAACATCACTAACAAATATTTTGAATGAATGAAATCTGATAATTTAAAAGATATTTTTATAATTCAATTTGTTTTTACTATCCTATTTCATTTGAAAACAGTGGAATTTTTAAAAATATAAATCAAGAGACTAGAACCAGGTTTCCCAACTTTTGCTCAATCTTATTTCTATGAGGACTGGATAGGGGAACAGACAGAAAACAAGGACATTACATACATACATCATGTTTCTGAAATGGATAGTAGCAAGTACTCCAATTCAAAACAATACCACAAAACACTATTTAACATAAGCCATCAGCAAGGATGAACATGACTACCAACGTTATCTGTTTCACCCAGAAATTCCAATTCTGGCAACTTAACCTAAGGAACTATCAGAGATAATACTAAGTAACCATATATAAGAATAATCAGCTGGGCAGGACACAGTGGCTCGAGTGTAATCCCAGCACTTCAGGAGGCCAAGGCAGGTGGATCACCTGAGGTCGGGAGTTTGAGACCAGTCAGGCCAACACGGCGAAACCCCGTCTCTACTAAAAATATAAAAATTTGAGGCCGGGTGCAGTGGCTCACACCTGTAATCCCAGTACTTTGGGAGGCTAAGCTGAGCAGATCATGTGAGGTGAGGAGTTCAAGACCAACCTGACCAACATGGAGAAACCCTGTTTCTATTAAAAATACAAAATTAGCCAGGCGTGGTGGTGCGTGCCTGTAATCCCAGCTACTCGGGAGGCTGAGGCAGGAGAATCACTTGAACCCAGGAGGTAGAGGTTGTGGTGAGCTGAGATAGCGCCATTGCACTCCAGCCTGGGCAACTAGAGCGAAACTTCGTCTAAAAAAAAAAATTAGCCAAGTGTGGTGGTACATGCCTGTTATCTCAGCTACTCAGAAGGCTGAAGCATGAGCATCGCTTGAACCTGGGAGGCAGAGGTTGCAGTGAGCCAAGATTGCACCACTGTACTCCAGCCTGGGTGACAGAGCGAGACTCTGTCTCAAAGAAAACAAAGAAAGAAAAAACAATAATCATGCTAGTATTAATTACAGTAGGGGGAAAAAGGAAAAAGAATGTCTATAATGAAGTACAAGATAAATTATGGTACACCCACACAACAGAACACACTGTCTTCATACACCACCAAAATTGAGTCAGTACTATTCCCCAAGCTAGCCATGTTCTCTTTTTCTCTAGGCTTTGAACAAACTTTCTCTTATATAATGTTGGGAATGCTTTTTCCGACTTTTCTTTGCCTGATTAATTCTACCTTATCCTCTAGAAGTCTTAACCATGAGCCCTCTTCATCTCCTCCCAAAGACTGGACTGGAGGACCTTTCTGCATATGCACTACCCAAGCACTTTTCATACTGCAATGAAATTTGCCCTATCATTCCCCCTGAGCTATTAACTCAGGCATGAAATCTTACATACAATTCATCACTATATTGCCAGTACCAAATACGCAGAAGGAGTTCAGTATTTGTTATGTGAACGATACCATTAATTGGGGCGGGGAGGGGGCAGGGAACAACACTTTAAAAAAATGTTTAATGACATGAGAAATATTTTTTGATAAATCAAAGGAAAAATGGCGACAAAACATGTCCAGTCTCATTCTAATTTTTAAAAAGAAAAGAAAAAGAAAAAGGATAACACGTATATGTACATTTAAAAGACTAGAAAGCAAACGAGCATGAGAGAACTTGTTTGAAGTGACAGAAATAATCTATATAAGATTGTAGTGTGGTTACAGGAGTATATATACATCTGTATATCAAAACATCAAAATGTACACATCTAACTGCACACTGTAAATTATACTGCTATAAAGTAGATATATATGTCATATATTAAAATACACAATTGTTTTTTAAAAACTAGAAAAACACATGCCACAATATTAACTGTAATTATTTCTAGGTCTGGTTAGAATAACCAGTAATTTTTATTCTATTCTGAGTTATTTTCTGTATATTTCAAATTTTTTACAATGAAAATATTACCTTTGTAATAGGGAAAAGTATCATGAATTAGATTTTTTAAATTACCATATTTCATCAAATCTAAAATGCCATCAATTGTAAGATATACTCTTGGTTGTTAGTCCATATAAAAGAAATGTTTAAAAGTAAATATTTTAAAAATAAAAATTTTTTTAGTTGTAAGATGTACCATTATTTTATGTATCCAAGAAAAAAAGTGTAGCCAATTAAACTATGATACACTATCATTGATGGTTAGACATTTCCTAATTTCATCAATGTTAAAATGATGAAACATGTAAATATTTGATATATAACCAGCCTTTACATAGTTTGAGGAATGAGTAGTAGAGGTCACTCTCTTCCATTTCTTATTCAACAACAAAATAGATCTCTATTAGTATAATCTTTAATCTTAGAGCAAATTATGAAACAGATGGTTTTTGACTGCTTTAGAAGCAGTATTTGCCAATGCCAGAAGTAAATACAAATTCTGGCCAAACAAGTCATGCCAAAATAACTTCATTAAACTAATTTCCTTTTTATAATGGGTAAGCAGAATACTACAGGTCTCTAAAAATATAATTGACACAAGTTTGAAATTGATTAATGGCAACTGTCACAAAAGGACATGGATGTTAGGCCTTGCATTTAGACTCAGTTACTTAATGGTCAAAGGAAATAGAACAATAGAAGCTGAAATTTAAAACTAAAGATTTTAGTGACTATAGTTCAACTGAAATAAGATAATGAGCCTTCTTAAACTAACAAATTCTAGAGAGCATTAATAAAAATATGATGTCCACATCATTCTGTTCTCTACATTAATCAGACTCCCTTTAATACTGTGAAAATTCTGACACTTTTTCAAAAGGAACACTTAAAAAAATACAGTAGTTAGAAACATCAACAGTAGAAATGAAGGAAACCAGAGTGTAGTTCAGATTCTGCTATTTCAGGGATGCTTAACTTTGGGGAAGCTATTTAACTCTCTAGACACCAATTTTCTCATTTATAAAATAAAGAATGAACTAGATGCTAAAATTTCTTTCAACACTAAATGTGAAGAATTACTACCCTAAACCCTTCTACATCTAATACATGATTTCTGATTTTTCAACCTTCCTATTTTGTAAACTAATAAAAATGATAATGCAAGCATACAAGCATCATCACAGAGCAGTGATTAAGAAAACAGACTGACTCTGGAGCCAGCCAGGCTGCCTGGCTAGAATCCAAACTGTGCTATTTACATATGACCTTAGGCACCCATCAAGACATTTAATTTGTTGATGCATTTCAAAGTAAAATGCAGAAATCAGTACATTTCCCCCCAAAAGAGTACTGCACCCTTATAGCTTTTTAAACTAGTTCTGTATGTTCATGTTGTCCTGTCCATAATAAATTAATTAATTAATTAGTGCTGTCTGAGCCCTTTTCCCAGGTCCTAGAAATAAAGCCATTTGGTAGCCCTGATGTGATGCTACAACTTCTATAACACCTATTAGCTTCAGTCCTTCCAAGTAAAATGGTAAGGCCAGGCTGACAACTGCAATACACCAGATAGCCACAAGTACTTGGCACTACACTGTGGTAAATAAGAACACAACTTTGAAAGCAAATGCCTGAATATAAATACTGACACTTCCCAATGGTCTTGCACAGTTTACTTAGGCTCCATGTGTCTCAGTTTCCTCATCTTTAAGAGGGGGTACCATAATCATACTTACACACCGAACTGTTGGGAGGATTAAATGAAATATGTAAAGCACTTAAAACAAAACTTGACACATAAGCACTCAATGTTATCTGTAATATTACTATCTATAATTAGTATTATTGGAGAATAGAAATGACGAAGGTCCTGTGGGGGAGATACAAAAGGGGTAGTTCAACATACAGGACAATGACCAGAATCTTTGGGTTCGTCTGGGCTTTAAAGAGAGGTATGTGCAACCATCAAACGTCTGGGATGCAAGAATGTAAGTAAACCAACTCTACCAAGAACCAGCAACAGTCTTTCCCTGCTGTTTCTGCTTTTCGACTTCCAACTACATAAAGTAGTAATTATCTCACTTCATGCCTTAAGTTGCTCCTTTGAGACTGCGGCTATACAGATGGTTCCTAATTTAGGACGGTTTCACTTAGAATTCTTCAACTTTTAAGAAAGCCATAAGCATTTAGTAGAAACTGTGCAAGTAACCACATAACTGTCTGTGGTCATGATTTTGCCCAACTGTAGATTAAGGTAAGTGTTCTGAGTATGTTTAAGGTAGGCATGAAATCATGTCCTTTACAGCAACATGGGTGCAGCTGGAGGCTATTACCCAAAGCGAATTAAAGCAGAAACAGAAAATCAAATATTGCATGTTCTCACTTATAAATGGGAGCTAAACACTGGGCATTCATGAACATAAAGATGGCAACAATAGACAGTGGCGACAACTAGAAGGGGGAGGAAAGGAGGAGCAAGGGTTCAAAAACTATTGGGTACTATGCTCACTACCTGGGTGACAGGATCAATCGTATCCAAACCTCAGCACCACGTAATATACCGATGCAACAAACCTGCACATGTACCCCCAAATATAAAATAAACCGCTGAAAATTAATTTTTTTGATAACAAAAGTAGGCTAGGCCAAGCTTAAATACTCAGTAGGTTAGCTGTTTTAAATCCATTTTCGACTTAGGATATTTTCAACTCCGTAGTAAGTCGAGAAGCATCTGTACCTACCTAGAAAATCTTTCATAAGGTAATCGATTAAAAGATTTTAAGGAAATACAAGAAAAACCTGACCAGCGAGGAGGTAAAAGTCCCTAAAGAAGGCGTACCGACACTCTCCAGGGCGTTCGCGGAGCCTTCACCCCCTGGTGCTGGGGAAGGGGCTTCCCAGTGCAGGAGTGAGGGAGAGACCCAAACGCCACAGAAGCCTGAGCAAAGCGACAGCAGGGGCGGCCCCAGGGGCCACAGCCCAGAACCATCCCTCGCACACAAACGCACACCTCTACACCCCCACCACCCGCCCTTCGCTCCTAGCCCCCCGGGGCCAGCAGCCAGGGCGTCCTTCGCACTTCAGACCAAAGTTGCAGGCCCGCAGGAGGCCACTTCGGTCGCTCCTGCCTCCTTCCCTCCCTCCTCCCTCGGAGGCCTGCTCCGGCGCCACTCCCTGCTTTGTCCCGCACGAGCCTACAGGCTGTCGCGGCCTCCCGAGCTTCCCCCTCCAGGACGCACCGGCGAAAATCTGACAGAAACCACTGGCCCTGCAAAGAAGCACTTCTGGTAACCAGCGCTCCCCTCGCCACCGGAGAAGCTCAAGGCTCCCGCCTCGGCGAAGCCAATCGCGGACGAGCCCGGTGCGCGTGCGCACTACCTAGCCGCTGCACTGTCCAGTCCTGCCCTACTCTGATTGGACGACTCTATTGCATCACTGCGCATGTACCTTTGCGTTTCCCTTTAAAGGCTTCCAAGTTTGATTCAAGTTTACGGTTCAATTAAAAAAATACCGGTTTCGTGCCTACTTTCAGACACAGTGTAGATGCCGAGACTACAGATCTCACCATCTGCGTGGATAAGTAATAAATAAGGTATGATTCGGTGTGTGCGATAATAGAAATGCGTGCATCGCAGAGGTATACGATATCCTATTGGTTATTCATTAATCCGAAAAAACATTGACCTAGTGTTGCCTGCAGGATAATTTTCAAACTTTGTTAGGTTCTGGGAATATAGAAATGAATATGTGATTATTAGGCTCTCAGAAAAGGGAAGCCGCCCCCGGACTTGGAAAAGCATTAAAGGATATTAAATAGGAAAGTTACATCATTCAATGAGTATTTGCTTAGCACCTTCTAAGTGCTAGGCGATGACACAGTCAGCTATCCCTGAAAAATGGTATTAGAAAGGCTAATCTGAAAGGATAGAGAATGGCTAAAGGTTGTTTACTGAGTTTTATCCAACAGTTTGACAAAAAGTAAAAGCTAAAAAATATCAAGGGTGAAATGAAGATGTGAAACAGTGAGAACTCTTGGGCTGCTGGTAGGAGTGTAAATAGGTACAGCTATTTAAAAGAGTAATTTGAGGCTGGGAGCGGTGGCTCAAGCCTGTAATCCCAGAATTTTGGGAGGCCGAGGGGGGCAGATCACTTGAGGTCAGCAGTTCGAGACCAGCCAGGCCAACATGGTGAAACCCGGTCTCTACTAAAAATATAGCTGGTTTTGGTGGGGCGCGCCTGTAATCCCAGCTACTCAGCAGACTAAGGCGGGAGAATCGCTTGAACCCGGGAGGTGGAGGCTGCAGTGAACTGAGATGGCACCACTGCACTCCAGCCTGGGTAGCAGAGAGAGACCCTGTTTCAAAAAAAAAAAAAAAAGAAGAATGTGCTTAAGGAGCTTTTATCCTGGGGACTTTTTCCAGTCATAAAGAGCACCTCATAGGTTGAGTTGTGCTTTTGGCAGCTCCCGGAGCCAGGGTTACAAGAATTTGAAATGGGGACCTACCAAGGTTGGGCACCTTGGTAAACTGCACCCCCGTCGTCTTTGGACTGGGACACGTAAAGAGTAAGGGTAACCAGAAAACAAGCTAGCTCTCGTAGTGTCTGCAGCCTACCTTAATATCATCTGGGAAGTTCAGAAAATCTAAAACAGATTGGCTAAAGGTGGCCGGGACATTCCTCTTGCAGATTTGCGTCTGGTTTGCTTGTTCACTTCAGATCATTACTCACATATCAAGTAGTCAAAGGGCCTTATCTGACAGTCTGTTACTCTCTTGTCTCATCTTCTATCTCCCTTACCCTGTTTTATAGATTTTCATCACACTTTCCATTCCCTAACATACACTTACTTGTTTATTGTTTTTCTACTACTCTCAGAATATAAGCTACATGAGGGCAAGATCTTTGCTTTATTCTCTGCTGTACCCATGTGTTTAGAACAGTACTAGTCTTTTTTGCTTTGTTTTGTTTTGTTTTTTGAGACGGAGTCTCACTCTATCACCCAACTGGAGTGCAGTGGCATGATCTTGACTCACTGCAACCTCTGCCTCCTGGGTTAAAGCGATTCTTCTGCCTCAGCCTCCCGAGCAGCTGGGACTACAGGCATGAACCTCCACGCCTGGCTAATTTTTTTGTATTTTTGGTAGAGACGGGGTTTCACCATATTGGCCAGGCTGGTCTCAAACTCCTGACCTCGTGATCCACCCACCTCGGCCTCCCAAAGTGCTGAGATTACAGGCGTGAGCCACTGCGCCCAGCCAGAACAGTACTAGTCTTACAGACTGCACTCAAAAAATATTTGTTTATATTTATTTGGAGGCCAAGGCAGGAGGATTGCTTGAGGCCAGGAGTTTGAGAAAAGACCAGCCTGGGCAACATAGTGAGACACTGCCTCTTAAGAAAAGAAAGGGCCGGGCGCGGTGGCTCAAGCCTGTAATCCCAGCACTTTGGGAGGCCGAGACGGGCGGATCACGAGGTCAGGAGATCGAGACCATCCTGGCTAACACAGTGAAACCCCGTCTCTATTAAGAAATACAAAAAACTAGCCGGGCGAGGTGGCGGGCGTCTGTAGTCCCAGCTACTCAGGAGGCTGAGGCCGGAGAATGGCGTGAACCCGGGAGGCGGAGCTTGCAGTGAGCTGAGATCCGGCCACTGCACTCCAGCCCGGGCGACAGAGCGAGACTCTGTCTCAAAAAAAAAAAAAAAAAAAAAAAAAAAAAAGAAAAGAAAGAAAGCTGAAAGAAGTGTACACATGAACTCTCTGTTCTGTTTTTGCAAGTGTTCTGCAAGTCAAACGTTAGTTCAAGTAAAAAGTTTAAAAAGGCCAGGCATGGTGGCTCACGCCTGTAATCCCAGCAGTTTGGGAGGCCAAGGCGGACAGATCACTTGAGGTCAGGAGTTCAAGACTAGCCTGGTGAACATGGTGAAACCCTGTCTCTACTAAAAGTACAAAAATTAGCTGAGCATGGTGGTAGGTGCCTGTAATCCCAGATACCAGGCAGGCTAAGGCAGAAGAATTGCTTGAACCCAGGAGGCGGAGGTTGCAGTGAGGCAAGATCGTGCCATTGCACTCTCCAACCTGGGCAATAGAGCAAGACTCCATCTCAAAAAAAAAAAAGAAAAAGAAGTTTAAAAAACAAGATTTCCGTTATTCAACAAATACTAAACATGAAGTACTTGGTAATGCAAAGGACACCATAATGTGTAGTTCAAAAGTACTTTTCTGCAGAAGTGTATAGTCTGATTTTGGATTATCTCTAAAGGAAACTAATAAAATGCAATTTAGGCCTAGGTGTGGCAGCTCATGCCTGTAATGCTAGCACTTTGGGAGGCCGAGTGGGGAGAAATGCTTGAGTCTAGGAGTCCAAAACCAGCCTGGGCAACATGAATGAAACCCTGTCTCAAAAGAAAAAATCAAAGTCTTTGTCCAATTATGTGGATACATATATCTTTGGAAATGAATATATTGGTATACACCAATATATTGGTATTCATTTCATTTCCTTCTTCAATCGTTAAATGCCAAGTATATCACCCTAAACATTTTTATAAGGACATTATAGTGTGCCTTGGGGTTAACAGTAACAAATATTGGAGGTAAAAGTCTCTGTAACTAACACATTAATTGGTTATTACTTATTGGTTGTAATAACCAATTAATGTGTTAGTTACAGAGACTTTTAATGTTGAACTAACACATTAATTGGTTATTACTTATTGGTAATGTTAGTTAATTGGTTAAGCAGCATCAACATTATAGCTGGGGTGGGAGGAGTGGGGAGGAGAAAAATAATTTGGACACCTCCTTTTAGTCTGATTACCCTTCTTTTTCAGTTGTGATCCCACTTGTCTCCTAGCCACTACACTTGATCAATTTTGGACTGTTATTTTTTACTTTATAATAAGCATCTGTAGTACATTTCTCTTTTGATTCATATTCACCTCCCCACTACACACATTCCTACTTCTATTTCATGTTTCAGAATATGAGAAAATAATGCCCACTAGTGATCTGTTCATATCACACAGAAGTTAATGAATGGCAAAGGCAGGATTAGTACCTAGCTCTATTCATTACTAATTTCTTACTTTTTCATCCAAATAAGTTTTGGAGGGAAAATTATTGAACAGTTTTTTAAAGTTTCACATGGTAGCTGGGTGTGCTTGTGCGTGCCTGTAATACCAGCTACTTGGTAGGCTGAGGCAGTAGGATAGCTTGAGTTCAGGACCAGCCTGAGCAACATAGTGAGACTTCGCTTCAGTAAAAAAATAAATTAATAAGTTTCACATGGTAATAGAGCAGTTGTGGATAATATTTATTTTATATGACTTGGGCTTTCAGGTGAATTATTTTTGATTCCTTATTTAGCTTAAAGAGAACAGTGATTCCAGAGGACCCTAACTTGTTCTGGAAGGGCCAGGTGAAATGTTTCATCAGAGTAAGTAGCAATTCTACCATTCCAGGATTACCAGAACATCTAAAAGCATCCTTCCTAGAGGAAACAACTGAAAGCAGCTGCAGACTTAAAGAGGACCAAAGCTTTACCAAAATATGTCCAAAGTATCTCTTAGCAAACCAAGAGACTTTCCGTGGGGAATACTACACAGTTTGTCAACTCAAATAACTTGTTGAGATTTATTAACTTGAAAAAAAGTTTAAGAATTTTTATTTAACTAATATTTTTGTTTTGTCTATTGCTTTAAAATGAAAATCATGTAATTCGGCATTTTTTTTTTTAAATGAATACCTCAAAACCTTATTCCATTTTAAACTCAAGAATATGTGGCTGGGCGCAGTGGCTCCCAGCACTTTGGGAGGCCGAGGCAGGTGGATCATCTGAGGTCAGGAGTTTGAGACCAGCCTGGTCAACATGGTGAAACTTCGTCCCTACTAAAAATACAAAAATTAGCCAGGCATGGTGGCGGGCACCTGTAATCCCAGCTACTCAGGAGGCTGAGACAGGAGAATCGCTTGAACCCGGGAGGCAGAGGTTGCAGTGAGCCGAGGTTGTGCCACTGCACTCCAGCCTGGCGACAGAACATCTCAGATGTGAAATTAGACATAAGAACTTAGAACACAATAATAAGAAATGGAATTTCAAAGAAGTCTGTAGTCAAAAGTGTGGAAGCCCAAAAAACATAACTAGACTCTGCAGATACAGTCTAAGGCCACATATTCAAAGTCAATCATTATATGTAAACAGTTGAGGAGCAGATGGCTTTGATACATATAGTTTTTAGCAATCTCTCTTCAGTTCGCCATCAAATTGAAAAAGTACCCATCACCTATACTTTCATTTCTCAGTCATGCCAACAAATAGCATTACGGATTCTGCTTACCTTACCTTCAAATTCTCATTCCAATAAAGTTGCCATCACAAAGGTTATAAAATCTTCAAAACTGCCAAATCTAGTTGTCATTTCATCTTCATCTTCACCCTCTGTGATCCATTTGGAGCCTGTGACACTACTTACCACATCCGGAAACCTCCAGACATTTGAACTTCAATTCTGCTGTTCCAAAATGCTACCTACATTTTCCTCATTCTGCTCCCAAGCACCTGCCCCTCTCTTCTCCCACTAGAAAGTTCTTTCAGAACAGTAACTGCTTTATTGAGTTTTATGCCATCATGGCCTAATATAATTCTAGCAGTATTACAGTATCTGACAAATATCTGTTCTATGTAATCCCTTCATTTCCATTACCACTATCCTAGCTGAGAACATTACTTTCATTTAGGTCACTGTATCCAAACAGTGAATCTCCTTAGAAGAATTATTAGAATCTCCTGAGAAGCTTTTTAAAGAGAGATTTGTAGGCCCCCAAAACTTGCATTTTTAAAGACCTCCCCAGATGATTCCTAAATTTTAAAACCATTGACTTGTAATCACAGC
Source organism: Theropithecus gelada (assembly GCF_003255815.1). Taxonomy (NCBI): domain Eukaryota; kingdom Metazoa; phylum Chordata; class Mammalia; order Primates; family Cercopithecidae; genus Theropithecus; species Theropithecus gelada. Next base: position 96,831,815 of record NC_037676.1, read on the forward strand.
ACTTTGGGAGGCCGAGGCGGGCGGATCACGAGGTCAAGAGATTGAGACCATCCTGGCTAACACGGTGAGACCCTATCTCTACTAAAAATAGAAAAATTAGCTGGGCATGTTGGCAGGCGCCTGTAGTCCCAGCTACTTAGGAGGCTGAGGCAGGAGAATCACTTGAATTCGGGAGGCAGAAGTTGCAGGGAGCCGAGATCGCGCCACCGCATTCCAGCCTAGCGACACAGCAAGACTCCGTCTCAACAACAACAACAACAACAAAAAAAAAAAGAAAGTGAAAAAAGAAAAGAAAACCATTGATATAGATCAGTGGTTCTGAAACCTTAGAGTGCATCAAACTTTAACAGAATTGTTTGCAGGACTTGTTAAAGCACACACACATTGTCAGCCCCTCCCCTCTTGGACCTGGGGTCGTGTTTAAGAATATTCTTTTTTTGAGACAGGGTCTCCCTATGTTGCCCAGGTTCAAGTGCAGTGTCGCATGATCATAGCTTACTGAGTTCAAGGACTCCTCTTGCCTCAGCCTCTCCAGTAGCTGGGACTACAGGCACATGCCACTACACCTGGTTAATTTTTTAATATATATTTTGTAAAGACAGGATCTTGCTATGTTGCCCAGGCTGGAGGAATATGCATTTCTAACAAATCCGCAGGTGATGCTGAGCTGCTGGTCTAGGGACTGCTCTTTGAGAATTGCTCATAAAGAACTTTGCTGTAACTTCTTTATTGGTCTGCCTTCAGGCTCTTCCCTCTCTAATCCTTCCTCTCTGCTGCACCAAAGTAATTATCTTTTAATCTTTGTATTTTTTCAATTTTTATTTATTTAGTTTTTGATACAAGGTCTTGCTGTGTCACCCAGGCTGGAGTGGAGTGGCACAATCACAGTTTACTGCAGCCTTGACCTTCCAGGCCCAAGCAACCCTCCCACCGCAGCCTCCTGAGTAGCTGGGACTACAGATGTGCACCACCACACCTGGGCTATTTTTACTTTTTTTTTTTAAGAGATGGGGGTCTCACTATGTTGCCCAGGCTGGTCTCTGACTCCTGGGCTCAAGTGGTCCTCCTGCCTCGGCCTCCCAAAGTGGTGGGATTTACAGGCGTCAGCCAGTGCCCCTACCAGTTCCCTTTTTAAAAGAATACTTCTGATTGGGAGTTACGTGAAAACATTTTTCATAGTGACTGACTGATAGAAGCTCATAAAAGTGTACCAAATCTGAAAATGCCACTCACATTTAAAAAGTTCAGTTACTCCCTAAGGCTTAGCATAGCAAATAAGACCTTTGATAATTTGACCCCAGTCTCCAAATATACCTTCCCCTCCATCCCCTCTACACTGTCCCTACATTCCTACACTGGCCAAAGTAGACTACTCACTGTTCCCTGCAATTACCACCTCCTTACATTTAAAAAATATTACCATATGCCCTGAGTATCCTGGAAATTCTGCTTAGACAGAAACTGGACTATCCTCACTTAGAATCTATGTCCAAAAAACCATTGTAAAAGTGTCCCCAAACTGATAGTCTCCCTAAAACCACATCAATATTGTTCAGTAGAGCTATTAAACATTAGTATAATTCTACTTACATAATTTCCACTTATTTATCAAGCAGGCACTAATTTCTGGCTTCAGAAATAACTTAGCAAGTAAGGCATATTAAGTATATTTTTGTCTAGGTAGTGGAGGATCTAATTTAAAGTAATAATGCTCTACATGTAAAAAAAAAATCAAATACAAATCTTATTTAATCCCCATAACCTACTGATGTAGGCAGAGCAGATAAAGAAATTTAGGATAGGCCAGGAGCGGTGGCTCATGCCTGTAATCCCAGCACTTCGGGAGGCCAAGGCGGATGGATCACTTGAGGTCAGGAGGTCAAGACCAGCCTGACCAACATGGTGAAACCCCGTCTCTACTAAAAATATAAAATTTAGCTGGGCATGGTGGTGAGCACCTGTAATCCCAGCTACTCGGGAGGCTGAGGCAGGAGAATCATTTGTACCCAGGAGGGGGAGGCTGCAGTGAGCCAAGATTGTGCCAATGCATTCCAGGCTGGGTGACAGAACGATACGATACTCTGTCTCAAAAAAAAAAAAAAAGAAAGAAAGAAAGGAAAAGAAATTTAGGATAAGAGGAGTGATTTAAAGTTGCACAGCTAGTTAGTAGAGCAGAGAACTGGTTCTCAAAACCAGGCTTTTTGGTCACAAAGAACTTCTCCACAACATCATGTCCTATCACAAATATACCTGGTAAATTTCACCTTCCCAAATAAAAATAACTCTTTATAGAAATTCCATTGTGATTTCTAAAACAGACGCTATCATCAAATTCTTCAGGTTGAAACTCTGTGGGCACATTTTGTCCTGCATAATTTTTTGTTTTGCTCACAAAATGTTTTTAATTTTTAAATTGAATTAATTGCATATTTGAAAACTGATTACACAGTAATCCAGATTTTTGGCTTCTCCCTAAAAGTCAGAAGCACAACCATTAAGAGAGCTATTATGAAAACCAAAACAAAACAGAAAATAACAAGCATTGGCAAGGATGTGGAGAAATTGGAACCCCTTTGCACTGCTGATGGGAATGTAAAATGGTGCAGCTGCTGTGGAAAGCAGTATGATGGTTCCTCAAAAATCAAAAATAACAGAATTACCATATCATTAGGCAATTCCACTTCTGGATATATACCCCCCAAAATTCTAAGTAGGGTCTTGAAAAGATATTTGTACACTCATGTTCATAGCAGCATTATTCACAGTAGCCAAAATGTGGAAGCAACGCATATGTCCATCAACCAATGATGAATAAACAAAATGTGGCATATCCATGTAATGGAATATTATTCAGTCTTTTAAAAAAATTCTGACACAGGCTACAACATGAATAAACCTTGAGGATATTATGCTAAGTGAAAAAAGCCAGCCGCAAAAGACAAATTTATACGGTTCTACTTACATGTGGTATTTAGAGTACTCAAATTTACAGACAGAAAAGGAGAATGGCGGTTGCCAGGGGCTGGGGGGACAGGGAAGTGAGAGTTGTTTAATGGGTATAGAATTTCAGTTTTGAAAGATGAAAAAGTTCTGGTCGGGCACAGTGGCTCACGCCTGTAATCCCAGCACTGTGGGAGGCCGAGGTGGTAGATCACTTGAGGTCAGGAGTTTGAGCAGGAATTCGAGACCAGCCTGGTCAACATGGTGAAAACTCATCTCTACTAAAAATACAAAACTTAGCCGGGCCTGGTGGCGTGCGCCTGTAATTGCAGCTACTCAGGAGGCTGAGGAAGGAGAATCACTTGAACCCGGGAGGTGGAGGTTGCAGTGAGTCAAGATCATGCCCATGCACTCCAGCCGGGACAACAGAGCAGACTCTGTCTCAAAAAAAAAATGAGTTCTGGAGATTGGTTAATACAATAATGTGTATTGCTAGTACTTTAGTTTGCAACCCCTTCTCTAGATTATGAAGTTATATGACCCTTAAAAGATCCTACTCATTAACTCCTAACTGTCCTATGAATTTAAAATAATAAAAATTAAAATTGCATAGATAATCTTTTCTGCTTAACTAGTCTTTAGGCCAGGCACAGTGGCTCACGCTTGAAATCCTAGCACGTTAGGAGGCCGAGGAGGGCAGATCACTTGAGCTCAAGAGTTCGAAACCAGCCTGGCCAACATGGCAAAACCTTGTCTCTACTAAAAATACAAAAAACTAGCCAGTCATGGTGGCTTGTGCCTGTAGTGTAGTCCCAGTTACTTGGGAGGCTGAGGCACAAGAATCACTTGAACCTGAAAGGCAGAGGTTGCAGTGAGCCGAGATTAGGCCACTGCACTCCAGCCTGGGTGACAGAGTGAGATTCCATCTCAAAAAAACAAAACGAAACAAAAAAAGTCCCCCAAAAACTAGTCTTTATACAAAAGCAATTCCAAAAAGATTTTATACAATTGTAATGCCAAGATTTCCTTTTCTTAAAATACTATTTTAAAAATAGTTACTTTTAAAAACCCACAATAAAATCAGTTGGAAATGTAATGATTGGATTATTCAAGAATTATGAATTGTTCCATATACACTGCATACACTTAAGATCTCATTAACTTTTGTTTTAAAAAATGATGTGGCCAGGCATGGTGGCTCATGCCTGTAATCGCAGCACTTTGAGAGGCTGAAGAGGGCAGATCACAAGGTCAGGAGATCAAGACCATCCTGGCTAACATGATGAAACTCCCGTCTCTACTAAAAATAGAAAAAATTAGCCGGGCCTGGTGGCACCCACCTGTAGTCCCAGCTACTCAGGAGGCTGAGGCAGAAGAATCGCTTGAACCCAGGAGGTGAAGGTTGCAGTGAGCCGAGATCACACCACTACACTCCAGCCTGGGTGAGAGCGAGACTCCGTCTCAAAAAAAAAAAAAAAAAAGATGTTTACATAATTGTTTCCTTTATTAGATTGTGAGTTTCCTGAGGGCAAAAAATACATCTTAGTCACCCTTATATTCCCCACACTGTACTAGGGTATATGGAACACAGAAGATGCGTAGGAGACATTAGTTCCTACATTCTCATCCTGCAGGTTTTTGCAATTACTTTTTAAAAAAGCAATAAAGCTAATCTAACTGTGCCTACTACTCCTTCACACAGAATACTACCTGCAACATTCTTTTTAAATAAAGGATAACAATATTTCATAGTATTTCTTTTTTCTTCTTAGGAAATAAACACAAATCATTCTATCAACTCCTTTTCTACAGATTAAACTTGTCCTCAAAGGAATTCTGCATCTTTCATTAATTTCTAAATGCCACTCAAAACTTTCCCTGAAATAGGCCAGATGTAGTGGTTCATGCCTGTAATCCTAGCACTTTGGGAGGCAGAGGCAGGTGGATCACTTGAGGTCAAGAGTTCAAGACCAGCCTGGCTAACATGGTGAAACCCAGTCTGTACTAAAAATACAAAAATTAGCTGGGCATGGTGGTGGGTGCCTGTAATGCCAGCTACTCGGGAGGCTGAGGCAGGAGAATCACGTGAACCCAGGAGGCAGAGGTTGCAGTGAGCCAGGAAAACACCACTGCACCCCAGCCTAGGTGACAGAGTGAGACTCTGTCTCAAACAAACACTTTCCCTGAAATGTCTTGTTTGAGGCTCACTTCTGAAATAACTAAAATACAGTGTTGGGTCTCTGAAACTCCATTGCCTTAGGATGAATTACTAATTTTGATCTCTAACACACTTAACCTGAACAGTAGCTTCTTCTCCAAGATGGAGAGGTAAGGAATTAGGAGCTAGCCAACCTGATTTTGTTATTTCTTAGAGATGGGGGTCTTGCTCTTGTTGCCCAGGATGGACTTGAACTCCTGGGCCTAAGCAATCCTCCCACCTCAGCCTCCTGAGTAGCTGGGACCACAGGTGCCCCACTACTGTGCCCTGCTCCAATCTGATTTTTTTTTCCTACCCTGTCATTCAGACTGGAGTACAGTGGCGCAATCATGGCTCACTGCAGCCTTGACCTCCTGGGCTTAAGTGATCCTCCTGCCTCAGTCTCCCAAGTAGCTGACACTACAGGCATGCACTACCACACCTAGCTAATTTATTATTATCATTTTTTGAGACAGTCTTGCTCTGTACCCCAAGCTGGAGTGTAGTGGCTCGATCTCTGCTCACTGCAACCTCCACTTCCTGGGTTCAAGCAATTCTCCTGACTCAGCCTCCTGAGTAGCTGGGATTACAGGTGCATGCCACCGTGTCCAGCTAATTTTTGTATTTTTAGTAGAGACAGGGTTTCACTATGTTGGTAAGGCTGATCTCAAACTCCCAACCTCAGGTGATCTGCCCGCCTAGGCCTCCCAAAGTGGTGGGATTACAGGCATGAGCCACCATGCCTGGCCTCACTCAGCTAATTTTTAAATTTTCTGTAGTGACAGGGTCTCACTATATTGCCAGGGCTAGTCTCAAACTCCTGGGCTTAAGTGATCCTCTTGCCTTAGCCTCCCGAAGTGCTGGGATTACAGGCATGAACCACCGAACCTGATTTTAAATCCTGTTTCTACCATGCTTGAGTCAAGCTCTTCAGCCTTTTCCATCTGTAAAATTAGATAATACCACCTATGCTGGATTGTTACAAGGACTAAGTGATTTTTGCGTGTAAGGGCTGCTCAATATGGTGGATTCCTTCCCTTCTCATTTATCTGGGACTTGTAGTCACTCAAGACATTTTAAATTTGCCTGGCATTAATTTGTTTCTACACTAATAATTTATTACCTTCATTGGTCTGAATTACTGGGTATTAACTTAAACAGCAAAAACAGCTTTCTGATATTTCTCAAAGATTATATCCCGCTTAATGCTAAAAAACAAACCAAGAAATTACGTTTCTATATATGGCCATGTTCTTATTTAGAAACATAGTTACTTAAGAAAAATTAACTATTTTTTACATGTATTTGTGTCAGATATTGGGGCAAATTTCGAACTTTACCTAATGTGTAAACTATATCTTTGGGGAAAATGAGCCTATTAGGTTTAAGGATCAAAGGGGATTTAAGTTATCTTGACACAATGAGCTGAGTCTTGTGTTTCCCCAAATTCATATGTTGAACTCCTAACCCCCAATGTGGTAGTACTAGAAAGGGTGGGACCTTTGGGAGGTACTGTGATTTAGATTACATCATGAGGATGAGATGTTTATGATGGGAATAGTGCCTTTATAAGAAGAAAAAGACACAAGAGCTCTCTCTCTTTTTAAGTAAGCACCAAGGAAAGACTATGTGAGCACTTAAGAAGGTAGCTGCATACAAGCCAGGAAGAGGGCCCTCACTGGAACCCAACCATGCTGACACCCTGATCTTGGGCTTCCAAGCCTCCAGAACTGTGAGAAATAAATTTCTATTGTTTAAGCCACCCAGTCTATGGTATTTTTTTACAGCAGCTCAAGACACTTGGGTCTTTCAAGGCCACTAGTTATGAAAAGATTGCCATAACCTTTCACCTAAACATCTGATTCTTTACAGCTAAGCTTTGCTTCAAGGTGTTTTCTTAATGAAGATTGTATTCAGTCACAAATAATTCCCCAAAACAGATTGATAAAAGGATGGATGAGACTCATACACTCCTTTTCTGATTAGGAGAACTCTGTATTTTATGCCACTTACATAGACTCAGTGTGTTAAGACATTATCTTGGGGAAAATATGGCTACTTTCTCAAAGTTGTAAGCTTTATTTCTATATATAAAGTTCAGCTTTTATTAGATGTTTCTGATTCCCAAAATAATAGTATTAGGACATTCCTTATTTTAAGCTTTAAATAATTTGTATAATAAAATAGTGTCAGTAGGTCCAAAGCTGAAATGCAAAGTTCAGATTTCTAATACAAAGGAGAGGAGTATTTTGTTTCTTTTGGTACAGCCATGGTTCCCAAACTGTGTACCAGGGCACCTTAGCAAATTAACATGGGTGCCACACAGTATAGCAACACCTGTTGGACATAACATAAACTACTACTTCGAGGTAGTTTACATTTTCAACATTAAATAGCATTATATTCCTTTCTATAACAACATATCTTTACAAAACTGGGTTTTCAGCAGTTTGATAAAAAGTACTGTGCAAGAAGCAGAGAGGAAAAGAAAATGACACTGATTCCAAGGTTTGAGACATGCAGTGTCCACAGTTACTAGTGGTGATGATGTACATTCTTATTAAGCCGTTGTACCTAACTGCTTAATAAACACAAGTATTAGATAATTCTTTTGGACCAGGTATGCTGTGAAAAAAGTACTGAGGCACTAAATAGCGTCATGAGCTGAGAAAGTTTGAGAACATCTGTGCTATAGGCAAGAAAAATACAAAACGTCATTCAGTTTTTCTACCTAGAAATTTTCTAAATAAATAGTCATACAAAAAAAAGGGAAAATATATAGAAACGTACATACAAAGTTTGGATTTTTATTGAAATCTTGTTAGGTATCAAACAAAATCTGCTTTCTTCAGATAAAAATATTCTCTCAGATGTCTCCAGATAACTGCTAAGTCTAAATTGGTCCTTCAATGTCTTATTTTTATTGTCCTCACAAAATGTTCATATACAGTTAAGATGTTCCCAAAAGGATTCTTATCGTGTAAAGGAGCGTACATGACGACCTCTACCACTTCCTCCACTAACAAACTTTCCTCTTGAGCCTCCACTGCCACTATTTGCACTAGCCCAGGAAGGTCCAAGTCCCCCACGACCTCTAGAAGCACGGTCCCGAGGACTTGGGCGGTAACCTGTAAAAGAGAAAATATAGTTTTTAGTTCCAACGTCCTTTCTTTGCCAAGCATGTAAATACGAATCTACATCACTGAGCTCAAACCAAGAATTACTCTTTTCTCTTTTAAAACTCATGTGCAAGCGCTGTGAACGGGGTGAAGATTGTTGAATTATACATTTTAAACAGGTAAACTATATGGTATATAAGAATTATATCCCAAATAAAACTTGTTATTTTTTTTTAAATGTGCATTTGAAACCAAAAGCTACTTCTGATGAGCAACATTCTGGACTAGATACGGTAATGTTTTAAAAAAAAAAAAAGTTATGTGCTTATACGCCTAAGACAATAAGCAAAAAAAAATATGCTATACAAAGGTATCTCTGTTATTAAAATACTTTGTGGTCAGAAAGGTACCTTAAGCATTGACTTTCATTACTGAAACATAAAAATAAGAGCACAGCACCATGAAACTGTTCAGATTATACAAACAGTTCAGAAACTAAAAATTTGATTATTTTTATAGAAGATGTATATTGGGCATTTATTCAAGGATATAAACGTTAGAACTTTAAGTCTATACTGTAAAATATTCTCTCCCAGAATGAGAGTACAGCTGACCCTTGAACAACATGGGTTTCAACTGCCTGGGTCCAGTTATATGTGGATTTTCTTTCACCTCTGCTACTCCTAAGAAAGTAAGACCTCTCCTCCTCTTCCTCAGCCTATGGAATGTGATGACCTTTACGAAGATCCACTTCCACTTAATAGTAAATGTATTTTCTTTTCCTTAAGATTTTCTTAATAACATTTTCTTTTCTCCAGCTTATTTAATTGTAATACATTATATAATATATAATATATAAAATATGTGTCAATCAACTGTTTATGTTATCTGTAAGGCTGCCAGTCAACAGCATACTATCAGTAGTTAAGTTCTGGGGAAGTCAAAAGTTATACTTAGATTTTTGACTGCGTGGGGCAAGGGGATGGGGAGTTTAGCACCCCTAGCCCCCTCTGTATATATCAACAATTTAAAAAGGAAGAATTCACTTCCCTTCTCTCAGCAATATCAAGTAGCAAGGATGTATACCTGTAGAACTAAGGGGTCGTAATGGTGGAAGAGGGCCTCTGTTAAAATTGCTCTGGCCTCCACGACTTTCATTGTAATTTCCTCGAGGAGTATTCTGAGCACTCCAACTGGAGCCTCTTGTTCCTTCCCGACGACTGTAGTTTCCTAAACACAAACAGCACAATCAAAATCACTTTTTTCACAACTTCAGTTGGATTCTTTTAAATGACAGATTTTTCTTAATCTTCAAAAGAATGGAAAAGAAACTGAAATTTTGTAACCTGACTGTACTATATATATAGTGGCAGCATCACAGTGGTTAAGAGCAGAGACTCTATAGCCAAACTGCCAGGGATCAAATACTGGTTCTGCCACTTGTATTTATGTGCCCTGGTCAGCTGACTGACAATTTTCTCTTCCGCAAATTAGGGGTACTAAGAGAACTTGCCAAATGGGGTTGACATGAGGTTATAATATGTAAAATGCTTATAAAAGTTCCTGACACACCTAAGTGTTTGTTATTAATATAAACACAGATTCTCTTTCACTCTCACCCTCCTAACTCAGCAGGTATGAAAATATGGTTATCAATCCACTACTAAGGTATAATTTCTGTAAGTATCCCTAGTTTCTAAAATCTTGTAAGGCCAGGTGCAGTGGCTCATGCCTGTAATCCCTGCACTTTGGGAGGCCAAGGCGGGTGGATCACCTGAGATCAGGAGTTCGAGACCAGCCTGGCCAACATGGTGAAATTCCATCTCTACTAATAATATAAAAATTAGCCGGGTGTGCTGGCACATGCGTACTCAGGAAGTTGAAGCAGGAGAATCGCTTGAACCCAAGAAGCAGAGGTTGCAGTGAGCTGAGATTGTGCCACTGCACTCCAGCCTGGGCAATAAGAGCAAAACTCTGTCTCAAAAAAAAAAAAAAATCCTGTAACAATTTCAAACAAACTAAATGTAGCATAAGAAAGCAAGCAGATTAGGCAGATCAATGGTGAACTGCACAGAACAATCTTAAGAAAACTGTTAAGTATAATTGTGAAAATAATGTAAGGGTATTACTCAGAAAATGTATAATTCTCAATGTAAAAAGGAAAATAAGGCCGAGCACGGTGGCTCACACCTGTAATCTCAGCACTTTGGGAAGCCAAGGTGGGTGGATCACTTGAGGTCAGGAGTTTGAGACTAGCCTGGCAAACGTGGCAAAACCCCGTCTCTACTAAAAATACAAAAATTAGTTGGGCACGGTGGGGCATGCCTGTAGTCCCAGATACTTGGGAGGCTGAAGCAGGAGAATCGTTTGAACCAGGGAGGCAGAGTTGGTAGTGAGATGAGATCACACCACTGCACCCCAGCCTGGGCGACAGAGCAAGACTCATGTCTCAGGAAAAAAAAAAAAAAAAAGGGAAAATAATTAGCCAAGACTTCTAAATTCATTCTTAGAAGTACAATGTATGAAAGGTTCATTGAAAAAAAAAGTTTCTTTCTTCTGTCCAATAGAGTACTCTGCAAACAGTACCACTAGTCCAGAGGTGGCTCAACTGTAGCAACAGGAAAACAGTTTATCTGAATCTCTTCCATCTAAATCACTTTCATTCAATATTTTAACATTCCAATATTCTAACCCATTAGAGAATACATACTAATTAGTTACCTTTTGAAGCAGGTGGTGTGAAAAACCTATTCTGACTGTGGAAAGCACCCCGTCCTCCTCTATTGCCTGAAAACCCACCACGGGATGAAATCTTCTGTGAAACTTTGAGTGGCCGTTTTGGTGGGGGTATTCCATCTTGAGGAACCACTTCTTTACTTTCAGCAGCAACAAAGTCATCCACATGCATAGATGGTGGTCTACTTGTGTTCTGTTTTCTCTGACGAAAAATATCATGAGGTCGTATACCCTGTCCAAATCCTCCCCTGCCCCTTCCTCTTGGTGGTGGCACAACATGAGCTCGTTTGGCAGGTTCGATGTATTCAGATTTTCCACTATTAAAACAAAAACATACCATAAAACATTTTTCTTTCACATTTCTGCAAAAACAATCTTTATAATAGTCAAAATTACATTTCAATTTTTTTGTACTCCAATTCTGTTAACTTTGCAAGGATCTATCACACTTCTGGGATAATACAACAAACTAGCTAAGAAAGGTACTCACATTTCATTGTTATGAATAACAATGTTTTAAAATAATCCAGTTTACTTCTTATTCAAACCTTCCAAAGTCTTGTAAAAAACCAATATAACAAATGTACTGGGTATATACTGGCCAAATTATTACGTTTAAATAAAAAAATCCAAACAATGTTCATGATTCAAATGTTATGTTAACTTCCTTTCCAGTTTAACAGCACGTGCGTATCTTTTTTTTTTTTTTTGGAGACAGAATCTTGGTCTGTCACCCAGGCTGGAGTGTAGTGGCACAATCTCGGCTCACTGCAAGCTCCACCTCCTGGGTTCACGCCATTCTCCTGCCTCAGCCTCCCGAGCAGCTGGAACTACAGGTGCCCACTACCACAACCAGCTAATTTTTTTTTTTGTATTTTTAGTAGAGACGGGGTTTCAACGTGTTAGCCAGGATGGTCTCGATCTCCTGACCTCGTGGTCCAACCGCCTCAGCCTCCCAAAGTGCTGGGATTACAGGCGTGAGCCACCATGCTCGGTCGCATGTGTCTATCTTAAAATACACTAAAATACATAAGTTTATATGACCAAAATTGAGCTCTTCAGTGGAATAAATTTTACCTTGAAGTTATAAAGGTCTCATGCTTGTGCTTCCCAAGTTTGAATCCTTTAGTAGTCTTGGTTCTTCCTGGAGATGATGGTTCTGACAAAAATGAGCGCTCTAATTCTGAGTGCAAATCAAAGTCACTACAGCATTTTTCAGAGAGTTCAATTAAGTCAACCTTTACCTGCAGTCATAATAATGAAACAAAATACATATTAAATGTAATTATTGGCATAATATTTGACTATAGAAATTCTTATTACCTATAAATTATATTTGCCTCTCATAAGAAATAAATTAAAGATCTACCTCTTTCCCTCATCTTTTTAAAAAGCAAATGGCATTGGTAGTTTAAAAACAAACACACACACACGTCGTAGTAATGCTACTTTTTTGTGTGTGGCATTCTTCAAAGCAGGGCTATTAATCTAGGAGACTTTTGATGCCTGAGCAGGAAACTCAGTATTTGTTTATATAAATTAACACTGTACTATCTCCTGAACTTTTCCAAAAAAAGAATCTGAAAATAACATACTCTGCCAGTCTTATATAGTCAACATTTCTGTCACAAAAAAATTCTATGCCAGATTCCCAAAAGCTCTATGCATTTAATGAGGTTCCCATCTAAGTTTACTTTCAGGGAAATCAACATTCAGTTTACTTAGGTTTTATTCAAATTTATCAAATGTAAGATACCTAAAATTTCTCTAATCCAGAGGGTTACAATTATCATCACAAGACAGTTGTGATTCAACTTAAAGTTATGAAATTAGTAACTTTTAACAAATATTTTATACCTGTGCTGCCCAACATGGTAGCCACTAACCACATGTGCCTATCTAAATTTAAATTAATCAAAATTAAATCAAAATAAAATTCAGTTCCCTAGTCATCCACATTTCCATTGTACAACATGCACGTGAGGCTACTGTTTTGGACAGGGCAGACTACAAAATATTTGCATTCTTGCATAAAATTTTACTGGAAAGGACAGTTTTAAAGAATCACTGAACAGCTTGCACTAAAAAGAAATTAATTTTAATGCACTTCTAATTGAATTGTATGTGGTTTTTTTAAAAAAGGAAAAGCAGCTCTCAACACACTGAATACAAATGTGAAGCACATCATTCTTTTAGTTTTATTGTACATGATGAACACCAGTATGTTTCTTTGATAAAGGAACAATATGCAGTATATTAAGATGTGGCTAAAATAATTCTCCCTACGACATCTCTGAGAAGCATAAAACAGACTGTATTAAATTTTAAGTAGTTAATTATACTCTTACCTATTCAACATTATGTTTAAGAATGTCAATTCCCATTCATACTGTATCATAACAAATATACTCTTTACAAATTTCCAAACTGAGAGCCACACCATAGCACAACCGTTCCTCATCTTAAACCCAAATGCAAGAATAAACTGTTGTTTTGTGGGATACTTTTCTCTATTCTATACCCTGTCAATGTAAGAAAACAAAGTGCTTCATAGAACTTATGAAAAAGTGTGATTTTTCCCTTAAGTCACATTCTCTGGCCAAATGATTGTAATCTGGTTCATGCCTGTAATCCCATCACTTTGGGAGGCCAAAGAGAGAGGATTGTTTAAGGCTAGGAGTTTGAGACCAGCCTGGGTAACATAGTGAGACTTTATCTATAGTAAAAAAAAATTTTTTTTTGGCTGGGTGTGGTGGCTCACACCTGTAATCTCAGCACTCTAGGAGGCCAAGGCAGGCGGATCACAAGGTCAGGAGTTTGAAACCAGCCTGACCAACATGGTGAAACCCCATCTCTACTAAAAATACAAAAAAATTAGCCAGGTGTGATGGCACACGCCTGTAATCCCAGCTACTCAGGAGGCTGAGGCAGGAGAATTGCTTGAACCCAGGAGGCAGAGGTTGCAGTGAGCTGAGATCACACCACCGCACTCCAGCCTGGGTGACAGAATGAGATTGTCTCAAAAAAATAAAAATAAAAATAAAAAATAAACAAAAAAGTCACAACCTCAAAATACAGATCACTAACTAGAAAGAAGCAAAAAAGAAGCAGGAAAAACTTTCTGGATGCCATAAAGTGGGCAAGTGGCATAAAAATAATGTAGAACTGGCCTCCAAGTAGATTTTAACAGCCATAAAATATGGAAACTACTATAATGCTAACAATATACAAAGAAACAGAAAAAACTAAAATTTTTCTAAATATTTAGTAATAAAATAATTTATATACCAAATCCAGATCTGTATCAATCTCTTCAGCCTGAAATGGAGTAAACCACATAGATTTCAACTGATCATCCATGACATCAGCAAGCACATAGGCAGTCCTGGAACAAGAAAAGTATCTGGTGAAAAGCAGAATTCCAAAATCAAATTTCCCAAATTTTTTTTTTTTTTTTTTTTTTGACGGAGTCTCACTCTGTCACCCAGGCTGGAGTGCACTGGTGCAATCTCGGCTCCCTGCAAGCTCCGCCTCCCAGGTTCACGCCATTCTCCTGCCTCAGCCTCCTGAGTAGCTGAGACTACAGGTACCCGCCACCACTCTAGGCTAATTTTTTGTATTTTTAGTAGAGACAGGGTTTCACTGTGTTAGCCAGGATCATCTTGATCTCCCGACCTCGTGATCTGCCCGCCTTGGCCTCCCAAAGTTCCAAAGTGCTGGGATTACAAGCGTAAGCCACCGCGCCTAACCCTTTTTTTTTTTTTTTTTTTTTTGAGACAGGGTCTTGCTCTGTTACCCAGCTGAAGTGCAGTGGCACAATCACAGCTCACTGCAGTCGTGCTCTCCTGGGCTCAAGTGATCCTCCCACCTTAGCCTCCCTAGTAGCTGGGACCACAGGTGTGCACCACCACACCCAGCTAATTTTAAAAAAATTTTTTTGTAGAGATAGGGTCTCCATGTTGCCCAGGCTAGTCTCAAACTCCTGAGCTCAAGCTATCTTCCTGCCTCAGCCTTCCAAAGTGCTGGGATTATATCGTGAGCCAACACGCCCAGTCTTTTAGCTTATCTTCAAGTAAAATCTGTGGAAGGTACAATTAAAATTATTACTTTCTGAAGTATTAAAAGTAGCACCTAAAAAAGAAACTCCAAACGGCAATTAAAAACTAAGTATCCTTAAAAACAAATAACTTTGAAAACTAATTCTGCTGTAACAAGTTTTGACCTTTCAGTAAAATAAAACAAAGCCCTGATTTTATCTGCTACCTTGTTTCTGTACAGCCTGCAAGCTAGCATGATTTGTATAAATTTAAAAAAAAAAAAAAAAACTACAGAAGAATACACAACAGAGGCTATATGTGGCCTGCAAAGCCTAGAATTCTTACTATCTGGCCCTTTATAGAAAAAAAAAGTTTGCTGGCCCTCCCTAGCCTATAGCCATTATAAAACCAACATCTACTCAATTATAAAACATTGTGTATTTTACCTATTGTTAAACAAATTCTGAAGAGATTCTGGAGCTGAAAGTACTGGTTCTACATCCTGGTCACTGAGAGGTAAAGGGTCACCTGATGACTCCAGCATCTGCTTAAGTCCAACTACATTGTCCAACAAAGAATCCAGATTGTCATCATCTTTTGAATGTTCCTATATACAAAAAAAAGCAGAATAAGAAGGTGCAGGTAAAACTTATATCTGTAAACCTACTGACTCTTTAGTAGAAAAGGCTGTATGTTTTATTACTAAGAAATCTGGAACACTGTCCAGAAATTATTAACATTAAACATATTAAAATAAAACAAACACCAAAACACTTGTCATTTTATTTCTAAACAACAGCAGCAAGAGGGTACCCTGCATCCAAGGAACAGACAATTCAAAAACTACTGTCTTCATGTACTCCTTAAAATTCATAACAGGATGGAGGACTTCACTTCAAATTGTTAATTCAAAGAGTTATTTGAAATGGTATAAATACCCAACTAAAGGTTCACTATTTTAAAAAATGTCACTATGAAATACTTGTACTAGTCAAACTGAGAGGAAAATAAGCCTTAGGAATGCTCTGTTTTTGTTTTTCTTTTTTACCAAAACAAGCTTCTCTAGTTCAAGGAACAAATTTTCTGGACTTTCTTCTTTGCTTTGTAGAAGCTGTTTTAACTCTGCAGCATTAATACTCATCGTCCGAGATGGATGAGCTCCCTCTACTTCCATGAGACCATTATCATCTCCACAACATCCCTGTAAATGTCACACATAAGTTAAATTTGAGAGCAGAGAAATTTACAAAGATGCATCCACACTTACTCATATTATCTAAGCCATATGCTGCAATCTTTCTTTCAATGTTTTGATTTTTACATCAGTACAAATGGCTAGTTTTAAGAATGATTTAGATCAAAGGTGAAGTATGCTTTCTTTGAGTAAGACTCACAAAATATTTAAATTGGTAAACATATATTTTACTGGCATCAAGATTTTTCAACAAAATACCCAATGGCAAATACACTGGCAGTTGCAGGACATGTGACACACTGATTGATGCTCAAGAATTAATAAAATGCTTGCTATAACAAAGAACTGATGAAACCTGAAATTATCTTTCTGAAGATAACACAGACAAGTAAAGAACTATCATATTTAACTAAAGAACTATCATATTTAAGACTATATTCTGTCACATAGAAAAGTTAATATTTTCTGCTTTAAAAAGTATGCTACATAATAAAGTGAATTCTGGAGTGATAACATTTCAATACCAGAAAATCCTTCTAGGAAAATAAATCTTGCTTCATGATAAGAAAACCATCCATATTGTCACATACACTTATGGTAGAGAGCCGTATGCCTACCTAAACATTGTATAAAATCTTTAACCTTGTTTTTTTGTTGTCGAGAAAGGGTCTCACTATGTCACCCAGGCTGCAGTGCAGTGGCACAATCATAGTTCACCGCAGCCTCGACCTCTTCAGGTTCAAGTGATCCTTTCATCTCATCCTCCCAAGTACCTGGGACTGACTACAAGCACGTGCCACTATGCCCAGCTAATTTTAAAATTTTTCATATAGATGGGGTCTCACTATGTTACCTAGGCTGATCTCAAATCCTGGGCTCAAGCAATCTTCCCACCTCAACCTCCCAAAATGCTGAGATTACAAGTGTGAGCCACCTTGCCTAACCTGTCTGCCTTTCTTTCTTTCTTTTCTTTCTTTCTTCCTTTCTTTCTTTCCATCTTTCTTTCTTTCTTTCTTTCTCTCTTTTTTTTTTTTTGAGATGGAGTCACACACTGTTGCCCAGGCTGGAGTGTAACAGCGCAATCTCAGCTCACTGCAACCTCTGCCTCCTGGGTTCGAACGATTCACCTGTTTCAGCCTCCCAAGCAGCTGGGATTACAGGCGTCCACCACCAAGCCCAGCTAATTTTTTGTATTTTTAGTAGAGACGAGGTTTCACCATGTCGGCCAGGCTGCTTTTGAACTCCTGACCTCAAGTGATCCACACCTACCTTGGCCTCCCAAAGTGCTAAGATTACAGGCGTAAGCCACCGTGCCCAACCTGTTTTTCTTATTTTAAGAAACAGTGTTGGCCAGGCATGGTGGCTCATGCCTGTAATCCCAGCACTTTTGGAGGCTGAGGCAGGTGGATTGCTTGAGCCCAGGAGCTCAAGACCAGGCTGGGCAACATGGCAAAATCCCATCTCTACTAAAAATACAAAAGTTAGCTAGGTGTGATGGTGCACATCTAAAGTCCCAGCTACTCGAGAGGCTGAGGTGGAAGGATCACCTGAGCCTAAGGAAGTCAAGGCTGCAGTGAGCCATGATCATGCTACTGCACTCCAGCCTGGGCGTCAGACGGAGACCTCATCTCAGAAAAAAAACAGAGAGAGAGAGTCTCACTCTTTCACCCAGGCTGAAGTACACTGGCACAATCATAGCTCACTGCAACCCTGAATTCATAGGTTCAAGTGATTTCCCCGACCCCGCCTCCTGAGCAGCCAGAGGTACATGCCACCAAACTAAGTAGGGCAGGCATATTAATGGCTTCTGGAATTGTGCTCATAATATACCATGACTTTGGAAAATATTAATAAGAGAAATCTTTATTTTGACAATAAGATTTTAGAGTGGGGACAATAATCTTTAATTCATGTTTGTATGATAGACCAAAAATACTAAAGCATAATAAACTTTACAGTTACCCCAAAATCACAACATCCAAAACAATCAGTAAATTAAGTAACAAAAATTAAATAACTAAGAGACTAACAAAACTTCATTATTCTGAGTTGCCCTAGCAAGGTAACTCAAAGTCATAAATTTTTTTTTTTTTTTTTTTTTTTGAAACAGTGTCTTGCTCTGTCACCCAGACTAGACTGCAGTGACACAATCATAGCTAACTTCAGCCTCCAACTCCTGGGCTCAAGCTATCCTCCAATCTCAGTCTCTCAAATAGATGGGACTACTGGTAGACACACCACATGTGGCTAATTTTTGTTGTTTCTAGAGACAGAGTTTTGCTGTGTTGTACAGGTTGACCTCAAACTTTTGGGCTCAAGCAATCCTCCTACCACAGCCTCCCAAAGTGATGGGATTAGAGGCATGCGCAACCACACTCATCTAAGAATTATTTTAAAATGAACGCACTTGGCCAGGTGCGGTAGCTCATGCCTGTAATCCCAGCACTTTGGGAGGCCGAGGTGGGCAGATCACCTAAGATCGGGAGTTCAAAACCAGACTAGTCAATGTGGTGAAATCCCATCTCTACTGAAAAAGTACAGAAAATTAGCTAGGCATGGTGGTGGGTGTCTGTAATTCCAGCTACTCAGGAGGCTGAGGCAGGAGAATCACTTGAACCCAGTATGTGGAGGTTGCAGGAAGCTGAGATCGCGCTACTGCACTCCAGTCTGGGTGACAGAGCAAGACTCCATCTAAAATAAAATAAAATAAAATGAACTAAAGTGATCTTTTTTACGTTGGATATTTGATATATAAAGTGATTTAACTTATGGCAAAGTATTTCTCTTTTTTTCAAGACAGGGTCTCACTATTTTGCCCAGGCTGGTCTCAAACTCCTGGCCCCAAGAGATCCTCCCACCTCAGCCCACCAACGTGCTGAGATTACAGGTGTGAGCCACCGTACCTAGCCAAAGATTTCAAATTTAAGAAACACCAAATACATACATACATATATATACAAACACACACATACTTACAATTGTGTCAGAGTTAAGAATTTGTCTCATAAATTCTAAAAATGAAGATGCAAGCTCTCCTGTGTCCTTACTAAATGTGCTGACCACTCGTTTCAGTAAACTATGCAGAGCACTACTGTTTTTCCTTAAAGAACTGTAAATAAAGAAAATAAAGGGAAGATATTATCTTAAAATATGAGCGTATAAAACTGGTATGAGAAATGAACTCGGTTCAGACAGAATAAAACTTACTCCATCATTTTTAAAAATGTTAAGAAGTACTTTGGTGTGTCTTTGTACACAAATATAACAAAGAAGCATCAATAGTTACCAACTCCTTTTAAAGCTAAGCTTCAAGTTCTTAAAAAAAAAATTTCCCCCAAATAATACATTTATAAAATTTAACACAAGAGGCTGGGTGTGGTGGCTCATGCCTGTAATCCCAGTGCTTTGGGAGGCCGAAGGGTGTGGATCACTTGAGGTCAGGAGTTTGAGAGCAGCCTGGCCAACATAGTGAAACCTGGTGTCTATTAAAAAAAACAAAAATACAAAAATTAACAGGGAGTGGTGGCACATGCCTGCAATCCCAGCTACTCAGGAGGAGGCTGAGGCAGAAGTTGCAGTGAGCCGAAATCATGCCACTGCACTCCAGCTTGAAGGACAGAGCGAGGCTTCATCTCAAAAAAAAAGAAAAACTTAACACAGAAAACTTGCCAGTTCCCTATTTATAAACCTTTTGACCGGGCGCGGTGGCTCACACCTGTAATCCCAGCACTTTGGGAGTCCGAGGCGGGAAGATCACGAGGTTAGGAGATCCCAACCTACTGTGTTACTGGCTAACACAGTAAAACTCCGTCTCTACTAAAAATACAAAAAATTAGCCAGGTGTGGTGGTGCATTCCTGTAATCCCAGCTACTGTGGAGGCTGAGGCAGGAGAATTGCTTGAACCCAGGAGACGGAGGTTGCAGTGAGCCGAGATTGCGCCACTGCACTACAGCCTGGGCGACAACAAAGAGAAATAGATTAAATTCAAAAATAAAAATGTTAATGGAAAAAGCATGGGTTCAAAATCGAACTATACCAATTACTAACCACTACACACATGGAGTCATACTTCCATGGTCTATCAAAAACTAGGGCCCTATTAGAATGCCTAACATTTTAAAACTTGCAATACCAACTTCTGTTGAGGATGAGGAGCAACTGGAGCTCTAATACCCTGCTGGTGGGAATGAAAAATGGTATCTCTACTTTGGAAAACAGTTTGGTAGTTTCTTTTAAGGTTAAACATACACCTATCTTACAACCCAGTAACCCCACTCCTAAGTGTCTACCCAAGAGAAATGAAAACTGAGATTCACACAAAAACCTGTATGCAAACCTTTATTCATAACCACCAAAATTTGAAAACAATCCAGATTGCTAGAAAATTAGTCACCAATAAGAACAAATTGTATGACTCTAAGCATCTGTCAAAACACATAGAACTGTACACCATAAAACATAAATTTGACTAGATATAATTTTTTTATATCTGTAATGCCTGTAATCCCAGCACTTTGGGAGGCTGAGGCAGGCGGATCACAAGGTCAGGAGTTCGAGACCAGCCTGGCCAACACACTGAAACCCTGTCTCTACTAAAAGAAAAAAAAATACAAAAAATTAGCTGGGTGTGGTGGCGGGCACCTGTAATCCCAGCTACTCAGGAGGCTGAGGCAGGAGAATCACTTGAACATGGGAGGCGGAGGTTGCAGTGAGCCGAGATGGCACGATTGCACTCCAGCCCAGGTGACAGTGCAAGACTCCATCTCAAAAAAAAAAAAAAAAAAAAGAATGCAGACTATGACCAATGAATCCAACTGTATTACAAATGAATCATATAACGAAACTGAAGGAGACAGAGAAGAAAGAAGCTGACATAAATAACTTTGAAAAACAGCTTTTTGACTGGATATACAAAGGCTACAGACAAAAAGAACCATATACAAACACTGTACTCCTGTTGCTCAATTTGTTTCCCACAGGAGTATGGTTTAGTAATGAGTTTGAGACTGCTATTTCATTTGTAAACTAGGGCTAAACAAATAAGCAAATATAGATAATGAGAGCTGAATTTCTCACTGTTAGAGAATAAAATAATCAAGAAAGGGAAAATGCTAGAATTCACTTCTGGTACTGGATCAAAGTTAAAGTATTAGTATGGGCCAGGTGTGGTGGCTCACGCCTATAATCCCAGCACTTTGGAAGGCAGAGACAGGTGGATCACTTGAGCCCAGGAGTTCAAGACCAGCCTGGGCACCAGTTGAAACCCTGGCTCTACAAAAAATACAAAAATTAGCCAGGCATGGTGGCTTGTGCCTGTAGTAGTACTTGGAAGGCTGAGGTAGTGCATAAAATTTCCACACACTATTCAGTAGAATGTATAGTCTGTGGTTTTTGGATGGAATGTTCTGTATCTATCTGTTAAGTCCATTTGTTCCAGGTATAATTCAAATCTATTGTTTCTTTGTTGACTTTCTGTCTTGATGACCTCTCTAATGCTTTCAGTGGAGTATTAAGGTCCCCCCCACTATTATTGCGTTGCTGTCTATCTTATTTCTTAGGTCTATTATTAATTGTTTTATAAATTTCAAAGCCCAGTGTTAGGTGCATATATGTTTAGGATTGTATTATTTTCCCATTGGACAAGGCCTTCTATTATTATATAATACCCTTCTTTGTCTTTTTTTAACTTTTTTAACTTGCATGAAATGTCTTTTTCATGCAAATGAAGGAGGATCAGGAGAAGTGCTTGAGCCCAGGAAGCGGAGGCTGCAGTGAGCTGAGATCACGCCACTACACTCCAGCCTAGGTAACAGCATTAGAACCTATCTCAAAACAAAGAGACAGACAAAAAAACCCACCAAATATTAGTATTAATTCACTTCCTCAAAAACATATATAAATTAACACATTTATTGTTTTAAATTGTTTCTCAGACATATGAGGCATGCTTTTTGCAACTGTTCTCTCCAGGATATTAGCATGTTTTGTTCCTCACCTCTCTCAGGTCTTCATCTTTGTTCAAGGGTCACCTTTTTAGCAAGTGCAAGGGGCTCCCTGATCAAGTTCCCGTATTTCAAATGGCAACTGCCATCCTCACCTCTGACCCTTACTATCCTTCTTCCGTATTCTATGTTTTTTCTGTAACATACTATGTATTTTATTTACTTATTTATTGTCTGTCAACCCACAGTAGAGTGAAAGCACCAAGAAGGCATGGATTATTTTTTTTTTTTTTAACTGAATTCCCAGTACCTAAAATCAGTGCCTGGTCCAAAGAAGGCATTCAATAAATGTCTGTGGACTAGACGAATCTAGTGTGTATTTTCATTCCTTCATAGTGCCTACTAGGTACCAGGTTTCTAGGTGCTGGGGAGTGTGGTCAATGTAGCTTATATTCTAGTGAGGGAGACAAGCAAACAAGAAATGAATCCATATAATGTGATGTATAAATCCATATAATGCAGTGGAAAATATGAGCAGGGACATAAAGGGCAGGCTATTTAGACAGGAAATATATTCATACAGATACCAGAATGAAGTGATAAAATAAGTCATCAAAGAATCTAGGGGAAAAACGTTTTAGGACAAAACAAACAAGCCTGGAGATAGGAATAAGCCTGACAAGTGAACAAAAAGTGAGGATAAAAGGGCTATAAGACGACTCAGGGCCAGATTTTATAAAGCCTTACAGATCATTACAGAGAGTTTGCATTTTAATTGAGGTACAATAGGAAACCATTAGAAGGATTTCAGCAGAAATCGTGTTTTAAGTTTTAAAAGATTACTCTGGCTTCTGAGAGAATGAATTTTAGAAAGCCAAATGGTGGAAGAAAGGATACCAATTAGGAGGCTATTGCAATGGGCTATGCTAGAAATGATAGTGGCCTGGATAAAGGTAATAGCTACAGAGGTAGAGAAGAGGGATCAGATTCAGGATGTATTTTGGAGAAATAATCCACAGGACTTAATGAGATGCCATTAGATAGTCAAGTAGAAATATCAAGTAGATTAATGGGTTACTTGGAGCTTAGCAGAGAGATAAAGGTTAAAAGGGAAAAAGGGAATAGGTTAAGAGGACTTAGGACAAGGTTACAGATAAGAAAAAAGGACCAGAAACATTAAGTCTAGGAAACCCAACAAAATCATAAATAATACAACAGCACAGGTATACGAAGAAAATTTGTGGGTGTACCTAACCCAACTAGGAAAGCTTTTTGGCTTTTGTGGAAGTGCAGTGTATGAGGTGAGTTTCAAAGGACATGGAGTAAGTATCTAGGCAATAGGAAAAAGGTTAAAGGCTTTGGTGAGAGATTGGATGGGGGCAGAGCATGAGGAATGGATGTGAAGCAGGTGTCATCAACTGACAGCAAATACAGAAGACACAGGTATGTCAGGACAAGGAGATGGAGAAAGGAAGAGCCAGCACCAAACACAGTACCTGCAATGTAAGTTTTCAACCAGTGCTGCAAGAATTAATGAGAAAGAGGCAAAAGTATGTTTCCTCATCCTTACTATCTCATAATCCCATGTAGTTTAATAAATCTAAGTACTAGCCAGGTATCTTCCCTCTTCCTTCTCCTAGCAAAGAAAAACATCAGGGCATGGACAGAAAAATTAGAGTAGAGTAGAAATTATACTTGACAGTGAGCAGTCTGAGGTTTATATCATTTCTTTTTCTTTTTCTTTTTTTTTTTGAGACAAGGTCTCGCTCTGTTGCCCCGACTAGAATGCAGTGGCATGCTCACTGCAGCCTTGACCTCCCAGGCTCAAGCAATCCTCCCACCTCAGCTTCCCAAGTAGTTGGGACTACAGGTGTGTGCCACCATGCCCAACTAATTTTGTAAATTTTTTTTATAGAGATAGGTCTCCCTATGTTGCCCAGGCTAGTCTCGAACTACCAGGCTCAAGCGATTCTCCCACCTCAGTCTCTTGAAGTGCTGAAATTATAGATATGAGCCACCATGCTCAGCTATTTATATAAGTTCAGATTAATTTTGTCCTAGCCACTCCTCTAGAAAACAAAATATGGTCAGCTCTCCATACCCATGGATTCTGCATCCACAGATTCCACCAACCATGGAATGAAAATATTATAAATAAATAAACAACAATATGAATAAAAAATAATACAAATTTTAAGATAGAGCAAATTATTTACATAACATTCACACTGTATTATAATTATAAGTAACCTAAGGTGATTTCAAGTATATAAGAGAAATACTGTACCGTTTTACATAAGGGACTTGAGCATCTATAGATTTTGGTATCCAATTCCCCATGGATACTGAGGAACTGTACACAGAATCTGCATTTTAGCTTTAAGGTCTATAAAATCCCTCTAGCATCCATCACCTCTGAGGATACAACAACGAAACAAAGACCTTAAGGCATGAATTACCATCCCTGGAACAGTGAGATTTCCTTCCAAATACCGTACCATGCCCACAGTAATTTGTGTATCTATTCATTTTATTATCTTTAATCCCAAAGATTCTATTATTAGCATGACCTTTCATTGCTAATTAATCTTTTCCATACACACAAAATTTCTCCCATGAAAGAAATCATTTCTTCAACTTTCTACAATAGGTATGAATTAATGTGGGGTGGGTGGGTAGTGACAGAATGAAAAAATTAAATCTAAGAGTATATTAAATTAGACAAATCATTACCTTTTTAAATGAAATAATCCATAATCATGCTCTGCAAGAAACATCATTGTTCTGACACACGTCAGTAAACAGTTGTAACTGCTCTCAGAGTTAGCCAGCGTAGCCAACAGACAGTCACAGATTGAGGCCATCAATTCTTTATTTGGTAGAGAGTTGGAGAGCTGCTCCAGTTCAGAAATAGAACCTTCAGAAGAGCTTGGTAAAATAAGTGCAATGTCCTGTGGGGAGCAAGGGGAAAAAAATCAATTTTTTAAATGATTATCACCATCACTTAGCACTTTTGAGAAATACATAGCAATTAATATTCAATAACTATCTCATTAAAATATTGTTGCTACTGTTCCATCCCAAACATATACTTAAACACATTAAGAATAATGAAATTGCCGGGCGCAGTGGCTCAAGCCTGTAATCCCAGCACTTTGGGAGGCCAAAACGGGTGGATCACGAGGTCAGGAGATCGAGACCATCCTGGCTAACATGGTGAAACCCCGTCTCTACTAAAAAATACAAAAAACTAGCCAGGCGAGGTGGCGGGCGCCTGTAGTCCCAGCTACTCGGGAGGCTGAGGCAGGAGAAGGGCATGAACCCGGGAGGCGGAGCTTGCAGTGAGCTGAGATCCAGCCACTGCACTCCAGCCTGGGCCACAGAGCGAGACTCCATCTCAAAAAAAAAAAAAAAGAATAATGAAATTACTTTTCCCTTTTAAAAAAGTTAATACAAGGATATACACCTAAAGGAATAAATATTTAAATATTTTGATTTACTTTTAAACGACATCTTTAAAATTTTTTTTTCTTTTGGTATTGCAGTAAATATAGTTTCTGTTTTCAAAAGGTTAAAGGTAAAAAGTATTTTGTACTAAAATAATTAACGTACTGTATTATTTATTCATTTGTATCTTTTTTGGTTTATAAAGAAACTTTTCAGAGAAATAAAGCTTTTTTTTTTTTTTTTTTGAGACGGAGTTTTACTCTTGTTCCCCAGGCTGGAGCGCAATAGCACAATCTCGGCTCACCGCAACCTCTGCCTCCAAGGTTCAGGCAATTCTCCTGCCTCAGCCTCCCGAGTAGCTGGGATTACAGGCATGCGGCGCCACACCCAGCTAATTTTGTATTTTTAGTAGAGACAGGGTTTCTCCATGTTGGTCAGGCTGGTCTCGAACTCCCGACCTCAGGTGATTCACCTGCCTCAGCCTCCCTAAGTGCTAGGATTACAGGCATGAGCTACCACACCTGGCCAGAAATAAAGTTTAGTATACATTAATACTGCAATTTAAGGCTCGGCACAGTGGTTCACACCTGTAATCCCTGTACTTTCGGAGGCCAAGGCAAGTGGATTACTTGAGGCAAGGAGTTCAAGACGAGCCTGGCCAACATGGTGAAACACCCTTCTCTACCAAAAATACAAAAATTAGCCAAGCATGGTGGCGCATGCATGCAATCCCAGCTACTGGGAAGCTGAGGCAAGAGAATCACTTGAACCCAGGAGACGGAGGTTGCATTGAGCCAAGATCGTGCCACTGCACTCCAGTCTGGGCAACAGAACCAGACTCCATCTCAAAAACAAGCAAACAAAAAAACAAAAAAAGCCCCCTACAATTTAAAATATCAGAAAGTTGGATGGATAGAGGAGATGAACATTTAACCACAGTCTTTCAATCAAATAGTTCCCTCTACTTTTTATATATATGTATATACTTCTAAATTCAAGTTTTCCAATGCTAAGCAAGTTTAGCTAATGATAACTCTAAAAACTCTCACTACTCTTTACAGAAGTAAACTGAATTTTTTTTTGAGATGAAGTCTCCCTCTATTGCCCAGGAGTGCAGTGGTGCAATCTTGGCTCATTGTAACCTCCGCCTCCTGGGTTCAAGCTGGGACTACAGATGCGTGCCACCACGCCCAGCTAGTTTTTTTGTAGTAGAGATGGGGTTTCACCATATTGGCCAGGCTGGTGTCAAACTCCTGACCTTGTGATCCACCCACCTCGGCCTCCCAAAGTGCTGGGATTATAGGCGTGAGCCACCATGCCCAGCCAAAAGTAAACTGAATTTTACAAGAGCATTTTGGATTATGTTTTATCATCTTTAATTACTTCAACATACTGCAAACTCATATTCAACTTGGCTTAAAACTATAAAACAAGGCTTGAATCAGAAGGAAAACATGGCAAAGTGAGGCCATCAATGAGATTCGTGTGACCAAGGCAGCTAGGATGCCATAGCACTGTTCAATGTAGTCATGCAACCCAAAGTGGATTACATAAGAAATACCAATCAAGTGGACACTTTGAGGTACAAGCACTTAGAATACCCTTTCTACCAGGTCCCCTTCTTTGTGAAAACAAGTCACACACACACACACACAAAAGTTCTTTTTTGACCTGGGTCTTAAAGGTAACCAAACTGAGAATCTGTTAAGGTAGAAAAACAGTCTTCCAACGTGGGACTCTATTCTGCCTGAAATAAAAAATCACATTTGATGACCACTTAGCAAGAGCATTCTGACAAGCTAAAACGGTATTAGGCATAGAAATCTCCAAAGATCTCAATCATAATGGGCTTTAAAAGTTAAAACAGGCCAGGCGCGGTGGCTCAAGCCTGTAATCCCGGCACTCTGGGAGGCCAAGACGGGCGGATCACGAGGTCAGGAGATCGAGACCATCCTGGCTAACACGGTGAAACCTCGTCTCTACTAAAAAAAAAAAAAAAAAATACAAAAAACTAGCTGGGCGTGGTGGCGGGCACCTGTATTCCATCTACTCGGGAGGCTGAGGCAGGAGAATGGTGTAAACCCGGGAGGCGGAGCTTGCAGTGAGCCGAGATCGCGCCACTGCACTCCCTGGGCGACAGAGCGAGACTCCGTCTCAAAAAAAAAAGTTAAAACAATTCTCATTAACCCATGAAACTATAAACTGGAAGTCAATAATATAGACAACAGGAAAAAAATAGTACTACTGTTAGCCAACATCTATAAGCAAAGTAGTCTGAAACACACTAAAAGTGTAGTAGCCTTCAAAGGTTGCCCTAACAAGAGAACACATTAATTCAATCAAGCTATGAAATTTAAGAATGACTTGGCGTAGCCAGGCATGGTGGCTCTCGTCTGTAATCCCAGCACTTTGGGAGGCTGAGGCAGATGGATCACCTGAGATCAGGAGTTCAAGACCAGCCTGACAAACATGGTGAAACCCTGTCTCTACTAAAAATACAAAAATTAGCCAGGCATGGTGGTATGTGCCTGTAATCCCAGCTACTCGGGAGGCTGAGGCAGGAGAATCACTTGAACCTGGAGGGGCAGAGGCTGCAGTGAGCTGAGATTGCGCCATTGCACTCCAGCCTGGGCGACAGAATGAGACTCCATCTCAAAAAAAAGAATGACCTGTGTAATGTAATTGGAAGGAAAATGAATTAGACCCTAAAAAATACCGAAACAGTGGCACATAAAGCAATTACCCAAGGTTATGATCTTATAAAGGAAAGAAAAAAGCTCTTCAGAGAAACCCATGAACAATAGCAGGAATAATAAAACATAGGTGAGAGCTGTTCATTCACAGCCAAAATTTACACAAGATGCTTAAATACACACACACACACAGAAACTTTATAAAATAACTATAAATACCTGATCACAGAGAGACTGCAAAATGGATGTGACATATTCAACACACTGTTGGCGAATAACACTGTCTCCAGGAGACCGCACCAAAGCTAAAAGATCCTGGAATATCTCTGCGTATCTTTCATCACCTTTAATAGTTCCATTAATTAGATGCAAAATAGCTAATTTACAAGCTTTGTTTGAAGCCAGAGCATCAAGAAGAGCAAGCAACCTGGTGGTTTGGCTAGTATACTGTTTTTCTTTATCTTCTGAAGTGCTGAAATAAAATCAATACATTTAGTAAACAAAGTTCTTGATCTTAAGGCATTGTTTAATATTTATTTCTCAATACACATCAACTTACACAAATTTTGCATAAAACATTTAATTCCTTGGGTATAATGACAAATTCTCTGGAATTTTACAATGACTGCAAAAATTTTATAAATTCAGGTTTCCAATAATATATTTTCTTAAATCAGAATACTTCTTTAGGATTTACCATTTGAAAACCCCAAATCAAGACCTTCAAGATATCGTCCACATGAAATGATGAAATAAAGCTTTCTCATTTTAAAAGTCTGTTAACTATTCATATATACATATGTGTGCATATGTAGGTATATGTGTATATTTACATGTATATATGTTATCTGGGCATTACAAACCCTAGTTTCCAAATTGTAAGGGAAAAAATACATGTGTCAAAAATAACTTGAGGAAAAAATTTTTAATGCAAAATGAAAATACCTTTGCAAGTCTTCTACAATCAAATCCAACACAGTTCTCATAATCAGAAGTGCAGTTGGTGAGGCAAGGTCACACAATTGAACACAAATACGCCGTAACATATGTTGAATGGGCTGGCAGGTTGTGCCAGAGAAAGAGCGAACTATTTCTTGGAGCAACTTTGCTTGAACATGAAGGTGCATGCTCCACAATTTTCGGGTGTTGAGTGCCACTGATATATCATGTGGCTCAATAACCTGTTAAAAAAGTATAATGTGTGTGTACGTAGATTTTTTAATATTTATTTATAGTCACAAAAACTGTTCAGGAAGAAATGTTATGAAAAGAACATTTTTACTGCATGCTTAAAACATTTAATTTTCTATTATACAGTTAAACATTTGTTTGAATTCAATGAGTCTAAAAAATCTTATTGTTCTCAGGTTAGCAGTTAGTTGAGTAGAGTCCATCGGTGAAGCAACCTAGTTATTGGCAAATTCTAACACATGGTAAGGAGGGGGAAAAGGATGTAAAATAACAGAAATATGTAAGTACAAACATACATAACAGCATAATAAAACTCACTTTAACAAAATTTATTTAAAATGTTACCCCCATATTTCCTCAATGACCAACTTGTTGCAGTTTTATCTCCCCCTCATCCGGTTATTTTATGTCTTTTTGGGAGGAAGGGAGATGAGGGTTTTTGTTTTTTAACAAAATCACTGGCTTTTTAAAAAGTGTTACTGCAGTCATTTATAAGATGCATGTTATATGGAAGTGATACCTGAGTTGTTTGCATGGGCAATGGAAGAGGCAGCAGCTCTGAAAGGAGTATGAGTCCAGAAAAAAATCCTTCAGGAACCTTCAAGATTGAAGAAAGAACTTCTTTTAACATTAAAGACCAAGTATTATTGGCCAGAGTCTCTTCTGAGATTGTGAGTTTTTCATTAACTCCTTGTGTAAAAGTCAGTAAAATATCAATGATATCATTCTGAATTTTCTGTTCATCACTATCCAAACGACCTGAGAGGGGGATAGAGCACAGGAGCATATGTAAAGTAACAAGCGCTGAAGGAACACGCATGTCCTTAAACTCAAAGGATCCACCTCTCAGGAGTTCTGTTAACATAGTTTTAAGAAGAGTGAGTGTGCAGCGAGCCATTGAAATAGTAGTAACTCTGTGAAGGGTAGTCCCCATGTTGACATGGAGCCTCCAAGGCTGAGTCAGAATACTGTTCAATTTTTGCAGAACTCGAATAAACGTGTCCATTCCTTCAGCAGAAAAAAGCTGAATAACAGCAAGATTCCATTTCAGATCTTTCTGTTGACCTTTATATAGGATAAGGAAAAGAAACAAAACTAATTACATATATGTTAGTAACTGATTAAGAATTATTATTAAATATTTAATATTTATGATAAATGATTTTTATTACATTTATA
This sequence comes from Theropithecus gelada, assembly GCF_003255815.1. Classification (NCBI taxonomy): domain Eukaryota; kingdom Metazoa; phylum Chordata; class Mammalia; order Primates; family Cercopithecidae; genus Theropithecus; species Theropithecus gelada. The sequence continues at coordinate 96,862,492 of NC_037676.1, forward strand.
ATAAATGATTTTTATTATGATAAATATTTACTTATATTTAATTAAAATGATATTTATCATTATTAAATGATGTTTAATAATTATTAAACTAAATATTTAATAAATGATATTTATTCTAGGCTTAAGAATCATAGTTTTTAAAATACAGTAGCCACATTACCTTCAACAGGAGGTGGTGGGCATGCAACATTACAGAGAACACGTAAGGCAGTGGTAAGGCCAACTCCTTCTGGGGTCATCAAGTTATCAATATTCTTTAAAAATAAAAATGAACAGAATATTACATTTCTTAGTACCCATGAGATCAACAGAAAATTCCAGACAAGGAATTACTTAAAAATATGAGCTTCAAGTTAAGAACATACAATATTTTATATTTATTAAGTAAATTTAAAACATGAATAAGGCCCTAGAGTTAAATTAATTTATCAAGATTATTTGATCTCTGGCACATGTTGTACTATATGCAATATTATGTAAATAAAAAGAACTGTAATGCACAAGTTCATTGAAAAGAACCAACTAGAACAAAGATAACATAAAGAAATGTATGAAACTCCCTGTATTAAGAGTTTACAATGGCTACTTTCTATATACTCTTTTCATACATCTTCTCTGCCAAAAATGAAGCAATAACTATATTTAAAAAGTCCTGTGGAGGCTGAGTGCAGTGGCTCACACCTGTAATCCCAGCACTCTGAGAGGTTGAGATGGAAGGATTGCTTGAGCCCAGGAGTTCGAGACCAGCCTGGGCAACACAGTGACACCCTGCCTCTACAAAATATTAAAAAATCATCCAGGGGTAGTGGTGCATGCCTATTGTCCCAGCTACTCAGGAGGCTGAGGTGGAAGGGATCACTTTAGCCTGGAAGGTCAAGAGTAGAGTAAACAGTAATCATGCCATTGCACTCCAGCCTGGGCAACAGAGTGAAACCTTGTCTCTAAAAAAATAAAAACAAAAAGCCCTGTGAGTACTCAACTTCCTTCAAAAGTGAGGAAGCAGCAGGGAATGTTTTTGGCCTACACGGCATACATTTTTGTAAATGCAGATACCAGGGGAGTCTAATATACTGTAGCCAGGTGGGGCACAGGTTAAAGGAAAAACAAATACAATTGCCTATGTCCTTAGCACCTGCCTATGCTATGTTTCTAGGTAACAAATAGTTAGGTTTCGGTTTTCTTAGCTTTCACAGAACAGCATTATCAATCGTTTAAAAACTTGGGGCTGGGTGTGGTGGCTCATGCCTGTAATCCCAGCACTTTGGGAGGCTGAGACGGGTGGATCACCTGAGGTTGGGAGTTTGAGAATAGCCTGGCCAACATGGTGAAACCTCGTCTCTACTAAAAATACAAAAATTAGCCAAGCGTGGTAGCACGCGCCTGTAATCCCAGCTACTCGGGAGGCTGAGGCAGGAGAATTGCTTGAAGCTGAAAAGTGGAAGCTACAGTGAGCCGAGATTGAGCCACTGCACTCCAGCCTGGGTGACAGAGCAAGACATCATCTCAAAAACAAAAACAAAAACAAACAAACAAACAAAAAACCTTGGAAGAAATAACATTCAAAAAACATTACTATCTCTTAGCTCATAGTAGAGTCTAAACCAAAAAAAAAAAAAAAAAAAAGGTTACTATCTCAATTTAGCTTTTCTTTTATTCTAATCCTTTTCCTTATAATTCCACAAATTACATAAAGCAGCAGGAAGACATAGAGTGAAGTTTCAGTCTTGCATCAACTTTTTATAGTCCATGTTGGGATGAGAGCCACTTATGATAATCATAATTAATGGGATGAAGGTTTACATAAAAATCAACTCTTAACTGCAGCATGTAATTCACATTTCTACATCTAAATTTCTTACTGATTAAACAGTTTTACTCAAACCATCGCCATTTATTGAACATCTTGTTAATATTCACTCAACCATGCACAAGTACCCAGAATACATGACTATCTAAATTTACAGGATATTAATTGTACTTCTCCTGAATAAAAGAAAATGTAATGAAAAGTTCTAGATGTCATTTGAGGTTCAGATTAAGAACACGGAAGAATATGACGGCACCACAGGAAGTAAAAGTACTCTTAGGAGAGTTGGAGTACAAGAAGACAAAGACAGAGAAATCAGTAAAGAAAAATCTGAAGCAGATAAACCCCAACAACACTTTGCTGTGGGTCCCAACAGCAACAAATTAAATATACGAAAATTATTTTAATAATATACACTGCAATTCCAAAACCAAGATGGCTTACATACTCTCTCTCTCATACACACACACGCAAACACACATGTATATGCATGCATGTGCACACACATGCACAGATTTCACCTGCTAAATGAGAGAGAGAATTCAAGATCCGTTCTGCTCTTCTAACTTGAAACTTTTTATGCATATATGAGTGCTTTTAACTTTCCTTCCTATGCTACACAATGATTCGACTAAGGAACAGAGATGAAAATTTTGAATGTAAAATTTTAAAACTGCATTATGAGTTTTATGAATTTTAACTGTTATGAATTATCTCAACTGCAGATTTAACTATCCCAAATTAACAAAGAGAACCAGCCTCCACTGCAATTATCTGGAATGGGCCCTATCAATTTTTACGTAAATATTTTGAGTGAAATTCTTTTTCAGAAATAACGTTTAGCTGAAACAGTTATATGTTACGTGACTACAGCATTTAAAACACTTATAAATGTCATCAAGATTGTAGGTGATACTATTTCCATTTCAGAGGGAAAAAATAGGACAGAATCCAGTAGTGAAAAGTAGTACAGTACACAGGGTTATGTGCACGTGTATTCACATATGCATATAATCACACATCCATCTATATGCATATACCAATCTGTACCTACAAAGTCTAATAAATCAGTCAAGGACACTTAACAATGTCTACATTATCTACACAAGTGATTCAATGCAGTATCACCATATACTACCACACAGTTTCAAAAAGTCAAAGCACTTTTAAGTTTTACACTTACCTGCTTAACATACTCAATTAAGTTTGGGATGCAGTTAATTTCAAATCTAAGGTTTTTCAGAGGTTCAAGCCACTTGCCAAGTTCTTAAAAAGAAAAATAATAATTTATAATATTTAAAAATAGAAGGCTTTATAACAAAGAAAGTAAGTATTTCTTCCAAAGAAAAACATTATTAGGTCCATGTTGATTTCAATCATCTAAATTTCATACAGGGATGGACTTGTACTTAATTCTTTTTCTTTTCTTTTTTTTTTTTTTTTTTTTTTTGAGACAGAGTTTCACTCTTGTTGCCCAGGCTGGAGTGCAGTGGCGCAATCTGGGCTCACTGCAATCTCTGCCTTCTGGTTGCAAGCAATTTTCCTGCCTCAGCCTCCCGAGTATCTGGGATTACAGGCACCTGCCACCACACCCAGCTAATTTTTGTATTTTTAGCAGAGATGGGGTTTCATTCACCATGTTGGCCAGGCTAGTCTCGAACTTCTGACCTCATGATCCGCCCGCCTTGGCCTCCCAAAGTGCTGGGATTACAACTTGTATCTAATTCTTTAGACAAGTTTTTCATTCTGTTGCCCAGGCTGAAGTGCAGCGGTGTGATCATGGCTCACTGCAGTCTCAGCCTCCTGGACTCAATCAATCCTCCTGCCTTAACCTCCAAAGTAGCTAGGACTACAGGTGTGCATCACCACACCTGGCTAATTTTTGTACTTTTTGTAGAGATGGGGTTTCACCATGTTGCCCAGACTGGTCTCAAACTCCTGGGTTCAAGTGATCCACCTACCTCAGCCTCCCAAACTGCTGGAATTACAAGCATGAGCCACCGCGCCCGGCTTAAACAATTTAGTTTTAAAATGAAAGAAGTGCCTACTCTTAGTTATCTGATTTCTGCAAATTTCGATGTTTAAATGCTTAAATAGTCTATATAATTAAAATTAATTTTTACAATTTACAACATTAAAAAATTGCAAAATAGGGTCGGGCATGGTGGCTCACGCCTATAATCCCAGCACTTTGGGAGGCTGAGGCAGGTGGATCACAGGATCAAGAGATTGAGATCATTCTGGCCAGCATGGTGAAACCCCATCCCTACTTTAGTCCCTACTAAAAATACAAAAATTAGCTGGGCGTGGCGGCACGCACCTGTGGTCCCAGATACTAGGGACGCTGAGGCAGGAGAATCGCTTGAACCTGGGAGGAGGAAGTTGCAGTGAGCCGAGATCACGCCACTGCACTCCAGCCTGGTGATAGAGCAAGACTCTGTCTCAAAAAAATGTATATATATACAAAATAGACTGCTTATAAATTAATGTAACATAGTGTTTATTCACCTATCTTTGCCACTGCCTCTCACACCCACCCAAAAAAAGTATAAACAAAATTTATTAATTTCTAAAGGAATCAAACCCAAGGGGAGATATTTTGCTGAGTGCCTTTTCCTCTAACAGGAAGTTTTAATTTTGTCAACTTCCAAATTTGCCGTTATAAAATTACTATCACCCCAAAAGAATGACAGCAAACTTTGTTTATAGAATAAACACAAATAAAATCTACCATTTACTGCAAACAAACTCAAAACTCTCCCAGAAGCTATGCCATAACTCCTATATTCTATCACCAAAAATGTTTCTAGAAAAGCACTCTAATGTAAAAAGTGAAATACCAGTTCCAGATGCCATATAGGAAATAGAAAATAGTAGCCAGGTCTTTCCTTGGTTCTACACGCCTCCACAAGAATTACAGCTGTACACAATTTTCCCCATGCATTTTAAAATTAACTCTTTCTTATATATAGAATATATTGCTCAAAGATATAAGAAATAATAATAAAACAAATACCAGAATACCCAACACCCTGAAAAAGTACTAAAGCACTAATAATACCTTTGAAGACACTGTGTGCCCGTGCCCTCCTTTTATAAATGCATTCTTTAAGGAAAAAAGCTATTCCCAGAATGGGAAGTTGAATTTACTATCCAACTTTTACTGGAGATATCACACGTAAAATTTAGGATTAAAAAGAAAAGAAGAGGCCACATGCTATTTTAAACCTTTTTTACAGTATTTACTCAATGTTATCAAATTTTCTACTTGATAAGGTCAGAAAATGAGGAACCAAAATAAAATAATTTAAAACTTATAATTAGGTATATTAAACTTTTCAAGGCTGCCCACATAAGGTTTCCCATAAATGTCATTCAATATACATTTATATACTTAAAAAAATAATAGTCATATTTACTATTCTTTACTTCTGAGGATAGCACAAATGTGTTACTCCACAATTAGATTTCTAAGTTGCAGTTTGTGTTTTATGTAGAAATACATACACAGCAAAACACACAGAGGAAAACTATACCCAAAAACTGAACTTGAGTCTTTTTTTTTTTTTTTTTTTTTTTGAGATGGAGTCTTGCTCTGTTGCCCAGGCTGGAGTGCAGTGGTGTGATCTCGGTTCACTGCAACCTCCGCCTCCCGGGTTCAAGAAATTCTCTTGCCTCAGCCTCCCGAGTAGCTGGAACCACAGGCGTGTGCCACCACGCCCAGCTAATTTTTGTATTCTTAGTAGAGATGGGGTTTCACCATGTTGGCCACGCTGGTCTTGAACTCCTGACCTCAGGTGATCCACCTGCCTTGGCCTCCCAAAGTCCTGGGATTACAGGCATGAGCCACCGTACCTGGCCTTGAGTTTGTCTTTAAACTACCTCTTCCATTTTGATAAGAAATTTCAACAAACTACCAATTTTCATGACTTTCCAGAAAAGGTAGTTGTAAAAACTACTTTGTTTATATACTAAAACATTTTATCAATCTTTAGTTTGTAAAAACTATCTTCATAAAAAGAAATTTCAGGAAGTTAAAAACAGTATTACTATGTATATTATCAAAACATGATGAAGGACTAATCACACATATTCAAAGGTTTGTTCCTTCACATATTACAAATGCTTAAAATAACTTAGATACCATACCTTGCAATTTAGCATTATTTTCATCTGCTTTACAAAGCTTCAAGAGAGATGCTGCATGTTGTTCTAGCATTTGAACATCACTGGAAGACTGAACCACCACCAAAATAAGTATACATGCATAATTATAAGCTACTGACTTCTTAGATTTGGAATCACTGAAACAAAATAAGGTTTTTAAGTTTTGGATACAAAAACAATTTTTTAGGAACAATTTTTAAAATATTTTCTTCTACTTGGCTTTAAAGAGATCAAGGAAATTTACAATAAAACATGACTGAAGACAAGAAATCAGATTTTACAGTTCATATCCAATGCACCTGAAACCATTACTTAAAAGTATATAAAAAAGCATACATATCACTATGGAAAGTAAAATTCTATTAAGAAATAAGATCAAAAAACAATGAAATATTAACAAGTATACTTCATTAGCAATGAAAGATTAGGAAGTATACTTCATTAGTCTCCTTCAAAATATTTGTCCAATCTGGATAAATAGGAAGGAGTATGATTACCTGCCTTCCATACTCAGTATTCCACTATAAACCTGTTAAGATATAGCTAGGCATGGAAGTCACTGCTGTTTGCTTTTTGTAAGCACCCCACAAAAGATCCATCACTCAAGGAATTATATACCAAGTCCTCACCGTGAGGGCAGTTATCTGGATGCCATTTGCCTTGTGTGACATGAACCAGAAATAAGGCACGTCTCTCTTCTCATACACTAAAACCCTCTGCCCTACCAAGAAGGCTCTTCAAACCATTACAATTCTCAATTTACCCACCTAGTCAAAGCAATTCTGAATCCAGAACATGGTTTAGAATGCAAGGCAGGAGCCAGCAAGAGAGTGTAAGAGGAATAAAAGGAATATATACCTTAAGGTACATATTCCTGTGCCTTAGAATTCCCCTCTACATAAAACAGCAGACGGTACTACAGTTGCAATCTTTAACACCATGGGTTATCTGAAGGAAGGTGCTAAAGAGCCCATTGTATTACTTTATAGCCACATCTTTTATTTTAGAGATTTCTGTCACTCTAACCTTTAATTAACAAGTTATGCATTACATCAAAACTATAGTTTTTTCCCTCTCAAAACACTTTCTTTTAAGAAACTAGACCATTAGTTAATCTGATTTTCTAACATCACAGAAAATTTAAGGAGTAAGTAGGAAATTACCCTAAGGCTTCTTTGGAATAGTACTCCATTAAAGTAATAAGACTTTGGAGATTTTTCTCCAGACTAAAAACATGGCCAACAGCTGATCTTCCCACAGGATTAAAAGTAATCAAATAAAGATTGTGCAGGGTTCCCAAGAGATCCGAATGGTCAGTTTCTTCACTGGCTGTACAACGCTGAAAATGGCTGAACAGTTCTGTAATACATTGCAATGTCTGTGTTGAGTCCTGTAGCCACAAGGCAAATGCATCATCAATAACACCATCAGATTGGAGACCTTCCTCCTCATCTTGATCATAAAGGTGACACAGAGCTCGGATCAATAAATTTGTTGCTTCATATTCCGACATAAAAAAAAGAAGACCCTTCTGCGACTGTGCAAGAAACTTCAAAACATCTTTTGTGGCTTGCAGCACACCAGGGTGAGCACTTGTTACTGGAATTGACAGAAGCAAGGTAACCAACTCCAAGAAGTGATGACTGTGAAGATATCTGTGGAAGAGTTAATTGATATATGTCAAGTCAGTGCAAAGCACTCTTCATTTACTCTATATTCAGACAAGACACCGATAAAAAATTTTAATGACCATAATCCTTATCCTTAGTAATACACTGCTTTAACTGAAAACATAACGTGACTGGCAAGTCTTCTCTAGATGAGGCCAAACAAAAGTGAATGTTCTGTGAGGCTTTGTCCTAGTTAGCACTCAACAGACGTTAAATAAATAATTATTGACAAGTTTTTCCTTTAAATTTTGGGCCTTCTTTCCAGGATACTTATCAAATGCTCCTTTTTCACCATGGTCCCACTTTATTCATGGCATATCAGTATATGCAAATTCGTGCATCTAGGAAAAATACAGTATATACACAGTCAGCACTCCGCATCTGCATTTGTGGATTAAGCCAACTGCAAATTGAATACATTTTTTAAAAGTGCATCTGGCGCCAGGTGCAGTTGCTCACACTTACAATCCCAAGCACTTTGGGAGCTGAAGCAGGCAGATCACTTGAGGCCAGGAGCTCAAGACCAGACTGGGCAACATGGCAAAACCCTGTCTCTACAAAAAATACAAAAATTAGCCAGGCGTGGTGGCACATTTCTGTAGTCTCAGCTACTGGGGAGGCTGAGGTGGGAGGATCGCTTAAGCCCAAGAGGTTGAGACTGCAGAAAGCCAAGACCATGCCACTGCACTCCAGCCTGGGCTAGGTGAAAGAGCAAGACTTGAAAAGAAAAAAAATGTATCAGTACTGACCATGTACAGACTTCTCTCTTACATCATTCCCTACACAACAGTAGTATAACAACCATTTACAGAGCATTTATATTGTACTATGTATTATAAGTAACCTAGACATGACTTCAAGTATACAAGAGGATATGCATAGGTTATATGCAAATACTACATCATTTTATATTTTATATCAGAGACTGGAGCATCCTTGGATTTTGGTTTCCAAGGGAGGTCTGAGAATAATTTCACAGACAGTGAGGGATGACTATACTATAGAAAAATATAGTATACTCAGATTTACTACAGTAGATCTGAATTAGTATCTCCAGGGAAAAAACTTTCAAATTATCAATTTTTAACATTTAAGTAGTTAGTATTACCACACATAGCACTCTTTTATCAAATCTAAGAATTATTCTTTAGCATACATAGTCTTAAGGGGAAAAGACCGAATTTACTCAACACTTCAAAATAGACACAAATGCTACTGACAACTTCTTTGGGCATCCTTATCTGTATGGATTTTCTTCCTTGCCTATAGGCCATGCCAGATGTAAACCCTTTAATTTTTTTATGAGACGAGATCTAGCTATGTTGCCCAGGCTGGACTCAAACTCCCGGCCTTAAGTGATTCTCTGGACTCAAGTGATCCTTTTGCCTCATCCTCCCTAAACTCTTTTCCAAATTTTATCTCTCTTTTCTTTTTAATTTTTTGGTTCTGGAGTACGTGTACAGAATGTGCAGGCTTGTTACACAGGTAAACATGTGCCATGGTGGTTTGCTACACCTATCAACCCATCACCTAGGTATGAAGCCCAGCATGTATTAGCTACTTTTCCTGATGCTCTCCCCCAACCCCCTGTTCCCCCTTAACAGAGCCCAGTGTGTGTTGCTGCCCTTTTTGTGTCCATGTGTTCTCACTGTTCAGCTCCCACTTATAAGTGAGAACATGAAGTATTTGGTTTTCTGTTCCTGCATTAGTTTGCTGAGGATAATGGCTTCCAAATTAATCTATGTCCCTGCAAAGGACATGATCTCATTCCTCAACTTTTAAAAAATGAAACTTAACCAGACTTTAAAGAAAAAAGAACCAAAACATTGTATTTGTTCATATACTCAAAAATGGGTTAAAAATCTGTCAAAACATCTCTTGACTACAAGATAGAACCAGCTTAATGAAAACTTAATTTTTAATTAGTAAGATATCATTTTTTCTGAATGTTAAAAAGAATAAAAATTATTTATAATTCTGACTCATTCTCTTCCATTTTAGTCACTGCAAATGGCAACACAATAGCTTTCATAAACCCCTGTCAAAATATAACTAAAAAGTAAATGACAGGCCAGAACTTAATTTTCTCAAAAGCTGAAACTGCCTCTTCAGTCCTATTACTATTTAAACCCAGGCTTCTACTTCACAACAATAAATACTCACCAGTAACTGCTTACTACAAAGGCAAACAGAACCCTCAAGAAGACAAAACTCCAGAATTACTATGCTCTAAGAGCATTCTCCTTATGGACCATTCGGAGAATGGTCAAAATAGCAGGCCTCAGACTGCACATCCTTAGAGGTCTGCTTGCAAGGTTGGCCATTGGCTAACTTCTGGGAACTTAGATTTCGAGAGGGTTCCTGTGCCCCTAACTGATAAGAATGGTTCCTTGTGCCTAAATTATTTACGCAAACAATATGGTTATGCTGAACACCTGCATTCCTTCTAGGAGTCTGGAATTCTGGTAGAAGATAGGCAGTGAGTGCCCACCTGACTACTCACAATAAAAAAATGTGCATGCCAATCAGCTTGATATAATTATTCCACAATGTATACATGTATCAAAACATGTCATCGTTGCTATTTAAAAATAAAAAATAAAAAAGCCTGGGTGCCGAGTTTCTAAAGAATTCCTCAACAGGCAACACTTCACACATGTTGTCACAACCTGTTGCTGGGAGAATTAGGCAGGCACTATGTGACTCCACTGTGAAAGGATTCTGGAAGCTTGCACCTGGTTTTCCCAGACTTCCTCCCATGTACCTTTTTCCTTTGCTGAGTATTATATGCTGAGTTTTGTGAGTCCTCCTAGAGAATCTTGGTGCTCTTGGGGACCTGACATAGGACAACAGTCCTCGCCAACACTTCAAAAAAAAAGACCCTCCAAAGTACAATTATTTTCCCTTTCAAAATTCACTCTCCTTCCTAATTCACCAGTTTCTGTCAATAAAACCACAGCTCCAATTGCTACTCTGGCTACAAATCTCTAGCTCCTTCTCACTTTCCTTCGCCTACTAGGTCCTGTTGCCAAGTGCCAGTACTATTATACAATACAATGGCTATCTCACAATCTCTGTCAATATAAGTACAATATTTGCCTTTCCATTACCTGTTAAGGGCAAAGTACTTAAAACCTAGCACCTAGAAACCTCAGACTATCTTATTTTCCTAACAACTCTAATTTCTTTTCCATTGCAATACATCTTGCAACATCTGAGAATATTACTCTGATCACATCAGATCTGCTACTCCAAAATATTCAATACCTTTCCATATTCTAAAAATAAAATTCAAATTCCTTAGCACGACGATTCTGGGCCCTTTATTTCCTCTTGTCTGATACCCAAATGTATCTCCTCCATATGGTGGGGAAAAAAACACTTAGTAAGTATTTAATAACTAGCTGCTTCTCAGTGACTGAAAGCATCACCTATTCTACTAAAAATAAAGTTGTTAGTAAGAAGTATCTAAATTTCTCTACAATCTCCAAGACTACAAATGTATCTATATTTGCATACTTAGAAGACTTCCTTTCTCCTGCCCAAAACCAAACTCCTACACTAGTACTCTTGTCCTCATCTCCCACCAAGCCTTGCTCCAGCAATTGTTATTGTTTACCCCTACATCATAAACATCTCCCTCTCCACTGACTTTGTAAATGAGTCATTATTCCCAGCCTACAAATATGCTCAAGCCTCTCCTTTTTGACCCCAACATCTCCCTCTAGCTGCTGCCTTGTTTCTTACTTTTCCTTTTAGCCGAATTTCTTGTTCTGAGACACGGTCTCACTCTGCTGCCCAAACTGGAGTGCAAAAACCTTCCTTTTTGACCCCAACATCTCCTTCTAGCTGCTGCCTTGTTTCTCACTTTTTCTCTTAGCCAAATTTCTTGTTTTGAGACACGGTCTCACTCTGCTGCCCAGACTGGAGTGCAGTGGCACAACCACAGCTCAATGCACCCTGAACCTCTCAGGCTCAAGCAATCCTCCCACCTCACGGTCCTGAGCAGCTGGGACCACAAGCGCACGCTACTATTTCCAGTTAATTTTTTTTTTAATTTTTTATTTTCTGTAGAGATGAGATCTCCCTATGTTGCCTAGGCTGGCCAAATGTCTTTTTTTTGAGATGGAGTTTCGCTCTTGTCGCCCAAGCAGGAGTACAGTGGCACAATCTCGGCTCACTGCAACCACTGCCTCCTGGGTTCAAGCGATTCTCCTGCCTCAGCCTCCTGAGTTAGCTGGGATTACAGGCGTGCGCCACCATGCCTGGCTAGTTTTTGTTTTCTTTTTTTGAGACAGCATCTCACTCTGTTGCCCAGGCTGGAGTGCAGTGGCCCGATCTCGGCTCACCAGAACCTCCAACCTCCCAGATTCAAAGGATTCTCCTGCCTCAGTCTCCCAAGTAGCTGGGTTTACAGGCACGTTCCACCAAGCCTGGCTAATTTTTGTGTGTGTGTCTTTTTTGTTACTTTTTTTTTTTTTGAGACAGAGTTTCACTCTTGTTGCTCAGGCTGGAGTGCAATGGTGCGATCTCGGCTCACCGCAACCTCTGCCTCCCAGTTTCAAGCAATTCTCTGCCTCAGCCTCCCAAGTAGCTGGGATTACACCCATGAGCCACCATGCCCCACTGATTTTGTATCTTTAGTAGAGATGGCGTTTCTCCATGCTGCTCAAGCTGGTCTTGAACTCTCAACCTCAGGTGATCCACCTGCCTCGGCCTCCCAAAGTACTGGGATTATAGGTGTGAGCCACCATGCTCGGCCTGTTTTGTTTTTGTTTTTGTTTTTTGTTTTTTTGTTTTTTTGAGACAGAGTCTCACTCTGTAGCCTAGGCTAGAGTGCAGTGGCCAGATCTTGGCTCACCGCATGCTCTAACCTCCAGGTTCAAATGATTCTCCTGCCTCAGTCTCCCGGGTAGCTGGGATTACAAGCACCCACCACTACACCCGGCTAATGATTGTATTTTCAGTAGAAACGGGGTTTACCATGTTGGCCAGGCTGGTCTTGAACTCCTGACCTTAGCTAATCTGCCTGCCTCAGCCTCCCAAAGTGCTGGGATTACAGGCATGAGCCACCACACCCAGCTCTAGTTTTTTATTTTTAGTAGAGATGGGGTTTTGCCATGTTGGCCAGGCTGGTCTCGAACTCCTGACCTCAGGTGATCCACCCAAATTTCTTAAAACAGTGGCCTACACTGTTTCAAATCCTTATTGGCCAATGGCTTTTCATCCACACTTCCTCTCCCACTACTACATTAAACTACTTTTGCCATAGCCCCAGTTGCAATCTATGTTACAAAATACATGATTTCCTATCCTTATCTTCTGAACCTCTGCACAGTATCACAACAAACCATTCACTGGTTCCCAAAACTATTTGCTTCCTGGGTTTCTATTCTCTCCTACTTGTCATTTTGTCTTTCTATTCCTTCTAAGTATCCTGCCTAAATGCATACTCTGCCCACCTCTTACATATTACTGCTCCCCAACCTCCCATCACTGCCCCACTGATTTCCCAGTACACAATCTGTGAGGGTTGCCAGTATCCAGCCTCGAGTGTTCACTTTGGGCCTCTCTACCTTTCTTCCTCAGGGTTTCTCCCAAAGCCATTAAAGGGTGCTCAAACCACAAGCAAGAACAGCTCAGAAGCATAAGAGTTAAAGTTTCTTGTGGGCATCCTTGAATCAAAGGGGAGAGTTGGTAGATAAATGCCCCAGCCTGAATGTTTTAGGAGGATAAGCAGGAGATATACTTTAACCAGTTCTTCAGAGGGTCCCCAGTAGGATGAGCCCCAGCTGTCCACAGCAATAATAAGCGTAATAACACTTCCTTTACTGGTTTTTCTCCTCTTCTTATCTTACTCTCTTCATGCATTTCTGCTTTGTAGGATAATCTTTCAAACAAAGAACCTGCACCTAAGACTTCGACTCAAGTTATCCTTTTAGGGAACGCAAACTAAGACAAGGTCTGACAGTTTCAGCTAAAAACAGGAATTTGGATAAGTGGAGGTTTTAGAGTGGACACATATCCCATCTCCTGGTAATGCACTATGCTTCAAATCAATGAAAATATTAATCACAAAAATAAGTAATAAAATAACTCAAATGCCATTTTTCCATTTTTATGTTATGAAATTATTTACAGGCAAATGGGAAGAAAGAAAGTCTCAAAACAAAATAAAAAATCTACTATGGATAGTGGTCCTAACAATGGCAAAACTGTATCAACAGATAACAAGAGAAGTAGACGGCAAAAACAAGTAGTAACAGAACCTTAAAGACATCTTTAACCAGGACAATAAAATTAAGTTAGTAAAATATAATTTTAACTTACAATGTATTAAGAGTAATAAGTACAGACAGGTCCACATAGAAAAGCTCTCCTTCCTACACCATCCTTTTGTACCACCTTCCCAGAAGCAAGTCAGCAGTTTCTCATTTATTCTTGCTCATAGACATGCTTATACAAGCATCATTGTTGATTATTAAACTCTTTCACTAAGTTCCCAATTTTGCTTTAAGAACTAACACAGGCCGGGCGCAGTGGCTCATGCCTGTAATCCCAGCACTTTGGGAGATCATGAGGTCAGGAGATCGAGACCAGCCTGACCAATATGGTGAAACCCCGTCTCTACTAAAAATACAAAAAAAAAAAAAAAAACTTAGCTGGGCGTAGTGGCACACGCCGAGGCGGGCGGACCATGAGGTCAGCAGTTTGAGACCAGCCTGACCAATATTGTGAAACCCCGTCTCTGCTAAAAATACAAAAAAAAAAAAAAAAAAAAGAACTAACACAATATAAGCTCACCCACAGTAACATACTTCTCAGTTCTACTACTGAATAACTGTTTTGAAATATCAAGTATCCTTACACATAAATAAGTTACCTACAATCAGATAAACAGCAAAATCAACCACATAAAATTATCTCCAATGATTTGTGACATTTATTTCCCAAAAGACAAACATGTCTTACCTAAAGAGAACAGGGTATGGATCATCCCTCTCTGGAGGTCCAGTAATTCGTGCCATCGTTGGGAAAGACTTAACAGGAGGTTGGATCATTGTATGAGGGGCAGTTTCCATTAAATGAAAAACTTCTTCTAGGAGGTTAATAAGCCTTTCTATTTCCACTTCACTTATATTTGAGGATTCTAAAAGATCCATATCCATAGAAGCTTCCACCTCATTTTCATATTCTGGGTTTGTTCTCTCAAGTCCAGCATCTGTGTCGTGATCAGGTTCACTGTGGTTAGGAACAGATGACGTCTTCTCTGCTAAATGGTCACCAAGTTTTTTAATCTCTGACAAGATTTCATAGAAATGGCATTTTTGGAGAATAGCTGAACCAGCAGTAACAACCCTCACAGTCTGATCTAAAAGTATGAGTTCCAGAAGCTTTTGATAACCACTTTTTTCATTTTGCCTACCTCTTAAAAAAGCTTCCATTCCTTCTGTCATACTAATGACACTGTCCAAAGCTTTAAAAGCATTTAACTTAAGAGAAGATGATACATGATCAGCAAACAGAAGCTCAAATAATCCATTGATCACTCCTGCTTGTAGCAGTTCCGTAACTCCTTGAGCCCCACATTCTGCTAGTGAGGTCACTAATTTGGTCCCAGCTTTGAGCTGTCGAACATTTAAGGCAATAGGTTGGCGAAGCGCTACTTGTAAATTTAAAGCTTGCATGGTCCAGTCTACCAACTGGCCAAGGGAGTCTTGTTTTGTGTTTTTCAATTGCAAATAGCTTAACCCTTTTATTATTAAACTTGGAATTTCTTCTAAAGCTGTTACCCATTTTGCACCTCTGTCTTCTCTATACAAATCTAAGAGTTCTGTTAACTTCACTGAGGCTTCGATTGCCCCTGAATTTTCTTTATCTGGACCTTGATCCTTCATTCTACTGATTTCAATTTCAAAAGTAGTCTTGTATGGACAACTGAAGTATAAGAGTGGTACAAGCTCCCTGTCATATGGATCATATGTCATAGGAGGAACTGAAGCTAAGTCTTCAGCAGTGTATTCAACATCAAAGTTTGGATACTTAAACGTTTCACGTTCCAAGTCAGCAATTCCATCTTCATCACTGGAAATTTGTTCATAACCATCATCCCCTGAAAATTAGTATGAATAATATTTAAGTATTACATCATCTTTGTCTAACGCATAAATTCTGATTGATCAAAAAAGTTTTAATAAAACATTAAAAATGATTTCCTCAACAAAACCAACTTCTGCCCCAATATCTTATCCACAATTTTATAACATTTTATAATTTCTAATAGAATAATTATGGACAAACTTTCTTTTTTCCTGAAAAGGGTGAGACCTGAAAACTGAACAAACATTTTAAGCAAATTCCTCCGTATCTGTTCAGTTTTACAACTAACTCTGTAACAGATACTTTTTCCTCACAGAAATAAAATTAGAAATGCCTCAAAGTAACAAAAATATCTTAGGAGGAAAGAAATTATGCTTGTCCTCTTGAGAGATTATTTTTAAGACAAAAAAAAACTGGTTATATTAAAGTTAAATAAGAACTAATATCATAAGGTTAAACCAAATATTTTCAGCAAAACCATTGTAGATTCTTTTTATAACATTAATTTCACATTCCTGAATTTTTATTTCTCTGCATTTACCTATCACACAGTTTTGTAGATCTCCATTATATTTTGATGGAAATTTTGTTAATTTAAAATATGGCTGGGCACAGTGGCTCGTACCTGTAATCCCAGCACTTTGGGAGGCCAAGGCGGGCAGATCACTGGAGGTCAGGAGTTCGAGACCAGCCTAGCCAACATGGTGAAACCCCAGTCTCTACTAAAAATACAAAAATAACCCGAGCATAGTGGCGGGCGCCTGTAAGCCCAGCTACTCGGAAGGCTGAGGGATGAATCACTTGAACCCTGGAGGTAAAGGTTGCTGTGAACCAAGATCGCATCACTGTGCTCCAGTCTGGGTCTGAAGGAATGAGACTCTGTATCAAAAAAAAAAAAAAGAAAGAAAGAAAACTGCCTGCCTAAAATTTAACTCTTTTGCCAAATACAGTAAATCTAAAAAGAATTATTTGATAATCTGGGAATGGGAAAAGCTAAAAAAAAAAGTATCACATGATAATCTAGTTGTTACTTTGTAAAAGAGCCCTTGTGATTCTCAAATGACACTCATTTTCACTATCTGCAGAAAAAAGCCAAGGCAGATTATCTGTTATTTTGCATAAATGCTTTAATATTACATGCCATTTCTTGGGCAAATTAGGAGCCAGTTAGCTTGAATATCTTTCACTTTTTGCTTTCAAAGGAAAAATAAAGCCTAATTAAAGGACTGTATCATACTGCCACATGTACTTGTGCAACTGAGATTTTTCCCTTGAATTGTTAAAAAGATTGTAGCATTTGCTAAAATATCTAAGTGGTAGACATCTTTAGGAATTCCACCTAGCTTTACCACTCCTTACTCTGAAAACAGCCACCAAATCCCTAACCAACATGTATTTGCCACATGACCCTGTTTTCCTGGCAAAAGCTGATGCTGTCAAGGGGAAACTCATATTGTAGCAAGTCAAACAGAAAACTGAGATACAGTCAGGCAGTTTTTAGGCTGGTTGGTTAAACAGGGGAGATTAAAGTAAACACACAAAGCAGAGGAGAGACGGAAATCTCATTTCTAGTCATGCCTTGAGGCCTAGCTACATTCTGACCCGTGGGTTTCTTGGAACCCATTTATCTTTGCTAGAAATTCTTTTGCATTTTTCAAAGCTACATCGAGTTAGTTTCTAGTACGTAAACCCCAAAGTCCTAGCTAACATAACCCACCTTCACCTTCTTCATCCTCTTCACCTTCTTCCTCTTCATCTTCCTCTTCCTCCTCAGGGATACTGTCTACTGTATGTCGATCATCCTCATCCTCATCCTCTTCTTCCTCTACATCCACATCATCTTCATCATCTTCTCCTTCTTCTTGTTGTTCCTCTTCTACTTCTCCTTCATCAGAATATTGCCCTTCCTGGGGAACAGAATTCCGATCAGGAGAAATGGGCTCAAAGTAATCTTCTCTATGAGGAGCATCCTCTTCCTTGTCACCAGACACTGAAAAATTGAGATTTCAGGAACAGATTTTTTTTATTATTATACTTTAAGTTCTAGAGTACATGTGCACAACGTGCAGGTTTGTTACATATGTATACATGTGCCATGCTGGTGTGCTGCACCCATTAACTTGTCATTTACATTAGGTATATCTCCTAATGCTATCCCTCCCCACAACAGGCCCCGGTGTATGATGTTCCCCTTCCTGTGTCCAAGTGTTCTCACTGTTCAATTCCCACCTATGAGTGAGAACATACAGTGTTTGGCTTTTTGTTTTTGCAATAGTTTGCTGAGAATGATGGTTTCCAGCTTCATCCATGTCCCTACAAAGGACATGAACTCATCCTTTTTTATGGCTGCATAGTATTCCATGGTGTATATGAAGGTACAGATTATTTTAATGGTTTAAATGACACAAGGCAGTAAGACTGGATATGGCAACTACTTAATGATATTTTGGATGATGTAGCTTATAAACACCCTTAAAAAAAAAAGAATTACTCACCGTTTCAAAAATATTGAGTATACATTGTACAACATCTACAATGAGCAATAATAAAGTATACTATTAAGCCATTCCTTTTGTTTTTAGCTTTTAAGCAGCTATACAGATTTTTATCTTTTCCAATACATACTACTTATTTTTATTTTATTTTTATTTTATTTTATTGAGTCTCACTCTGTCGGCCAGGCTGGAGTGTAGTGGCATGACCTCAGCTCACTGCAACCTCTGCCTCCTGGGCTCAAGCAATTCTCCTGCCTCAGTCTCCTGAGTAGCTGGGATTACAGGTGTGTGCCACTACACCTGGCTAATTTTTGTATTTTTAATAGAGATGGGGTTTCACCATGTTGGCCAGGCTGGTCTTGAACTCCTGACCTCAAGTAATCCACCCACCTCGGCCTCCCAAAGTGCTGGGATTACAGGTGTGAGCCACCACGCCCGGCCTATTTTTATTTTATTTTACTTTTATTTTTAATAGAGAAATGGTCTCCGTATGTTGCCCAGGCTGGTCTCACACTCCTGGGCCCAAGAGGTCCTCCTGCCTCAGCCTTCCAAAGTGCTAGGATTACAGGCATGAGCCACCACACCCAGCCCATTACTACTGCTTTTTAACTGGTACTCTTTTGTACATGTCACTACAGCAGAGTAGTGAGGTAGGAGCATTTCTTGAACCCAGGAAGTCAAGGCTGGAGTGAGCTGGGATGGCACCACTGTACTCTAGCCTGGGTCACAGAGCAAAAACCTGTCTCAAAAAAAAAAAAAAAAAGAAAAAGAAAAACACAAGGAAATACTGCACAGCATGGGGAGAGACTGCATCAAGATTTGATTACTAGCACCTAATTTCTTTTCTTTAATCAAAAAGCACTATTAGCCAGGCACAGTGGCTTATGCCTATAATCCTAACACCTTGTGAAGCTAAGGCAGATGGATCACTTTAGCTCAGGAGTTCCAGCCTGGGCAAAATAGTGAGACCCCATCTCCACATATATTTTAAAAATTAGCAAGGCGTGGTGATGCACACCTGTAGTCCCAGCTATTAGGAGGCTAAGGTGAGAGGATCACTTAAGCCCAGGTAGCCAAGACTGCAGTGAGCCACTGTACTCCAGCCTGGGCGACAGAGTGAGACCATCTCAAAACAAAAACAAAAACGTACTATTAACTAGGGGGGAAAACCTTAGCACTGGTTTTATTTATACCTGGCAGAGGCACAGGATCATCTTCATCATCATCAGGTGGAGGGGGTCCTGGAGGAGTTCTTGGTCCCCTTGGCTGCGGTCTTGGAGGGCTTCCATTAAACTGATCTTCTTTCTCCCCATCAGCTAGTGTTTTATGAGAGACAGAAAAAGAACTTTCAAATTACAGATGGCCCCCAAACAACATGGCTTTGAACTGTGTTTCAAACCAGTTACATGTGATTTTTTTTTAAAGCAAACAGAGATCTAAAATATGGTATTTGAGGATGCAAAATCTGCATATATATAAAGGGCTGACTTTCTGTATATGCAGGTTCCTCAAGGCCAATTTCAGGACTTGAGTATGCACAGATTCAGGTATACACAGATAGTCCTAGAACAAATCAATCCCCAAGTAGAACAAAGATAATCATGTTAAAGTATAAGGAAATGAATGGGTGAAAAAATACCTTTCATCACTTGAGATTTTCATGTTCAGAAATAACTGATAATAAACTTTTTCTTCCTGGTGTCTTAGAAATTTTGCTAATTAATCTATATTAATAACATTAGAATTTCTGACTTCCCACATACTGAAAAAATACTTTTCATCATTTGAGACTTCTATCTTAAGAATTAACTGATGATAAACCCTTCCTTCCTGGCATCTTAACAGAAATTTTGCTAATTAATCTATACTGGTAACATTAGAATTTCTGACTTCTCACATATAATGTATACACTCTTAGGCTTGGACATAATCCCAAGCTTTTATTTTCATGCAAAAAAAATATGGGAATGTTCAGCTTTATTTGTGATAGCCAAAAAATAGAGACTACCCAAATGTCCTTCAACAGGTGAGCAGTTAAATAAATTTCGGTACATCTATACTGTGTAATACCACTCAGCAATAAAAAAGAACAAACTATTCATATATAAGTTGAACTTCAATGAAATTATGCTGAATGAAAAAAGTGAATCTCAAAAAGATACTGCACGATTCCATTGATGTAAAATGTGTAAAATAATATAACTATAGAGATGGTGAACAGACCAGTGGCTGCCAAAGGCTAGCAATGGGTGGGATGAATATGGCTATAACGGGGTAATAGGCAATCTTGGGGCAATGGTGTAGTGAAGTTTGGGGTTTTCCTTGTTTTTTTGTTTTGTTTTGTTTTAAGATGGAGTCTTGCTCTGTTGCCCAGGGTGGAGTGCAATGGCACGATCTTGGCTCACTGCAGCCTCCACCACCGGGGTTCAAGTGATTCTCCTGCCTTAGCCTCCCAAGTAGCTGGGACTACAGGCATGCACCACCACGCCCAGCAAATTTTTGTATTTTTAGCAGAGATAGGGTTTCACCATGTTGACCAGGCTGGTCTCAAACTCCTGACCTCAAGTGATCCACCCTCCTCAGCCTCCCAAAGTGCTGGGATTACAAGCGTGAGCCACGGCACCCAGCCCAGTTAAGTATTTTGATCATGGTGTTGGTTATGCAAGGCTGTACACATGACGTAAAAATGCAGAGCTACACGTACACAAACAAGTGCATGTCTAACTAGTGAAATCTGAATAAGCTCCACAGATTCACCAACACCAGTTTTCTGGTTTTGATATTATACTATATTTATAAAAGATGTTATCACTGGGGGAGGTTAAAGAGTATACTTCCCTGTATATTTCTTTGCAACCTCCAGTCAATCTATAATTATCTCAAAGTAAAAAGTTAAGGGGCCAGGTGTGGTGGCTCACACCTATCAACCCAGCACTTTGAAGGGCTGCGTTGGGAGGATCACTCGAGGCTAGGTGTTTGAGACCCAACTTGGGCAACATAGTGAGACCCAATCTCTACAAAAAAATGAATTGGGACGGAGGGTGGCACACGTCTGTAGTCCTAGCTACTCCACAGGGTGGGGTGGAAGGACTGCTTGAGTCCAGGATTACGAGGTTATATTGAGCTATGATCAAGCCACTGCACTCCAGCCTGGAAGACAGAACAAAATCCTGTCTCTAACAACAAAAAAACTAAATTAAAAAAAAATTTAAATAAAAAGTTAAAAACACATGTATATATGTACTTAAGTGTCAATTTTAAAACAAATCAGTAAATTGAACAAATTTTTAGAGTAACCACTACATACGTCAGACACTATGATAAGACTGAAAACACAAATATATGTAAAACATACTTTCTATCCACAAGGAGCTCACGGTTTGGTAAAAAAAAAAAAAAAAACAAGCACAGAAAAATGAAGGACTAAAAGAAAAAGAAAACTGAAAGAGTAGCTATGCTTAGCAGGTAAGATATAAGAAAAGTACAGTGTATGACCACCATCAGAAAAAAAAGAGCTCACACCACATTACTATATCAGGATTCAGAGAAACAAAGGTCATTTATAGTCACAAAAATGCTAATTATAAAGCAAAATATTATTCCTTTGTGACTTTAATTATAATTTCAAAATGCATTCTTGAAACTCCTTTTATTTATTCATCTTGTGTGTGGGTTTTAGTTTTTGTTTTTGAGACAGGGATTTGCCCTGTTGCCTAGGCTGGAGTACAGTGGCACAATCATGACTCATTGCAGTCTCAACTTCCCAGGCTCAAGGGGTCCTCCCACCTCGGCCTCCAGAGTAGCTGGACCGCAGGCACATGCCATCATGCCCAGCTAATTCTTTCTTTTGTTTTTTTTGATAGGGGCAGGTTCTCCCTATGTTGCCCAGGCTGGTCTCACACTCCTATAGGTTCAAGCAATCCTCCCATCTCAGCCTCCCAAAGTGTGAAGATTACAAGCATAAGCCACCATGCCCAACCTATTTATTTATTTCTACAGATGGGAGTCTCACTATGTTGCCCAGAATGGACTCGAATTCCTGGGCTCAATTGATCCTTTTGCCTCAGCCTCTTGAGTAGCTGGGACCACAGATGCATACCACTGCAGCTGGCTATGAATCTCATTGTGTCAACTGCTTTTTTTTTTAATAGACATAAGGTCTCGCCATGTTGGCCAGGCTGGTCTTGAATTCCTGACCTCAAGCAATCCTCCCACTTCAGCCTCCCAAAGTGCTAGGATTACAGCCATGAGCCACTGCACCCAGCCTTGTGGTCAACTTCTCACAGTAATTAACACTGGAGTGAGAAGAGATTCTAAGAAACATGAGTCCAGCTGCCTACCTTCTGAAAGAAAGCCACTGAAGTTCTTATTTTTCTTGTTTCCAGTTAAGGAGCAAAAGGTTCTCAAAAGTGGAAGAAATCTACATTAGTTAAGATGTATATACCTAATCAAATTTTATATGCACTCTTGAAAAAAAATGTCATTTATATAAGTACTCCGGGAATACACAAACTCCCTGCCTATTTTTCAATTCATTTACAAATAATTTTAATAGTAAACCATGAATAGTCACTGGATGCATTGTCATTAAGATATTTTAAATGGGAAAAAATTCCCTTGGGTCAGTTTTAAAAGCTCTCTAGGAAAACAGAGGAAGAAAATAAAATGTCACCACTTCAACATAAAAAGAAACTCTTATAGACAAGAATGGGAGACTAACAGATAGCTATCTTGTCAAGTCTTAAGCAAGGTTCAAAAGGTGAAAGAGGTGTGCTTGCTCACTCTCTCCCGCCAGTCCCTCACTTTCCCTCCCTCTCTCTCCCTCCCCTTCTCTCTCTTGCCTCCTCTTCTTTCCTTCTCTTCCTCCTATCACCCCCTCTTCCTCCCTCTCTCCCCCTCTGCCCCTCTGCTTCTCCCTCTCACCTCCTCTCTCCCTCTCTCCCCACTTTCCCCCTCTCTTCTTCCTCTCTCCCTCTCAAAAAATAAAACAAAACAAGAACAAAAGGTAGAAAAGCACTCTTCGAATCATTTTTTTTTTACACCACGGATATAAGTTTCACTTGCAAAAGCAAATTTAAAATTCTCACCATGTTTTGGATTCCTTTTCAAACTTGGTTGTGGCTGGGGAGGTGGTGGAGGTGGAGGTGGTGGTGGTGGAGAGTCTCTGTCATGGCTTATCACTCTATCCACTGATCCATATATTGCCAGTGTCAGACAGTTATACCAGCCTCTTAGCACCAGACCATCAGTATTCACCTGATTTTTAGGGAGGGAAAAAAAAATCTTTCAAAGTCATGTTTTAAAATGGTAGAAGTTAGCTGATATCAAATTAGATTGTGGTTCAACTAAAGTCTTTAAAAGTATGCTGAAAATGCAAAGTCAACACAAAGTGAAATTCACCCAGGCACAGCTTTTAATGTGACTCTCCAGAATTACCATAACTACACCCACACCTGTCCTAAGATTGTATCTCCCAGTCCTATGCTTTACGTCAACCTTGTTCAAAAGTATAACCAGACTCCAATCCAGGAGAAAAGAAATAAGAATAAAATTAAGTAGGAGTTATTGCTAATTAATAAATTAAACCCCAATAGGTACAGGGGTGGTAGAAGGGACCAAAAGCACAAATGATGCTCAGTCTCAAGAATGATAAAGTCCATAAAACTGCATAGCATTCTTCTCATAAGCCAAATTCATACATGCAGGTATATTTTATGTACCCACATTGTACGTTAAAAAGTAAGTGAACTGGCCAGGTGCAGTGGCTCACGCCTGTAATCTCAGCACTTTGGGAGGCTGAGGTGGGTGGATCACAAGGTCAGGAGTTGAAGACCAGCCTGACCAAGATGGTGAAACCCCATGCCTACTAAAATTACAAAAATTAGCCGGGCGTGGTGGCAGGCACTTGTAATCCCAGATAATCAGGAGACTGAGGCAGAGAATTGCTTGAACCCAGAAGGTGGAGGTTGCAGTGAGCCAAGATCACACCACTGCACACTCTAGCCTGGGCGACAGAGCAAGACTCGGTCTCAAAAAAAAAAAAAAAAAAAAAGTAAGGGAACCCAGAGGCATTATACAAATGGTTTTTGCAAACAAACTTTCTCCTAAAAAGATTAAAGACTTTTGCCAATGCCATTAACCTTCAGTATTTCCCTATAAGATAAAAATAACTTTATGCTTTTTAGAGTTTACCTACATTAATAGCTAGATCTTCATAATTAAGAGAGCAGATATTGTCATTCCCTTTTAGGAAATAAGAAAACCAGAGCATGTGAAGAAGAGCCTGCAATAGAAACCAAAGGCCCTTGGCCGGGCGCGGTGGCTCAAGCCTGTAATCCCAGCACTTTGGGAGGCCGAGACGGGCGGATCACGAGTTCAGGAGATCAAGACCATCCTGGCTAACACGGTGAAACCCCGTCTCTACTAAAATACAAAAAAAATTAGCCGGGCGAGGTGGTGGGCGCCTGTACTCCCAGCTACTCGGGAGGCTGAGGCAGGAGAATGGCGTGAACCTGGGAGGCGGAGCTTGCAGTGAGCTGAGATCCGGCCACTGCACTCCAGCCTGGGCAACAGAGCCAGACTCCGTTTCAAAAAAAAAAAAAAAGAAACCAAAGGCCCTGACTTCAGAGTTCTGTTTCCACCCCACCATGTTGGTTAAAGATGAAGTTATAAGTGTTACCAGGGCCCCTTCTGGAGGCACAATAAGGAAAAAAAGAAATTAATATTTCTTTGTTAGACTATACAGGGAAACTGTGGACCAGAAGAAGGGTTCGAAGACCGGCCAAGGATTGACAGACTGAACAGAAATCCCACTGGAAGGAAGATAAACAGATAACAAAGACAATTTGCAGTCTAAACAGGATACAAATGATTTAATACCCATCCCCCCCAAAACCAAACAGCAAGCTGAGTAGCACCATACCAGGTCATAATTATGTCTGCATTTCAAATCTGCCACTAAATGCTTCCAGCATGGCATCTGGCATATCAAGAAAAAAGGCATACATTTTATAGGAAAGGAAAAATATGAAATACGTACTTTTAAAAGAAACTTTAATTAAGGCACAGTAGTGTCTAATAACAATTTGCCTGCCTGTCATCTTCTGAACTTGCCTATCTAAATGAAAGATGGTAAAGCACAAATGCTGGCCTCTTCTTGACTCGAAAGAGGAAGAAAGAGCTTTATAGGTAAAAAACATTACGACATCTTTACTGCATTATAAAATAGTGTCTAGGCCGGGCGCGGTGGCTCAAGCCTGTAATCCCAGCACTTTGGGAGGCCGAGACGGGCGGATCACGAGGTCAGGAGATCGAGACCATCCTGGCTAATGCAGTGAAACCCCGTCTCTACTAAAAATACAAAAAAAAAAAAAAAAAAAAAAAAAACTAGCCGGGCGAGGTGGCGGGCGCCTGTAGTCCCAGCTACTGGGGAGGCTGAAGCAGGAGAATGGCGTAAACCCAGGAGGTGGAGCTTGCAGTGAGCTGAGATCCGGCCAGTGCACTCCAGCCTGGGCAACAGAGCTAGACTCTGTCTCAAAAATAAAAAAAATAAAAAAAATAAAAAATAAAAAATAAAATAGTGTCTAGATGCTAGAAGAATCAGATAAGAGATGACATTCTGCAACACTGATTTATATGGATCAAAAACTTTAAATGGAGTTGAGAGCAAATAGTAATGACAAGTTGAAAACTGACTTCCATAATTACCTTTGAGTTAGGTCTAAAGATGATGGAAGTATTCTCATCATATTCCAGGCTGTCAAGACAGTAGAAATAAATATGTAAGCTCAAACACTGAACATCACAGTTCACGAAGATGTCTTTCTAGGTTCAAATAATTTAATATAATCAAATGCTAGATTTTTGTTTTGATTCAATAAACCAAAGTTTGAGTTTAATGTACTGCCCCCCAAAATGTGATAAAGAAAAAAATAAATTAATCCCAGATTCTTAATTAATTGCTTTGGGGTTAGTATGGACATCAGTAAATTTTTAAAAGCACACCAGGTAATTCTAATGTACAGCCAGAGTAAAGAACCACTTTGCATTACAGTCATACAAAAATGTAGACTACAACCATAATTTAAGAAAAGCACCTGTTTTTATTAAGTAGGTACTGACATAAAAACACCTCCAAATACTAAAAATTACCTGCTTCAAATTATCTAAGGTTTCCCTTCACTTAAAAAAAGAGTTAAATTATTAACATAATTTAACAATAAATGAGAAGGATCAATAACAGAATGAGTGATGTCTAAGAAACTGTTAATTCCTGACAGGAACAGACATTTTCTCATTTTTAAGCTGCCTTTAATTTTTTTTTATTTTATGAGTTCTAAGCAAACCCATTTGTTTGCAGACATCATAACAACAGGTTTAATAATACCTAACCTGAAAAAAACTACGTAGCATGTACTAAATAATCAAAAAAGGGGTTATCTACTTACAAAAGTTTCATTTTACAAAATGTGGCTATGGAATTATAAATTGCACAGTAGTGTGACGTGAAAGACACATATAAAATATTAGTTCTCAATGTGTCTATATTAGAATCAAAAATATTTTCCAAATTAGAAGGTTACTATCATGTGTGAAAGTATCATGTATATAAGAAAGGCATGCATGAGTAACAAGTTAACAAACAATGTCTGTTTCACACATTTAAATTTTTACTTTATAAACTCAACATCTCCTTAGGAGTTCGACATTTCTTTACTACAGCCTTGACACAATTAAACCCTGTGTTCTTGGGTCTACCAGCAGATATATCCTTTTCCTCTATCTAAAGAATCAATTAAAAGGTGTTGCTTACTAACTCATGAGTTCCGGTGAAATTACCTAGCAGGTACATACCTTCCCAACCTATCGAAAACAGGGGCACTTGGTTTGCTTACATTGTTGAAGAATAAGTCTAATTGAAATGTATGCGGAGATGTCTCTCTGTGAATGAAACAAAGTTGAAACATCAGCCTTTGTAACAAATACTTCCTAAATTAAAACAAATAACACAGTAAGTACAAAGTTAAGAGCAATTCTAGAATTAGAATATGATATTCCTAAGATTTAAATAACAAAAATATAGTTAACTATGATATTGTATGTAATTTTATTTACATCCAATCTCAAGTAGCCAACAGCTCCTTTTAAGTATTATTGAATATCAAATTTTAATCAAGTATATTTTGCATGCTATCACTATTCCTATTTTTTTTTTGAGACGGAGTTACAGTGTTTCGCTCTTGTTACCCAAGCTGCAGTGCAATGGCAGGCACGATTTCACGATCTCGGCTCATGGCAACCTCTGCTCTTGGGTTCAAGCAATTCTCCTGCCTCAGCTTCCTGAGCAGCTGGGATTACAGGCATGCACCACCACGCCCAGCTGATTTTTTTGTACTTTTAGTAGAGATGGGGTTTCGCCATGTTAGCCAGGCTGGTCTCAAACTCCTGACCTCAGGTGACTCACCCGCCTCGGCCTCCCAAAGTGCTGGGATTATAGGCGTGAGCCACTGTGTCTGGCCTCCCCTTCCTTTTAGAGACAGTCTTGCTTTCTTGCCAGGCTGGAGTGCAGTGGTGTGACTATAGCTCACTGTAACCTCCAGCTCCCAGACTCAAACAATCCTCCTGCTTCAGCCTCCCAAGTAGCTGGGACTACAGGTATATGCCACTACACTGGTCTAATTTTTTTTTTTTTTAAGTAGAGACAAGGTATTACTATGTTGCCCAGGCTGGTCTCGAATCAAGCTCCTAAACTCAAGTGATCCTCCCACGTCAGCCTCCCAAAGTGCTGGGATTCAGGCATAAGCTGCTGCACCATGCCTGTGACCTTTCATTAACAAAAGAATCAGGGATTAGCTAGCTTCAAGTTGTATAATTACAATTTCAACTTAATCCACATTAATACAAGACTATAATAGTAATGTTAGCATCAGAGCCCTAAGTTGTGACTTAAAGCCAATTGATATTTGTACAGCAGCAATTTACAAAAATATTTCAGGGTTTCTAAAAATAGATTATTTGGTTAATATCAGAGCTTATTTAATTTGCACTAGACTAAAATCTTGCTACCCTTTATGTAAAAGATATTATACCATAGCACCCTTGGTTGAAATTCCTCAAATTCAACTAAAATCTTGACTTTGAACACCATATGCTTTATTCTTGTTCACTTATATAAAAATCCAAATGTTAATAACTATAATGTCTAGAGTACTATCAAAGAGTTTCCTGTATGCACTTCTGGTAGAAGCACAAACAGGCATAATCGTTCTGAAAAGCAACGTGGCAATAAAATTCAGTAGACTAAGAAAATGTTCACATCAAGCTACTATTTGAAAGTATCCCACAAATTTCATGTACTGGAAATTTAATCCCCAATGCAACAGTGTTGGGAGGCAAGCCTAACAAGAGGCAACTAGGTCATGAGGACTCTGCCCTCATGAATGAATGAATGCTGTTATCTGGGGAGTGGATTAGTTACTGTGACAGTATGCTTGTTAACAAAACAAGTTCTGCTCCCTTTTGCTCTCTTGGGCTCTCTGGCTCTTGCCTTCCACCATGAGATGAAGCTGCAAGAACATTCTTGCCAGATTGCTGGCACCCTGATACTGGCCTTCCCAGTCTCCAGAACTTTGAGATAAAAATTTCTTTATAAATTATCCAGTCTGTGGTAGTCTGTTAAAGTAACACAAAATGGACAAAGACACACCACTTGATGTACTTTTTTCTAGAAAGTGTTTCTACAGAAAACCTTGATATTTGAACAGATTTTTTCAAGAGGATATTCATCATACTATTACTTGTAATTTGAAAACTAAAAACCATCTAATGGTCCCCACATAGGAGGCGAATCAAATATATTTATAGTATAGTCATTCATTAGACTATGTAGCTATTAGAAATCATAAAATCAAATAATATTTAATGATGTAAAAGTACTCCTGATATCTTATAAATGAAATAAAGGAATACAGAAAACACTAAAAAGTAACAGCAAAATAACAACATACATTTGCCTTACCCAAATTCAATCACAAGCGCCCAACAACTCTAGTCTCTTCCTCTTACCCTTCTTTACTACTTTTTCTTTTCTTTTTTTTTTTTTTTTTTTTTTTTTTTTTGAGAGGATTCTTGCTCTTGTCACCTAGGCTGGGGTGCAGTGGTGCGATCTCGGCTCACCACAACCTCCGCCTCTCAGGTTCAAGCGCTCCTCCTACCTCAGTAACCCAAGTAGCTGAGACTACAGACACGTGCCTTCAGGTCCGGCTGATTTTTGTATTTTTAATAGAGATGGGGTTTTACCATGTTGCCCAGGTTGGTCTCGAACTCCTGACCTCGGCTGATCCACCCATCTCACCCTCCCAAAGTGCTGGGATTACAGGCATGAGCCACTGCACCTGATCCCTCTTGGCCCTTCTTTAAACTAGACCCTGGACTTCAGTATCTCCAGAAAAGGAAAAAGAGCTAAAATACAAACTCTTTCTTTACTTTTGAGACCCCAAAGGCTCAGGTCCTGGTCACTGAAAAACGATTTAAAGAATCAAAGGAAATCTGACTGCACTAGACAGTCATCTTACAACTCGGTGACTCTAAAAAACCTAACCTCATGTAAGGTATCATATTTGCAAAAAGTAATAATAAAATAGATATACAAGCATACATATATATATGTATGAACACACACACAAACACACATTAAAAATATACATCAAATGTTAAGATGCTCTTGGAACAGAGGAATTAAAATTATTATTATTACTTTTTTTTTTTTTTTTTGAAACACAGTCTGGCTTTGTCACCCAAGCTGGAGGGCAATGGCACAATCACAGCTCACTGCAACTTTGAACTCCTGGGTTCAAGCAATCCTCCCACCTCAGCCTCCCAAGTAGTGAGGACTACAGGCATGAGCCACCACGCCCAACTAATTTTTAAATTTTTTGTAGAGATGGGGTCTCCAAACTCTTGGTCTCAAGTGATCCTCCTGCCTCGGCCTCCCAAAGTGCTGGAATTAGCGGCCTGAGCCACCCACCCTACCAGAATAAAGAAATTAAAGGGATTTTAATTTTATCTAAGCATTTCTAAATTTTATAATGAGAAAAAACACTATTATAAAGTATGCCCACTAATATTACTTGATCTCTAACACTGCTTTCAACTTGCAGATTCTGGTCTTCCTGGCTCTTTTTTCTTTCTTTTTTTTAAGATGGAGTCTTGCTCTGTTGCCCAGACTGGAGTGCAGTGTTGCGATCTCAGATCACTGCAACCTCCACCCCCCAGGTTCTGACGATTCTCCTATCTCAGCCTCCTGAGTAGCTGGGATTACAGGTGCGTACCACCATAGCTGGCTAATTTTTGTGTTTTTAATAGAGACATGGTTTCACCATGTTGACTAGGCTGGTCTCAAACTAGTGACCTCAAATGATCTACCTGCCTCAGCTTCCCATAGTGCTAGGATTACAGGCATAAGCCACCATGCCCGGGCCTCACTCTTACATTTGTTTTATTGCATTAATACTTTATTTTACTGTTCCATAGCATACTATTCATGTATAAATTTGTTTCTGATACTTTATGTTTAGAGTTATTACAACATGAAAAGCCACACATCTCCAGCTAAGAAAAAGGAAGAGGATTAGGATAACAGAAAATGAAACAAATAATCCTACCAATGGCAGCTAATTGCTGAAATCCAACTTGTCTGCTATGGTAGCCAGCCTCTAAGATGGCCCCAATGACACTTGCTTCCTGGTATTCACACCCTATGTGGTAGGGTGTACACCCTATGTAGGCCCCTCCCACACTGTAGCAGCAGAATATGTAACCTACAGAATATGGTAAAGATGATAATACGTCACCTTCTGATGTTAAGTTATAAAACACACTGCCTGTGGCTTCTCTCTTGGGCATGCTCTCTCACTCTTAGATCACTCACTCTGGAAGAAGCCGCGTCATGACATGAACAAGCCCATGGAGAGGATCTCCTGGCAAAGAAGTGAAGCCTCCTGCCAGCAGCCCCGTGAGTGAGCTACCAAGCAAATTCTTCAGCCCCAGTCTATATCTTGACTACAATTTCACAAAAGAACCTGAGCCAGCTAAGCAACTCCCAGAATCCTGACCCTCAGAAACAATGTGAGATAATAAATGTGAAGTTTTAAGCTGCTAAATTTGCTATACTTTGTTATGGAGCAATAAATGACAAACTTTCTTTGGCCAAAAGCAGTACAATTAGAGAAGACTGTTGGATATACTATCATTATCCAATCTTTCTCATTCTACACAAAGCTCCCTTTATAGGAAAATCAGGAAGAAACATATAGGAAAACATGAGTCAATTTTCTTAAACATGGAAAAAAATATATGAAGTCAATTATAACGATCCTCCACTATAAACATTAAAGATTTTTCTTGTTGTGTATCTTTTAATTTTTGAATGGCGCCTATGAAGACTTTATACCTATTTCTACAAACAATGAACTATTTTCCACAATTATGAAGAAACAAGCCCTTAACTTTGAATGTGTCCCATAACACGCATCACAAAGTAGCTAGTTTAACTCTTTTTTTTTTTTTTTTTTGAGACACAGTTTCATCTTGTTGCCCAGGCTGGAGCGTAATGACACAATCTGAGTTCACCACAACCTACACCTCCCACATTCAAGCAATTCTCCTGCCTCAGCCTTCCGAGTAGCTGGAATTACAGGCATGCACCACCACGTCTGGCTAATTTTGTATTTTTAGTAGAGACAGGGTTTCTCCATGTTAGCCAGGCTAGTTTCGAATTCCCGACCTCAGGTGATCCTCCCGCCTCGGCCTCCCAAAGTGCTGGGATTACCAGTCCCAAAGTGCTAGGTCAGACCAGTCTGACCAATATTGTGAAACCCCGTCTCTACTAAAAATACAAAAAATTAGCCAGGTATGGTAGCGGGGTAATCCCAGCTACTCAGGAGGCTGAGGCAGGAGACTCGTTTGAACCCGGGAGGCAGAGGGTGCAGTCAGCCAAGATCACGCCATTGCATTCCAGATGGGACAACAAGAGCAAAACTCCATCTCAAAAGAAAAAAAGGTAGCAATAACGGTAATAATAGTAAAATACACTTGTAAATATTTCAACTAATTCCCACTTATTTTCAAGAGAAAAATCAGGTTAAAAATACTTCATCTACCTGGTTATACCATCCCAGAATATTTTAGAAAATGTAAACCTAACACCATCAGTTAAAAAAAAATGAATAAAGAAAAATCTTACCTAGTACACAGGTCAAATAATTACTGTTTTCAGGTTTAAGATGATATATGCATTATACAGAAAATATAGACCTAATTACAATGCAGCATAACCATAACTGAATAGTTTCAGGATTTTATTACTTGTAAACTATTCCCTTACATTTTTGCATTTAAGAATATGTTTCTAAGACAATCTTTTACCAAAAAATACTTTTAAAAAGAGAGTTGACTTACCCATATGCTCTATTGTCTGGCAGACTGCTATGGGCTCTTACTCCTGGGGGTATGACTCGGACTTCATTGATATAAACCACACATGGAAAACGAACCACATCTATATGAGAACTTTGCTGTAACAAAAAAAAGGCCGGAGGGGGAAGGGTGCGGAACATTCTGTAAAACAGTTTCTCTATTCAAATTTTATTCATTCACAATGTCACATATAACCTTAATATTCCATATCATTAAATATCATTAAATATATTATATTATTTACAGTGTTGTATAAATAGCTGATAAGATGTACCTACTTAAGTTTCTCGATTTGCATAACATTTTCTGCCATGCATTTACCTCCCTGCTGATGTTTTGCTTAGACTAATACAGACCCAGAGTCCCTCATCTGAAATCTCTGGAGCCAAATGCCTTTTAGAATCCTGACTTTTAGATTTCTAGAAAGATAATATAATCCAAATACTGCATATTACTTTAGACCCCCCAGTGGCTTCTGCAGCAGCACCCTGTAATCAAAACACCAATATTTCTGCAGCCACACGTATCAACATTCACACTAAATAAAGATTATAACAAGCACCATATCAGTTCAGATTAGACTGCATGGCCAAATGAATTCAGGGCAGGGTTTTTTTGTTTTTGGTGGAGGTTTTTTTTTTGCCATTTTTGAGTTTCTGAATTATAGATAAGAAACTGTAAATCTGTACATAGATCAGCTTACTTTGTTAATCTTATATACCAACCAATATCAAGGGATCAGGGAAAGCATTTAGGTACTGAATAGTTGAAATAAACCCCTCCTAAAATTTAAAAAAATAAATCACAAACTAAGAGTTTATTATAAAAAAATATATATATATAGAAGTAGAGGTGCATGCCTGTAGCCCTAACTACTCAGGAGTTTGAGGTAGGAGGATCACTTGAGCCCAGGAGTTTGAGGCTACAGTTGAGTTATGATATGATTGCCTCACTGCAATCCAGCCTGGGTGACAAAGTAAGACTCCATCTCTGGGGAAAAAAGAAAAACAAACAAAAAAAGAAACAGCATAAATTATATCTAGTATACACTTACCTCTATCATTTGACACAGGATTAGGCAAATATAATTCTTATTTTCAATAATTAAAAAGAGAGTTTTCGCATTGTTTTTGGACAATTTTATGTCAACTTTTCCTAGTACTTCAGTCAACTGTCATTACCTAGTGGTCAAAGTTCATCATGAGAAGAATGGCTCACATTATTTGCATCTAGAAAGACTGAGTCTCTCCATAAAAAATATCATGCTTAACAACAATGAATTTAAGGATTTACAAATAGCCATTCAAAATCTATTTTATTTGTATATAAAAGAGTTTCTGTATTTGTTGCTACCAGTTCTA
Source organism: Theropithecus gelada (assembly GCF_003255815.1). NCBI lineage: Eukaryota > Metazoa > Chordata > Mammalia > Primates > Cercopithecidae > Theropithecus > Theropithecus gelada. The sequence goes on from NC_037676.1 coordinate 96,896,567, forward strand.
TTAAATATTTATTTCTAAATATTTATTAAATGTCGACTATGTTCCAAAGTATGCTAGTTCTGAGGCTACAAAGACAAGACACAATCTCTGCCATTATCGAACAGACAATCTATTGTGGTAGACAAGTGAATTGCCATGATACAGACTCACAAAGGACGCTATGAAAATTCAGAGGGGTATTTAGGTCCCCAGCCCAGGTTGTAGGCAAACAAGGAGAAAGCATGCACAAAAGGAATGCAAATAAGAACTTGGAAGGTTCACAAAAGTGCAGGCCAGGAGCCATGGCTCACACCTTTAATCCCAACACTTTGGGAGGTTGGGGCAGGAGGATCACTTGAGGGCAGGGTTCGAGAAGATTAGTCTGGGCAATATAGGAAGATGCTGTGTCTACAAAAAGTTTAAAAATCAGCTGGGCATGGTAGCACATGCCTGTAGTCCCAGCTACTCAGGAGACTGAGGTGGGAGGATCACTTATGCCCAGAAGGTTGAGGCTGCAGTGAGTCGTGATAGCACCACTGCACCCCATCCTAAGCAACAAAGCGAGATTCTGTCAAAAAAAAAAAAAAGGAAAGAAAGAAATTGCAAATATAGTTCATCATAGCTAGAGGGCAGAATAGCAAAATAGGGGAGGAAAGCAGAGAAGAGTAGCTAAGGACAACCAACAGAATTACAAAAACAAGATTTTCATCTACAGTCAGAAGACAATTCCAAACCTGTATCTCCAACTAGGACCTCTCTCCTGAGCCCCAGGCTACTATATCCAACTGCCCACTTGGCCTCTCCATTTCAATGTCCCTCGTGCACTAAACTCAACAAATCCAAACTGAATTTCTCCTACATCAGTGATGGCATCACCATCCACATATTGCCCAAGACATTATCATCCTGGACTTCTCATCCTCTCTCATCTATATCATCTATCTATTCAAACACCAAATCCTATTGATTAAAGCTCTCCTCCATTCTGGCTGTCACTCCTTTAGTTCCATATACTACACCACTCCAATATGAATTACAGCAATAGGAACCTAACTGATTTTGTGCTTCTTTTTTAAGTTTTGTTTCTTAAATTTTTATTTCAATAGTTTTTAGGATACAGGTGGTTGTTTACATGGATAAGTTCTTTAATGGTGATTTCTGAGATTTTAGTGTACCCGTCTCCCAAGCAGTGTGCACTGTACCCAATATGTAGTCTTTATCCCTCACCCCCATCCCAACCTTCCCCCTCCGAGTCCCCAAAGTCTAGTATATCATTCTTATGACTTTGCATCCTGTGCTTCTTTCTTGCCTCCCATCAACCATTCTCCTATTGAAGTATGGTCTTTCTAAACTATACATGTACCACTCCCCTGATCCTTACTGCCGCCAAGCAAAATTCCTAGGTCTTAAAATAAGACTGGCTTCTTTATCACTCCAAACTTACATCCCTAGCCTATCATGCTTTTTATCATTTTCATGCCCTCACTCATGATGTTCTCTCTGCTCGAAATCCATCACATCCCTCTGCCCCAACTCCTTGTACAAGTAAACTTTCTCTTGAAAGCTGAGCCAGATCAAATCTAGCTAGGTGCCTCTCCTCCTAGTGCCTAAAGTCCTTTATCTAGCTGAATTGTAACTGCCTCTTATCTCTCCCATTAGACTATGTGTTTAAAGAAGACAGACCTATGTCTTAGTTCACTGCATATTCATAGTGCCTAGAATATTCATTTAATAAATGAATTTTTAATAGGCACTTGATTAATGGTTATTGAATTGTGTTTTCAGAGAAATAAAAACAAAGTCTAGGAAAACAGGTTGACAATGGGAAATCATGGAAGGTTCATGATCAGGAAAGTAACAGGAATATGAAGACTGGTCAGATTCCACAACTCTGAGCCACAATTATCTTTGGAAGGAGTCATTTACCTGCATGTTTAAAGGTCACAGCATAACTGTTTCCCTTCCTTATTCTTCTATCCCTGCAATTATCTTCTCTTTCTACCCTCTCCTTTAGCTATCACATCTACTGCTACCACTTCCTTTTCCATTTCTGCAGATGAGTTCCTAATTGGTTTCCTACAGTCATTTTTAAATGACCTCTAAAATACAGGACTTTCTAATATTGACCTACTTTCCTAGGACTCTATTTTAACCCAGCACTTCCACACTTGAAAGTAATATTTAAAAATTAACTAAAAATGTATAAAACAATTTAGCTTCAAGAATATTACACACCACTGTAAAGTCAGAAACCTAAATATATGAGTATATATATATATATTTTTTTCTCACTCTCATTATCAAATGTATGAGAATATATATAAATAGTAGCATTAACATCCTAGCACTTTGGGAGGCCAAGACAGGAGGATCACCTGAGGCCAAGAGTACAAGACCAGCCTGGCAACACAGTAACACCCCATCTCCACAAAAAAAAAAACTTTAAAAACTAGACGGGCATGGTGGTGTACACCTATAGTCCTAGCTAATCAGGAGGCTGAGGCAGGAGGATCACTTAAGCCCAGGAAGAAGTTGTAGTAAGCCATAAGCACACCACTGCACTCCAACCTGGGCAACACAGCAAGACCCTGTTTCAAAAAATATATATAGCATTACCACTTAAAGAATATTACACAGCCAATAAAAAAGAATATTATATAGAATATCTAAGGAGAGAAACAAGATGGTTAGGGGACAGTGATGAGAGAGACTTACTTTTTACCATATACCCTTTTGTACCTTTTGTATTTGTACCTCACACATGTATTACCTAGTCAAAAAAAAAAAAAGAGAAAATTTTTAAAAATAAGCTTACTTTAAAAATATTATATAAGTATACTACTTCTTGATTCACAAAGACGTACAACACATTGTTAGGTGAAAAAAGAAACCACAAAACAGTATTACAGTATTGTAATATTAACGTGGGCAATGGGTGTATACATTTAAGTATAATAATCACTAGAGGATTTGGAAAAACATTAATATAAAGACAGTTGTGAATTACAGCTACAAAATACAAAGAAAAAGCTGATTACAATAGGGAGACATACAGAAAGGAAATTAATTCACTTATCAACAGGAATATACAAATACAATAGCTTTCCACTCATATACTTGTTTATCAAATAATCTTGCTTAAATCTGATTTTAACTTAAACAATTTTTTCTAATATTGTATATGCTAACCTTAGAGAGATATTTTGCTTTTTTATTTTATTTTACTTTATTTTTGAGACACAGTCTCGCCCTGTCGCCCAGGCTGGAGTGCAGTGGCGCAATCTAGGCTCACTGCAAGCCCCACCTCCCAGGTTCACGCCATTCTCCTGCCTCAGCCGCCCGAGGAGCTAGGACTACAGGGGCGTGCCACCACACCCAGCCAATTTTTTTGTATTTTTAGTAGAGACAGGAATTCACCAGGTTAGCCAGGATGGTCTCGATCTCCTGACCTTGTAATCCACCCACCTCGGCCTCCCAAATTGCTGGGATTACAGGCATGAGCCACCGCGTTTGCTATGTTGCCCTCCAACTCCTGGGCTCAAGCGATCCTCCCACTTCAGCCTCCCAGGCTGGGGCTACAGGCACACATGTCACGACACCTGGCTTATCTTGCATTCTTGATTTGTAATGTTAAGTGTTTTTTCATTCACAGGAACACTATTCCCTCACAATGAAATTGTCTTTTAATAAGTTTAACTGCTTATCTTCTGAACTCAGTAGATTGGCCTTATAAATGTGTATCAGTTCTTTACGTGGGGAAGAGGAAATTATTGGTAAAATAAGTACAATACCAAAAAAAGAGCTGTTAATGGTAGCTGGCAATAAGGACTCCCTGTGTGAAACTAATAAATGTCTCTTCTCTACCATATTACAAATTCCTTTGAAATCAAGGGCAATGGGTTTTGTTCTGACTTGTATTGCCCCTCCTAAAGCCATACCCTCACCTCCAAAAGTGTTTTTCATAAATAATTGTTAAATAGATTCTCAGCTTCCTATGGGGCAAAGTAATCTGGCTAATTATCCCATTCCCATCAAACTCACTTCCACACTCTTACCATCATTAGTCCCACTAGTTCTCCTGTCTCTAAAACTAGAATTCTACCATTTTTAACTACCCTATCTCCTTCACACAATCAGTTGCCATCCTGTCAATTCTATACTCGAAATCTGTATATATCCAAAAGATGTATAAATCCTCTCCTATGTAGTTCCACTGGGACATAGCATAGCACTGATTTAGAGCCAGAAAAATGTGTGATGGTGGATCTTAATCTAGCTATGTTATTTTAGTAAAGTCACCTAATCTCTCAAGCTCAGTTTCCTTATCTACAAAATATAGATGACTACCTTTGAAAACTCAGCGTGGGCCCTGCAGTGGCTCACGCCTGTAATCTTGCACTTTGGGAGGCTGAGGTGGGAGAATCGCTTGAGCTCAGGAATTCAAGACCAGCCTGGGCAACATGGCAAAACACTACCTCCACAAAAAAATAAAAAAATTAGCCAGGCGTGTTGGTGCACAACTGTAGTCCCAGTTACTCGGGAGGCAGAGATGGAAGGATCGATTGAGCCCCGGTGGCAGAAATTGCAGTAAGCCGTGATCGCAGCACTGCACTCCAGTTTGGGTGACAGAGCAAGACCTAGTCTCAAAAAAAAAAAAAAAGAAGAAAAACTGATGGAAGGACCAGAGATGATTTACTTAAGTTATCAAAGCCCACTGTGTCTGGCACAAATTAGGCATTCAATAAATGTTAAACAATGATTGCTGCCCATTGGCTAACTCAGGTTTTCATAACATCTCACTTTTTCTCCCTGATTTTATCACCTTACGTCTATTTTCTCTGAACCATTTTAAGTATTATTGATCAAGTAATCTACCCAATGTATCTTACTAATTGCATGATTTGCCTGCTCAAAAACTACCCATTTCCTACCAAAAAAAGTCCATAATTTTTTTTTTTTTTTTTTTTTTAAGAGACAGAGTCTTGCTGTGTCGCACAGGCTGGAGTGCAGTGGCGCGATCTTGGCTCACAGCAACCTCCATCTCCCGGGTTCTAGCAATTCTCCTGCCTCAGCCTCCTGAGTAGCTGGGACTACAGACGCACACCGCCACGCCCGGCTAATTTTTTGTATTTTAGTAGAGACGGGTATCACCGTGTTACCCAGGCTGGTCTCAAACTCCTGACGTCAGGCAATCCACCCACCTCAGCCTCCCAAAGTGCTAGGATTACAAGCTTGAGCCACCGCGCCTGGCCTAAAGTCCGTAATTTTTTGTTGAGCATTCAAGGAGCTCCATGATCTGTCTCTGAACTGCCTTGGGTGCCACTTCACACTGCTACTTCAAGCATATCCTAACAGATGACTGACTACTCCAGTAGAATGCCCTCCTTTCCTAACTACAACCGTGAAATATTGCCCCTTTCACCAAAGACCAAGTTCATAAGCCAAACACCTTGATGAAGTCTTTCCTGATACTCTCAAATGAAAAGTTATCTCTGCCTCCTCTGAAATCATGTATCCTTTATTTATACCCACAAAGACAGCTAGTTCTAATATGTCAGATACTGATGGGCATTTTGTAAACAAAGATGATAAACCCCAATGAATTCACACTGTGTTTCTTTATGTGATCATCACATTCTAACTCAAATCACAATTTTGTGGATCTAATCTCCAACACTGGGTTATAACTTCTTGAAAATAAACATTTCAATATTTCATATCACCCACAAACCCCTACTTCCTCCTTCAAGACTTGATTCAAATGTGATCTCTACTAAGCCTTCCCCAATCACCCCAGAAGAAGGCATTTACCATCTGCCCTATGCGCTCAAGGTACTCAATGTTTACCTAAGAATGAATAAAAGAATAGATTAAATATATGATAAACTAATGAAGGCCAATTTTCCTAAACTAGAATAGTACTAAACTAATTCATCATATGCCTCTTTCTCTTTTTTTCTCTTTCTCTTTCTCTTTCTTTCTTTCGAAACAGGGTCTCACTCTGTTGCTCAGGCTGGAGCACAGTGGTGTGATCTTAGCTCACGGCAGCCTCGACCTCCCAGGCTCAAGTGATCCTTCCATTTCAGCCTTCTGAGTAGTTGGGGCAACAGCATCAAGCCACCACAGCTAGTTAATTTTCTTTTGTAGAGACGGGGGTTCCACTATGTTGCCCAGGGTGGTCTCAAACTCCTGGACTCAAACAATCCTTCTGCTTCCGCCTCCCAAAACGCTGAGATTACAGGCATGAGCCACTGCGCCAGGCTCTTTCAAATTTAACTGTCCTCTATTTCTATACACATGATAAGTTTGATCTGATCCAACTACTGTCTCCATTGAGGGTTTTCTAAATCTTGGCTGGAATGTCAGAGAGATATAGTCATTGAACAAACAGTGCTAACTGACACTGACCCACATGAAATGTGAGACCATAAATTAATTGTCAGTAAGAAATGCTAACTCGAAGTTCTCCAAATTTTGACTTTTACAAACCTATAAACCATTCGTTAAATTAGATCACAGCTGTCAACTTTCTATTTTGCCAGGTAAAGCATTATGATACAACCCCTACCCACTATCATTACTATCTTACAAAAGAAAGAACATTTTAAACATTTTCCATTCAAATATTTATTGAGCACCTACGTTTTGCTAACAGAGGCACTGGAGATACAACTGAGAAGAAAAGAAATTATATGTATCCTCAAAAAGCTTGATACAAGAACACACTTGACACAAATAAAAGGAAAAAAATAATATCCAAAGAAAGAACAGTTCTGTAAATTGATTAAGCTTACATTAAGACAGAGAAATGTGAAGTCCACTTTTTTTTTTTTTTTTTTTTTGGAACAATTTCTCCGTAGACTTCATTCGAGTTCATTTTTGGTCTGCTTTCAGGAATCTTTAGTTAACCAGCTATGTTTAATTTACATATTGCTGGGTCAATTGTACATTCAGGGGCGTTCAAATAATTTTGTACAGAAATATTACTCCACAACATTCCACCCCCGCCCTCAAAAGACATGTCTGCTGACGAGTTTAACTATACTTCTCTCTCCCCTCTTCGCAAGTATTCTCCGTGAATGCATCTCATTCCTAATGTGTGAAATCTTTCCGAGAGACAAGTATTAAAGTTTCAGGCCAAATTAGAGAGCACCGTAATCCTAAACCGAATGAGTGTCACAACTGGGGAACATAACTCCCGACAGAAAAGGGGCCAAAGAGAAAGGATTTAGAAACATCGTGATTCGGAAACCACGAAGCCAACGTAAGCTGCTCAGACTCCGGCACTACTGTCAAACACTACTGTCAAATCAAAACCCCTCCCAAATGCCATCTGAGGTAAACCTGAGAACCCTGATCCTTCTCACGGCCCAAATCTGATAGGAAAAACAAAAAATAAAGCCATGCAAGCAGAAAAGCCAACTCGACCAAAGACACGGAAGGTCCAAGTTAAAGCAAGGAAATGAAGAGGCTGCTGCAGCCCTCCCTCAGACGCGATGCTCACACCGCTCGGGGGAGGGTGTCTGTGTGTAAGCGAGAAATTAAAGAAGTAATCTGCAGAGGGAAAAGTCGAGGACGCCCAACGGTTTTTTGTAAAGGTCCCAAGTCGAGAAGCAGCGTCAGAATCAAGTCGCCAAGCCTTACCTCAGCGCTCGGGTGTTTAAAAGTATCTAAAAATAGCAGCTCCATCGCCGAGTCCACCGCCATGTTTGCCGCGGGCGGGGAACAGGGGGGAGAACTTCCGGGGCAGCGCTCCAGCCTCGGCGACAGCGACTCAGGAGAGGGAGAAACAGCGGAACTTCCGGTGACCAGAGCACTAGCGCCGCAAACCTCGGCCTATCCCAACGCATCTTGTTGCCCAAAGTTGCCGGCCCCGCCTTTTCCAGCGCGGCGGAGGGCGCCCCCAGACGCAGAGGGGGGCAGAGGGAAGCGAGATGGGGACTACGGGGTCTCCAGTGGTTCAAACCCTGTCGTTCCGCCGCTTTACAGAGCCACAGCTGTCCCCGGGTGGCGAAGCGCGGAGACAGGGTTTTGGAGAGGGTGGAGGAAGGGGAGGGAAAGCTGCCAACTTTGGATACCAACCCCGTACACCCACCGAAGGGGATGTCCCACTTTTTCCAGCGCTGGGAGCAAAAAGATAACAGTGAGCGAGGTTGAAAAGTAAGACATTGATTTAAATAGAAGAAAAACTGTTGTCTCAACAAACGAAGAGATTCTTTGTTTTCTTATCTGTAAAATGTGAAAAATCGTACTTAACCCACAGGCTGATTGTGAGGAGTAATTGAAATAAAAATCGAGGAATTGTATAACGTGAAGTACCAGGAACAATAAAACAGGAGGCAGAATGAAAAGTAAGCCTCTCGTGTCGGGTGTTGAGCTTTTGAGCAACGAGATAAACACAGCGGTTTGGTAGTCTAAATGGCACAAACCCTTAGCAGAGCAACTAGGAAATAGCTTGTAAAATTACACGTGCCTACCCCTCTTCTAGGAAAATTCTCGCCCACGTATCTACAAATACAAGAATATTCATAGCAAACTTCGTAAGTTGCAAAAGAACAGGAAACATGAGTGCCATTGACAGAAGTAATAACTAAACAGTGGCGTATTTATATAATAGTATATAACAGGTACGAAGAATGAACTAGTACTATATTTACTAGCATGAAAAATCCCAAAAAACAGGGTTAGCGGGCGCGTTGGCTCACGCCTGTAATCCCAGCACTTAGGAAGGATGAGGCGGGAGGATCGCTTGAGCCCAGGAGCTGGAGAACTGCCTGGCAATATAGCGAGACCCCGTTCTTCACAAAAAGGAAAAACAAAAAAGACAAAAACCTAAACAAAACAAGTTTAACACACCTCATCGCAAGCCGGGTGCGGTGGCGTGTTCCTGTGGTCCCAACTTCTCGGGGAAGCTGAGACAGGAGAATCTCTTAAGCCCAGGAGTTGGCGGCCAGTGGGGACACCCATCTCTTAGAAAAGGAAATAAAAAATATATAATGTAAAATAACATTTATATAATTAACGTGGGAAAGAATATAAATGTTTAGGAGTGTACATATGTCATGAAATTATAAAGTCATGCATTGGAATGACTAAAATTTCAAGGTAGTGGTGAACTGGAGGGAGATGTAATGGAGAAGAACAGAAAGGCTTCACATGCCTTGGTAATGTTTTATTATTTAGGTTAGTGTTCATTTCACAAGCATGCCTTACATTATTGTTTGTACCTTCTGGTATGTCTGAAATATTTAATAATAAATGAGTTTCTAAAGTAAATCTCCTATCCACATCCTTCCTCAGCCATCCAGTTTCCTCTATTAGCTAGCTATAGTTTATCTTTTATTATTTGTTGTTGCATTGATACTTGTTGTTTCTAATATTTTTCTGTTTTCTGATTCTTGCTTTTTTTTTCTTTAGAAACAGGGTCTTGCTTTGTTGCCCAGGCTGGTCTCAAACTCTTGGCTTCAAGCAATCCTCCTGCCTCAGCCTCCCAAAGTGCTGCAGTTATAGGCGTGAGCTACCCTGCCCCGCCCCTTCTTCTGTGTTTAGGCTTATATGCTGTTCTCTTTCTAATTTCTACCACTGATGTTTATTTTTATTCATTTTTATTTATTACTATATGTATTTATGTATATGAATTTTCCCCTAAGCTCTGCCTTAACCAATGTACTATATAGTGCTTTTATTGTTATCATTTTACAGTCTGATTTTCTTAGCTTTGATACCCTTTTGTTTTTACATTTTTATTTTTATTTCAATAGTTTTGAGGGAACAGGTGGTGTTTGGTTGCATGGAAAAGTTCTTTAGTGGTGATTTCTGAGGTTTTGGTGCACCCACCACCTGAGCAATGAGGGTGCTCAATGCACCCTCTGCCTCCCTGGTTGAAGCAATTTTCCTGACTCAGCCTCTTGAGTAGCTGGGACTACAGTCGTGCACTACCATGCCCAGCTAATTTTTGTATTTTTAGTAGAGATGGGGTTTCAATTTTAGCCAGGCTGATCTTGAACTCCTGACCTCAGACAGTGCCCACCACCATGCCTGGCTAATTTTTTGTATTTTCAGTAGAGAGGAGGTTTCACCGTGTTAGCCAGAATGGTCTCAATCTCCTGACCTCATGATCCACCCGCCTCGACATCCCAAAGTGCTGGAATTAGAGGTGTGAGCCAACCGCACCCAGCAAAAATAGAATTTTTACAGGTAAATAAGAACCGAGGAGTAGAGAAAAGTTGTATAAATAACTTTTCAAAAAACTTTTGTTGCCTTCCTTTCCAGTTTGGGCCTGGCAGAATGGCTCCTGCAAAGAAGGGTGGCAAGAAGAAAAAGGGCAGTTCTGCCATCAATGAGGTGGTGACCCGAGAATACACCATCAGCATTCACAAACACATCCATGGAGTGGACTTCAAGAAGCGTGCCCAGGCCGGGCGCGGTGGCTCAAGCCTGTAATCCCAGCACTTTGGGAGGCCGAGACGGGCGGATCACGAGGTCAGGAGATCGAGACCACCCTGGCTAACATGGTGAAACCCCGTCTCTACTAAAAAATACAAAAAACTAGCCGGGAGCGGTGGCGGGCGCCTGTAGTCCCAGCTACTTGGGAGGCTGAGGCAGGAGAATGGCGTAAACCCGGGAGGCGGAGCTTGCAGTGAGCTGAGATCTGGCCACTGCACTCCAGCCTGGGCGACAGAGCTAGACTCTGTCTCAAAAAAAAAAGAAAAAAAAAGAAGCGTGCCCCTCGGCCGGGCGCGGTGGCTCACGCCTATAATCCCAACACTTTGGGAGGCCGAGGCAGGTGGATCAGAAGGTCAGGAGTTCGAGACCAGCCTGGCCAACATGGTGAAAACCCGTCTCTACTAAAAATACAAAAATTAGCCGGGCGTAGTGCTGAGGGCCTGTAATCCCAGCTACTCGGGAGGCTGAAGCAGGAGAATCGCTTGAACCCAGGAGGCAGAGGTTGCAGTGAGCTGAGATCGGGCCACTGCACTCCAGCCTAGGCGACAGAGCGAGACTCCGTCTCAAAAAAAAAGAAAGAAAAAAAGAAGCATGCCCCTCCACTCAAAGAGATCCAGAAATTTGCCATGAAGGATATGAGAGTTCCAGATGTGCGCATTGATACCAGGCTCAACAAAGCTGTCTGGGCCGTAGGAATAAGTAATGTCCCATACCGTATCCATGTGCAGTTGTCCCGGAACGTAATGAAGATGAAGATTCACCAAACGAGCTCTATACTTTGGTTACCTATGTACATGTTACCACTTTGAAAAATCTACAGTCCGTATGGACAACTAACCACTGATCATCAAACACATCAAATAAAGTTATAAAATTGCAAAAAATACCACAAACTTTTGTTGCATAGAACAAAGAAATGTGATGCTTGTTGGAGGAAGCCTGTCAGGTCGAGAAATAGTGTTTTTAAGATGAGGGATAACAGTGTGTAAAATTATGGGAACAAAGTAATGAGGAGAGTAACCATGATGATGAAGAGACAGAGGGGACATCTGAGACAGCAAAGTGTTTAATAGGTAGAAGTGGTACCTGGTGGCCAAATAAAGAGTAACCTTTGCTAAAAGAAACACCTACTGTCTGGTAACCAGGGGAAGAAAGAGTCCATGGGTACAAATGCAGATGAGGATATACTATGTGGAAAATGAGGGAGTTCCTCTCTGATGGTTTCTGTTGTCTCAATGAGGTCATTAGCTTGTCAAAAATAGATGAGGTAGGCTGGGTGCGATGGCTCACGCCTGTAATCCCAGCACTTTGGGAGGCCAAGGCGGGCAGATCACGAGGTCAGGAGATCCAGACCATCCTGGCTAACACATAGTGAAACTCCATCTCTACTAAAAATACAAAAAAATTAGCTGGGTGTGGTGGCCTTCCACCATGTGATGCAGAAAGAAGGCCCTCACCAGATGTTAGTGCCTTGATCTTGGACTTCTGGGCTCTGGAACTGTGAGCCAATAAATTTGTTTGTTATAAATGAATCATTCTTAGATATTCTGTTATAGCAGCACAAACAAACTAAGACAACAACCTACAGAATGAAAGTATTTACAAATTATATATCTAATTAGGGTCTACTCTGCAGAATATAGAAAGAACTCTTACAACTCAACAACAAAAAGACAAACCCCCCAATTTTAAAATGGTCAAAGGTCTTGAACAGACATTTTCCAAAGAGGGTGTACAAATGACCAACAAGCACATGAAAAGACGTTCAATATCTTTAGTCATTAGGGACAGGCAAATGAAAACCACAGTGAGGCTGGGCACGGTGACTCATACCTGTAATTCTAGCACTCACGGAGGCCAAGGCAGGTGGATCACTTGAGGTCAGGAGTTCAAGACCAGCCTGGCCAACATGGTGAAACTCCATCTCTACTAAAAATACAAAATTAGCTGGGTTTGATGGTGCATGCCTGTAATCCCAGCTACTCAGGAGGCTGAGGCAGGAGAATCTCTTGAACCCGAGAAGTGGAGGTTGCAGTGAGCCAAGATCGCACTCGGCTGTACTCCAGCCTTGGCAACAGAGTGAGACTCTGTCTCAAAAAAAAAAAAAAAAAAACACAGTGAGATACCACTTCATATCCATTAGGATGGTTACAGTTTTTTTTAAATAACAAGTATTAGCAAGGACATGGAGAAATTGAAACTCTCGTACATTGCTGGTGGGAATGTAAAATGGTGCAGCCACTGTGGAAAGCAGTGTGATGGTTCCTCAAAAAGTTAAGCATAGAATTACCGTATAACCCCAAGTCCAACTGCTAGGTATATATTAAAAGACTCGAAAATGGGTATTTATTTATTTATTAAATGAGGCAGGATCTTGCTCTGTTGCCCAGGCTGGGGTTCAGTGGTATGATCATAGTTCACTGCAGCCTTGAACTTGAACTTTGCTCAGGCAATCCTCCCACCTAAGCCTCTTGAGTAGCTGGGACTACAGGCACATGCCACCATGTCTTACTAATTTTTTTAATTGTTTAGAATGGGTGTGTGTGTGGGTGGGGAGATCTCACTATGTTACTCAAGCTTATCTCTAACTCCTAACCTCAGCAGTCCTCCTGACATGGCCTTCCAAAATGCTGGGATTACAGGTGTGAGCCACTGTGCCAGCCTGAAAGTAGGTATTTAAACAAATACTTATATGCGCATGTTCATAGCAGCACTATTTACAACGGCCAAAAAGGTACAAACAACTCAAATATCCATCAGCAAATAAATGCTTAAACCAAATATGGTATATACGTACCTACTTCCCCCCTGTGGCTCCTCCTACCCCTCAGGAGACTTGATATTCTCTCATTTGTGAGAGTATATTCCACAGCTTAAGCTTTAGTACCCAACTTGTTTGTGGCTAGAAGAGGTCAGTGTCCCTCTTCTAGCCTCTGAGCTGCTTCCCATGTAGTGATTGTATCTTATTCATTAATACATCCCTAGTACATGGCACATACTAAACACTCAAAAATACTTATTGAACAAATTAATTTATTTCGTCCTATTTCAGATCCCATATAGAATTATATATTGCACATAATTTATATGTCAAATGCTTATATTGTACTTTTCTGTTTTTGTTCTTTCATTTTTGTCTCTCTTGCTCATCAGATCATAAAGTCTCCCAGGATGGTGCTCTGTAACCAGCCCATAGTAGCTACTGCTATTTTACCAGCTACTGTATCTTTCCTTCTTTGATTTCCAGCACCTGACAGTGAAAAGAGCAATTTGAAGAAAAACAAAATTTGTCTTCAGTGTGAAAAACAATTTATAAAAGTCTGAATACTTGCCAGGAACAACTTGAGAAAAAAGACAAAGGTGGTGGGAGAAATGTAACCAGCCCACAATTCCAATGTTGATAACAGATGAGCTCCCTTTCAAGGTGACTGACATTTACACAAGTATACAGAGCAAGAGGAAGGTCTGAGTGAACTGCCAAGCATTTTAACTTCTCCTGAGACCGAGTACATCAACAGTTCTCTTGGAAAAGAACGACTGATTTGGGAGTCCGGCAGACAGCCAGCTGCAAGACATTCATCCGGCATCAGGAACACAATGGGCCTCCATTTGCCTGCCTCTCTGAAGGCACCAATCAAAAGTAACAGCTGCCCCCTTTTTCTATGAGACTTGATTATAATTTTCCATGGCCAAGGGTTTGCTGTGACACTTCCATATCATTCTTCATTATGTAGTCCAGAGATTACCTACAGATTTAAGAAACACAGACTGTAAACTATTATATACAGATATATCTCAAAATAAGCATACCCATTAGTGCCAGTTGTTCTGAAAGATTGAATGACCCCAGCTATTTTCCAAATGTTTTTTCAGAAAATCATGAATACACCTTTCTGGGATCCCACCTATTTCAAAGACAGGCAAAGCTCTGTGGTTCAGTTCCACCATCCAGTACCAGGCCCATAGTATGCGGACCATATGCCTTACACATGGCCTTTTCTCTTTATGTAATTGCTGTACCATGTTCAGCAGATCTAGACTGTCTCAAATCATGTTCCCTCAAGAAGCCCCACAGAAGAAAAAGGTTTCTGTGATCAAAAATCATTTGGGAAATGCTGCAAACCCTATCTCCCTCTTAGAGCTTAACCATGCATGTTGGGGCATAATATAAACCTTTTCCAGCCTGGGCCACAGAGTGAGACCTCACCTCTAAAATAATAAATCAATAAACCCTGAGAAATACACAGAAAAGTAACTTCTGTAACTTTTAGGTCTTAATTACAAGCAATTGTAGCTTAATCTAAACTTGCTCTTCACTTTATTTCTGTACTCTTGAAGACTAGTGACATAAGCCTTATGAATTATTCTTTTTTTCTTCTTTTTTTTTTTTTTTTTTTTTTT